>NC_041741.1:22134096-22436001 GCF_004115215.2 Ornithorhynchus anatinus | reverse complement strand
CCGCAACTTCAATCAGCTGTCTTCCATCGAACACTCTGGTCCTTCCATGATTAACTGGATTTCCAGTGATTTGAGCACTCATGGCTATTTTGCCTTTCGCAGAGATTCTCCCTGCTCAGGGGAGTTTGTCCTTACTTACATGAGGCAGGCGTAATTATTGAAGGTATGCTTTGGTGGATAAATCTATTTGGAGCTCAACTCTGCATGGGAAAATCCTGCCTTTGAGCACCAACAGAATGTTCCTGGGGATTCTCCCAGGCAGGCGCAGAAACCTTGACACCGACAATTTCAGACTTTTCTACCTTCTTCATCCATCTGGACCTGTTCCGGTCTGGAGGAGCCTCAAGGCAGTTGAGGTGCAGGCAGGAAGGCAGACAGGCAGGGAGGAGGGGAGGTAGGCAAGCAAGGAGGCAGAGAGGTAGGCAGAGAGGTAGGCAGAGAGGCGGGCAGACAGACAGGCCGGTAGAGAAGCCTGCAGGCAGGCAGATAAATCCTCGACTCTGCCGACCTCCTCCACCATACCGCGCCCACTCACCAACTTGGTCACACCCTCGATCTCGTCATCTCCTACCGCTGCACTATCTCCTCCCTCACCAACTCTGAAATCCCTCTCTCTGACCATAATCTTCTCACCTGCCTCATCTCTCACACTCCCTCCCCCTGCAAATCTTCGCTACTGCCCCACAGAGACCTCCGCTCTCTCGATCCCATCCGTCTTTCCAAAAGCATCTCTCCTCACCTTGCCACCCTGTCCTCACTTCCCACTCTGGATGATCAGGTCTCCCCTCTCAACTCCACCCTCTCTACTCATCTCAACTCTCTCGCCCCCCTTTCCCTCCGCCGCTCTCGCTCCACTAACCCACAGCCCTGGATCACCTCCTCTGTCTGCCTCCTACGCTCCTATGCTCGAGCTGCTGAGTGCTGCTGGTGAAAGTCCAAGCACCAAGTCGACCTCACACACTTCAAATTTATCCTTTCCTGCCTTAACTCTGCCCTCTCCTCCGCCAGGCAAAACTTCTTCTCCTCCCTCATCGACACCCAGGCCCGTCACGCCCGCCGATTGTTCCAGACCTTTAACTCTCTCCTTAGGCCCCCTGTTCCTCCCCCTCCCCCATCTCTCACCCCCAATGATCTGGCCACCTATTTCCTCATGAAAATCAACACAATCAGGTCTGAGCTCCCCAAAGTCACCCCTCCGCCTCTCCCCTCCCCCCCAACAACCCTCTCCCCTACTTTCCCATCCTTCCCTGCAGTCTCCTCAGAGGAGATCTCCTCCCTCCTCGCAAGTGCCACCCCCTCCACCTGCGCCTCGGACCCCATTCCCTCTCACCTTATTAAAACCATCGCCCCTGTCCTCCTCCCTTCCTTAACTTCTATTTTTAACCACTCAATCTCCAATGGCTCCTTCCCCACTGCCTTCAAACATGCCCATGTCTCCCCCATCCTAAAAAAACCCGCTCTTGACCCCACTTCCCCCTCCAGTTATCGCCCTATCTCCCTACTACCCTTCCTTTCCAAAATCCTAGAAAGAGTCGTCTACAATCGATGCTTAGAATTCCTTAACTCCCATTCTCTCCTAGACCCCCTCCAATCTGGCTTCCGTCCCCTCCACTCTACTGAGACTGCTTTCTCTAAGGTCACCCATGACCTCCTTCTTGCCAAATCCAATGGCTCCTACTCCATTCTAATCCTCCTTGACCTCTCTGCTGCCTTTGACACTGTCGACCATCCCCTCCTCCTCCATACCTTATCTCACCTTGGCTTCACGGACTCCGTCCTCTCCTGGTTCTCCTCTTACCTCTCTGGCCGGTCATTCTCGGTCTCCTTCGCTGGCGCCTCCTCCCCCTTCCATCCTTTAACTGTTGGAGTTCCTCAAGGGTCAGTCTTGGCCCTCTTCTGTTCTCCATTTACACTCACTCCCTTGGTGAACTCATTCGCTCTCACGGCTTTGACTACCATCTCTATGCAGATGACACGCAGATCTACATCTCCGCCCCTGTCCTCTCCCCCTCCCTTCAGGCTCGCATCTCCTCCTGCCTCCGGGACGTCTCCACCTGGATGTCGGCCCACCACCTAAAACTCAACATGAGCAAGACTGAGCTCCTCATCTTCCCTCCCAAACCCGGTCCTCTCCCAGACTTCTCTATCACCGTGGATGGCACGACCATCCTTCCCGTCTCTCAGGCCCGTAATCTCGGTGTCATCCTTGACTCGTCTCTCTCGTTCACCCCACACATCCTATCCATTACCAAGACCTGCTGGTTTCACCTTTACAATATCGCCAAGATCCGCCCTTTCCTCTCTACCCAAACGGCTACCTTACTGCTACAGGCTCTTGTTATATCCCGGCTAGACTACTGTGTCAGCCTTCTCTCTGACCTCCCTTCCTCCTCTCTCGCCCCGCTCCAGTCTATTCTTCACTCCGCTGCCCGGCTCATCTTCCTGCAGAAACGATCTGGACATGTCACTCCCCTTCTTAAACACCTCCAGTGGTTGCCTATCGACCTCCGCTCCAAACAAAAACTCCTCACTCTAGGCTTCAAGGCTCTCCATCACCTTGCCCCTTCCTACCTCTCCTCCCTTCTCTCTTTCTAGCGCCCACCCCGCACGCTCCGCTCCTCTGCCGCCCACCTCCTCACCGTCCCTCGGTCTCGCCTATCCCGCCGTCGACCCCTGGGCCACGTCCTCCTGCGGTCCTGGAAAGCCCTCCCTCCTCACCTCTGCCAAACTGATTCTCTTTCCCTCTTCAAAGCCCTACTTAAAACTCACCTCCTCCAAGAGGCCTTCCCAAACTGAGCTCCTCTTCTCCCTCTACTCCCTCTACCACCCCCCCCTTACCTCTCCGCAGCTAAACCCTCTTTTCCCCCTTTCCCTCTGCTCCTCCACTTCTCCCTTCCCATCCCCACAGCACTGTACTCGTCCGCTCAACTGTATATATTTCCATTACCCTATTTATTTTGTTAATGAATTGTACATTGCCTTGATTCTATTTAGTTGCCATTGTTTTTACGAGATGTTCTTCCCCTTGACTCTATTTATTGCCATTGTTCTTGTCTGTCCGTCTCCCCCGATTAGACTGTAAGCCCGTCAAACGGCAGGGACTGTCTCTATCTGTTGCCGACTTGTTCATTCCAAGCGCTTAGTACAGTGCTCTGCACATAGTAATTGCTCAATAAATACTATTGAATGAATGAATGAATAGGGAGGCAGACCGAGAGGCAGGCAGGAAGGTAGACAGACAAGCAGACAGACAGGTAGGCAGACAAGTAGGCAGACAGAAAGGCAGACAGGTAGGCAGACAGGTGGACAGACAGACAAGCATGCAGGGAGAGAGACAGGCAGGTGGACATGCAGGGAGACAGATAGACAGGTGGACAAGCAGGGAGGCGGCAGAGAGGCAGGAAAGTGGGTCAGGCAATTGGGCAGACAGAGAGACAGGCAGGCAGGTGGGGAGGTCAGCAGGGAGGCAGGCAGGCAGGCAGATGGACAAGGAGTCCAGGAAGCAGAGAGGCAAGCAGAGAAGCAGGGATACAGGCAGGGAGGGGATAGGGAGAAGGGCAAGGAGTGATCATCCACTTGGGAGAGTAGTTATCTGTTTAGCAAAGTTCTAGGCAGGTCCAGAAGTGTGCTACTCAAGATTGAAGCCCAAATCCACAATCGCCCTGTCTGGACAATCTCAAGAGATCATTTTCCAGCCCCACTGGGCTGCCCTGGAAGGGATTGGGAGCAGGTTTCCCTACTGTTACATGTCTGATGAGTCAGACCCCACTAATGCCTTGAAGACTCACACAGATTGACTGAAAAATTTTAATTTGGATGACAAGTTTAGAGATGCAGTCAGGGCCTAGATTCAGCTTTTGGAGGGGGATTTCCCTGAGGAGTCTGGCTATTCTCCTTTGTCTTTTCTGACCTTTAAGTCTCAGACCTAAACAGCAGAATCAATATTTGACAGGAGATAATGTGTGAAAAGTTTCAGAATTCTAAGAATAGATTGTGAAGCTTCTGTAGTTAAGGGACCAAGAACCAAAGTGAAATGTCCTCACTGATAGATTTGGGGCTTCAGGAGTCTTCAGGGGTTTGGAAGTACATAAACTTAACCCAGAAAAGAATTTCCCTCCCAAGGTATAGCTTCCTGTCTATATTTTGACAAATTACAGCCATCCTGTTAATATTTAACATAGCCCTAGCCACCACCTCCCCAATGATCTCATCAATTTCTTTGTTGATAAAATAGATCCCATCAGGCATGAACTAGTGGAAAGAGCATGAGCCTGGGAGTCAGAAAATCTGGGTTCTAATCCCAGCTCCATCACTTGCTAGCTGGTGTGACCTTGGACAAGTCACTTCTCTGTGTCTCAGTTTTTTCACCTGTGAAAAGGGGATTCAGTAGCTGTTTTCCCTCCTACTTAGGACTGTGAGCTCCATGTGGGACAGGGAAGGTGTGTGACAATTAAATCGTATCTACCCCAGCACTTAGAATAATAATAATAATAATAATAATGATGGTATTTGTTAAGCACTTACTATGTGCAAAGCACTGTTCTAAGTGGTGGGGGAGATACAAGGTGATAAGGTTGTCCCACATGGGGCTCATGGTCTTAATCCCCATTTTACAGATGAGGAAACTGAGGCATGGAGAAGTTAAGTGACTTGCCCAAAGTCACACAGCTGACAAGTGGCATAGTCAGCATTAGAATCCATGACCTCTGACTCCCAAGCCCAGACTCTTTCCACTGAGCCACACTGTGCTTGATACATAGTAAGTGCTTAACAAATGCCTTTAGTATTGATGGTAATAATAATAATAACGTTCCATAGTTCCTCCTTCACTTTTCACTTTTCCTTCAATTTCTCACAAACTCTAAAACCCCTTTCTCTCCTTCGTCTTTCTTGGTTATCTCTCAAGAGGTGGTTTTCTGCCTGCTGTCTAAGTCTCCCCCTTGTACCACCACTTTGAACCCCTCTCCCCTCTTAAAAACGCTGACTCCCATTCTCCTCTAACCCTTTATTACCATCTTAAACCACTCACTCTTGCTTTCAAACCCGCTCAAGTTTGGATTCCCCCTTCAGCTACTTCCCCATCTTCCTTTCCTGTCAAAGTTGTCGAAAGAGTGGTATACACAAACTTTCCACCAACCCTACTACAGTCATGTCGGTATCCCCAGCACTCTTAGGTGACTGCACCCTCCATAATCACCAATGTTCTCCTCAGGTTCTATTCTCCAACAGGGTTTACAGGGTCAACACTAACCATGGGACTTTGGGTCCTAACCCTTCTTTAGGCTGGATGAAGTGCAGTGTCCCTGGAACTGCCAGGATAACTAGAGCCAAGTTCCAGATAAGCCGGGCCTGGGGTGAGCATCTCCTATAACCCTAGAGTCTCGCCCCACTCACACGACATTTGTCCAGCCAGTCTAAGCAGAGACAGTTTCAAGCAGGCTACATATGTCAGTGGTTGGCGCTGGGACCAGGGCCGGACAGGGGTCTGGCCGTTTCTTCCCATCTACTGGCTTTGACTGGTCCTTTACCTGTTTTCTTCCACTTCCCAGCATTGGGCTACTCCTGTGCTACCATTATCAGTGGAGATAGGAAAGTTGGGAGAAGGAAAGGGTTTAGGGAGAGAAGATTTTTTTTATTGTATTAAGCGCTTATGTGCCAGTGATATTGATATTTTGATATTGGGTTTCTTCTTCTGCTATATCCCAACTTCTATCTTAGCTCCCCCTCTGCTCTGCCCCTGACTGTAATAATAAAGGTGGTATTTGTTAATTGCTTTCTATGTGCCAAGCACTGTACTAAGCACTGGGGTAGATGCAAGGTAATCAGTCAGTCCTACAGTGGAGCTCACAGTCTTAATTCCCATTTTACAGATGAGGTAACTGAGGCACAGAGAAGTTAAGTGACTTGCCCAAAGTCACACAGCTGACAAGTGGCAGGGCCGCAATCAGAACCCATGAACTCCAACTCCCAAGCCCCTGCTCTTTCCACTAAACCATGATTGTACCCTGCTCTCATCTCAGTCCTTGCGATGCCCATCACCCATCCTCCCCATATGATCGGACCTCCCCCTTCCCTACCTTCCAAGCCTTCCTAAAATCCCATTTCTTCCAGTGAGCCTTCCCCGATTAATTTCTGCTTCCCCAAGTTGTGACAACGCAGCAAGATGAGTGCTCCCCTGCTCCCTTTTCTCCCATCCTCTTGTTCTTAGTTCGTGATCCCCTTCACCTGTGTGCTTCTTTCCCAGCACTTAGTACAGTGCTTTGCACACAGTAGGTGTTTAATCAATACTATTTTGGGGACATGCACTGAAGTCAGGGGATCTGATTCCTAAACCCAGCTCTGCCACTTGCCTGCTGTGTAATATTGGACAAGTCACTTAACTTCTCTGGGGCTCAATTTCCTCATCTTAAAAGTGGGGATTAAATACCAGTTCTTCCTCCCCACAGTCTGTAAGCCCCATGTGGGACAGGGACTGTGTCCAAATTATCTTAGTATCTTATCTCAATTTTTAGTAGGGTGCTTGGCACATAGTTTACAGGTCCCACGTTATTTTTATCATATGTCTTCCAAATCCTTGGTCCATTTCTCTCTCTGTGTATCTCTCTTTCTCTCTCTCTCTCTCTCAGACCAAAGATTCTAGTTCCTTTTGCCCTTCAACAAAATCCCCTCTTCCTTCCCTGGCATTATTGGACCCTGGCGGGCTTGCATTGCCTGCATTCTTCTATCCCAGGCTTCGTCTTTGGATGAGCTGGCTACTTTGTTCAACCAGGGACTCGCTGCTTTTCTGATACCCATTCCCAGTCCATCACCGTACCTGCCGCAGGCTCTGGTATTTATTCTCCCTAAATCACTGCCTCTCCACAGTGAGCCCCATCCAAGTCCCTCGGTCTCATGACCATTGTAATATTTGTGAAGCACTTATTATATGTGTTCAGGACCAGAGACTCCCCCTCTGTCTCTGATGGAGACTGTGGGTTTTATTAACCTCCTTCTATCTTTCCTTCCCTCCCTCTCTTGACCCTCAATTCTGAGCCCTGGGATGCTGCCCTGTTCACTTTTCCCTGGATACAGCTCAACTCTGAGTGGGCTGTCAGATTCCTCATTACCTGGGAATTGAGACTGCCATTTCTGTTTCCTCCACCTCTTCCTCCCCTATAGCCTCTAGGTTGTCTTCATTTTAAGGATTTCCTTCTATTCAACTCTAAGATACAGCATGGTCTAGTCAAGAGGTAAAAGGATTTCAAGTCTGGAGATCTGAATTCTAGACCCCATCTGCCATTCATCTATTGTGTAGTCATTAACTTTCTGGTTCTCCTGTTTCTAAGTTTCCCTCCTTCTGCTGGGAAATCAAGAAATCAGTGCTACTTGAGTGCTTACTGTGTGCCAAGCACTGTATGAAGCATTTGTTAGAGTAACAGAATTGGTAGACATGTTTGCTGCCTACAGGGAGCTTGCAGTCTAGAGGGCCTCACCAGAGTGAGGCTGACTCCTCTCCCTCTTGCCTCTGAGTAGGAGATGATCAGAAGCTGGGAACCAACATAGTTTGGAGACTCCAGGGTCAGCAGGGGATTATCTGATAACCTGGACACCTCCTTTCCTCACGCCAAAAACATGGGACCAAAGACTGTCTGTGCGACCTCTAGATTGTTAGGAAGGGTGTACTAATGTGTAACCGGGGACTATTTACTCAGAGTGCTAAGATACCAGAAGATTGTCTAGCATTATTATGTGCTATTAAGTGCTGGGTAGACCTTAGATGCAAACATAACAGATAAGATAGTTTCTGTCCCACATGGGCCTTATGATGGAGGTGGGGATAGACAGATAAAAGCAACTGCAACAGTGGATGGCAAACAACAACAAGCCACTGAGTCAACAAATCTAATCATCGCCATCAAGACATTTCCACAAAAACGTTCAGGACATGTTTTCCCACTCCTCAAAAATCTCCAGTGCTGCCCATCCATCTCCACATCTTTAAAAAAAACTCTTCACCATTGGCTCCAAACCATTCAATCACCTTGCCCCCTCCTACCTCACCTCACTACTCTCCTTCCACAACCCGGCCCGCATATTTTGTTCCTGTAATGCTAACCTTTTCACTGTGCCTCGATCTCGTCTATCTCACTGATGACCTCTGGCCCACATTCTGCCTCTGATCTGAATGCCCTCCTTCCTTAAATCTGACAGACAATTACTCTCTCCCTTTTCAAAGTCTTATTGAAGGAAGATCTCCTCCAAGAGGCTTTCCCTGACTAAGCTCCCTCTTTCTTTTTCTTTCACTCCCTTCTGCATTACCCTGACTTGCTCCCTTTGTTCTTCCCCACCCCCAGCCCCACAACACAGCACAGCACAGTAGAGATGTACAAATCTATAATTTATTTCTTTATATTACTGTCTCCCCGCTTCTACACTGTAAGCTTGTCATGAACAGGGAATGTGTCTGTTTACTGTTGTATTATATTCTCCCAAGTGCTCAGTATAGTGCTCTGCACACAGTAAGAACTCAATAAATATGATTGAATTGAATGAACTGAACAGTTCTTGTAGAACAAATCATGGCCGCTTCCTCGGTTCTCCAAGTTGAACCAGTGGGCATAAGAGGCTGGTCAGGACATGGGAGACGGGGGCTGATCCAGACAGTTGGTTATAAAGGAACTCCGAACCACATCCCTAAGAATTTGGAAGGCAAGCTGCTGTTGCACTTTGGAGCAGGGCCTGATGGGAGCTCAGGACTGTGGATGTTAAGAGAAATCTACTGAACTTGTGCTCCCTCAGTGACATCAACCTGCCAGGCTTTTTAACTGACATACTGTACTAGTGATTGTTTGGATTAGTGAATTTTCACTTGTTTTCATTATATTCTTGTAGTTCTAGGTGACTGTCTTCCTTCTCTCATCCTGTAAGCCCCTTGTGGCCCAAAGGACTTGTCTCAATTGATTTCTTATAATTAGCCCACTGCTCAAAACAGTGCCTTGCACATTGCTAAGTGTTTAACGAACATTAGTAATTACAGGGACAATGCTCTGTGAAATGGAGATGCTGATACTTTTGACTGTCAACTTCACCTGGACGTTGGGAGGATGTGAGAAATGTTGTGAAAGGTCTTTGGCAGTGAAAAATAAGGTCTTTGGAGTATCTGCATAAAGTAAGGGCTGGATAAAAAATGGTGAATGGGACAATGTTGGAAGCCTGACAGAGAGGGAAAGTTCTTGGACAAATACTCCAGGGACAAACACTTCCCTTCAGAGTCCTGGGCCTAGTGTCCTGATCAAATTACTACTACTACTACTAATGATGATGATGATAATGATATATGCCAAGCACCGTGCTAAGAGGTGGGGTAGATACATGATAATCAGATTAGACACAACATCTGGCTTACAATATAAGAGAGGGAGAACAAGTATTTAATCCCCATTTTGTGGATGAGGAAACTGATGCATGGAGAAGTTATGTGGCTTGCCCTAGGGTAGTTCCACTTAAGCATGTGGGTATGCTGTGATTTGGAGAAGTTCTGGGTGTCTCACTCTCAGGAAGTAATTTTAGGAAAAGCCTCCTGGAGGCCAGGGGAGAGGCAGACTGAGGGCACTAGGTCAAGGAGTGGGGTTTCCTAAGGGCTTGGTTGACCTGTCAATTAGGATACCAGACTTGCCTGTGAATAAGAATAGTTTTAATTTCATATTTTGATGGCATTTTTCAGCTTCAGAGTCAAGCAGCTGTGGAGACCAGTGACTGATTGATTTTTTTTTCTGGCCTTCTGCTTGATTCCCCAGATTCCTCTTGGATGGCCAACTGCAGACAGCCACATACTTATGGGGAAAATAGAGAAAAGGAAAATAGTTTTTATGACCAGTAGATGTTTTCAGAGTTTACATTTCAAAGATATTTTAGCAGGAGTCTGATCATCAGCTGCTAATTTTGGAGTGCTCACACGGCCTATTTTCAACAATATTAGGTTCCTGCTCATTTTTTTTCAATTGAATAGATTTAATAGGCACCTACTGTGTGCAAAGCACTGCATTAAGTGTCAGAACAGGATGCAATAAAAGATAAATTAGGCATGAACCTTGACCCTCGGAGAGCTCAAAATCAAAATAGGCCTTTATTGTTTCTGAATGCTTTTTTCTCACCTCTTTTACCTAAGAATTAGGAGGGGAGGATTGCTGTGGAAGGGCATGTTAATGTGATATCTAGCTTAATTTTAGATTTTCATAATCTTCTTGATATGGTGTATTTTTGATGAAGAGAAATGTCCTATTTTTATCATTGGTTTATGCTCACTGACTTGTTCAGTGTGTTATTTCCAGTGCCAAATATAAAATGACTCATATTCTAGATTAGCAGCAATCTTAAGTATTCAGGGAAAGAACATACATGAAAAACATGATTGTCCAGAATAGAGGGCCAAGGCTAGGTCTGATGGAGTGAGATGAGGCCGGTTTGGCATTCAGTTTGCTTCACCTGCAAATAGGAAGTGACATACGAGACCAAAGTCTGCCAAGCCTCCAGGTTGACCTCTCTTCACCTAGCAGGCTAGATCCATTCTCTGGATGCTGGGCCGGGATTGATAGTTGGGGAGGAGGTGAGTGTGGGGCTTCTGGAGAGTGTTGATGTGTAACACACCAGAGGCAAGGGCTTAGGAGTAGTCTCAAAGTGATGCTTTTCCCCTTCAGGCTTCTGGGAAAATGCCAACACTGCAGCCATTGAGGAGTCCAACCCTGGAAGTAATACAGATTTCACACTTGCTCTTCCTCCTACTTAGACTGTGAGCCCCATGTGGGACAAGACCTGCCCAACCTGATTATCTCATATCTACTCAAGTGCTTAGTACAGTGTCTGGCACATAGTAAGCATTAAACAAATATTATTATTATTACAAAGTTAGCTTGCTTGTGCTTTTATGGCAAAGGTCTCCATTTCAAGAAGGTTACGAAACATTTAGAACTAAGCTAGATTAAAGTTAAAAATGTGATTGACTGGGTGTCTATACTTGGGGCTCTGTTGCTTGTCTGATTTTTGAGACTCTACAGTTCTTGTAGTCAGGGATGGTTTTCTGTGGACAAAGAACATCTCTTGTGAGTGGGGAATATGTCTACAAACTCTGTTCTGTTGTACTCTCCCAAGCACTTAGTACAGTTCTTTGCATACAGTAAGTGCTCAAGAAATACAGTGCTCTGTGCACAGTAATTGCTCAATAAATATGATTGAAAGAATGAATTTATTGATTGTACATAGCATATAAAGAAGTTTAATTCGTAGTCTTTACATTATTGTTGTAGTTATATATATATTTATATATAGGCAAAAGATTGAGAGAAGTAGTGCAGTCTGTGAAAGAGCACATACCTGGAAGTCCGAAGACTCAGATTCTAATCCTGCCTCCACAACTTGCCTGCTGTGTGACCTTGGGCAAGTCACTTATTCATTCATTCAATAGTATTTATTGTGCGCTTACTATTCAATAGTATTTATTGAGCGCTTACTATGTGCAGAGCACTGTACTAAGCGCTTGGAATATACAAATCAGTAACATATAGAGACAGTCCCTGCCCTTTGACGGGCTTACAGTCTAATCGGGGGAGATAGACAGACAAAAACAATAGCAATAAATAGAATCAAAGGGATGAACATTTCATTAAAACAATAGCGAATAAATAGAATCAAGGTGATGTACATCTCATTAACAAAATAAATAGGGTAATGAAAATATATACAGTTGAGCGAATGAGTACAGTGCTGAAGGGAGGGGAATAGAGAAGGGGAGGAGCAGAGGGAAAGGGGGGAAAAGAGGGCTTAGCTGAGGAGAGGTGAAGAGGAGGTAGAGGGGGAGCAGAGGGAGCAGAGGGAAAAGGGGGAAGCTCCGTCTGGGAAGACCCCTTGGAGGAGGTGAGCTGTAAGTAGGGTTTTGAAGAGGGGAAGAGAATTAGTTTGGCGGAGGTGAGGGGGGAGGGCATTCCAGGACCGCGGGAGGACGTGGCCCAGGGGTCGAAGGCAGGATAGGCGAGAACAGGGGATGGTGAGGAGGTGGGCGGCAGAGGAGCGGAGCGTATGGGGTGGGCAGTGGAAAGAGATAAGGGAGGAGAGGTAGGAGGGGGCAAGGTGATGGAGCCTTGAAGCCTAGAGTGAGAAGTTTTTGTTTGGAGCAGAGGTTGATAGGCAACCACTGGAGTTGTTTAAGAAGGGGAGTGACATGCCCAGAGCTTTTCTGCAGGAAGATGAGCCGGGCAGCGGAGTGAAGAATAGACTGGAGTGGGGAGAGAGAGGAGGAAGGGAGATCAGAGAGCAGGCTGACACAGTAATCTAGCTGGGATATTATGAGAGCCTGTAACAGTAAAATAGCCATTTGGGTGGAGAGGAAAGGGCGGATCTTGGCACTATTATAAAGGTGAGACGGCAGGTTTTGGTGGTGGATTGGATGTGTGGGGTGAATGAGACAGCTCAGTCAAAGATGACACCGAGGTTGTCAATTTATCTCATCACTTATCTTTCCTGGGTCTCAGAATCCTCATCTGTAAAATGGGGACGTAATGCCTGTTCTCCCTCTTACTTAAGCTGTGAGCCTCTTGTGGAACAAGGACTGTGTCTGACCTGATTATCTTGCATTCACCCCAGCGCTTAATACAGTGCAGTGGATATACTAAATTGCTCCTCTGCTAGACCATTTCTTGGTGGGGATCAGAGCGGAGCCCCCTGCCATTTCTTTAGCTCCACCTCCCTTTCCTCCTCCCATTCTGATATGCAACAGATACACTGGTTTTATCTGCCAGAGCCTGGTACTACCCCCACCCAGAAACATTGTTCAGCCACTAGCAGAGAGGTGGAGTCCCTAGTAGTATGATTCTGTGCTGTAGCTGGAGGTCTTAATAATAATAATAATTGTGGTATTTGTTAAGCACTTACTGTGTGCCAAACACTGTTCTGAGTGCTGGGGTAGGTACAAGATAATCCAGTCGGACACAGTCCCTGTCCCACATGGGACTCACAGTCTTAATCCTCATTTTACAGATGAGGTAACTGAGGCACAGATAAGTGAAGGGAAGTGACTTGCCCAAGATCATACAGCAGATGAGTGGAGAAGCTAGGATTAGAACTCATCTCCTCTTACTCCCAGACCCGGGCTCTTTTCACTAGATCTCGCTCTTCCTCTGCCCCACTTTTTATTTTTCTGGCATTTGGTAAGCATTTATTATGTGTCGAGCACTATTCTAAGCACTGGGGTAGGTACAAGTTAACCAGGATGGATACAGTCCCTGTCCCACACGGGGCTTACAGTCTAACTAGGAGGAAGAAAGGGTATGAAAATCATCATTTTGCAGCAGAGGAAAGAAGCACAGAGAAGTTGTGTGACTTGTCCAAGCCACACAGCAGGCAAGTGACAGAGCTGGGATTAGAACCCAAATCCTCTGGCTTCCAGGCCTGGATTCTTTCCATTAGGCCACACTGCTTCCCTTGGTTTGGGGTTGAAGGCTACAGCCTCTAAATCCCCTGCACTCTTCTGACCCTGAAGACGGGAGGCCTCTTTAGAAGAAAGGGTAACTGGCACTTATTTCTGTGAGCTGTCCTTCATTGAGTAGTCTGGTTTTGTTCAACACTATAATATCCACCTCATCCGGCCAGTTCAGGTCGAAGGAGTGCCATTTTTTTGTGGGGATGGCTACTCTTATCATTTAATGACCGGATGCTTGACCTTGCTTATTCATCTTCAATATACCTTGTCTCTGGAAACAGCAAGGTTAATTTATGGCTCTCTTAAGAAGTTCATCAAGATCCTTGGGCTATTCCAAGATTTTATGGTCAGTCAGCTCAGGGTTAAAGGCCTTTCTGATCCTTTCCCCACAGTCATCAGAGTAAAGCAGGGCCATGGGACAGGTCTGCCTTATTCCAACTGTACCATCAATAAGGATCAGGTAATGGTAGTAGAGCAGGCTCCGAATTTACTGGTAAACTCTCCAATGCAACAAGCTACTAGGTTTGTGGAAAGTCTATAAGACACAAACAAGAAGATGGCCAGGTGAATATGAATCATTTGACAGAGGTAGTCCAGGCTTATGGACCTGCAGTCACCATGAAAAATGGTGAAGTTGCACATCAGCCTATCTGCTCTGTTACTGACTGAAATTAGTGAGGGAAATGTTCTATAATGTGCCGAGTAGGCTCATCACAGGTCAGGATAACACCAGCTTTCAACCACCCCACAATACAACAACCTTGGGGATACAACTAGCATTGTTTGCGCTCACTGAGGTCCCAAGAAGTAGGGTTGATGCATCCCTTTAACTGCCTCAACATTTTGACAAGCAGTTAAATCCCTCTCTAATTCCCTACATGTTCTGAGACTAAGCAATCAGTAATCAATTTTAGAGGAAACTCTGCTCCTTGGTTGTGTCAGAACTTCAAAATGCTGAAGAGACCCCTGAACAATGAAACTATTGAACAGGGAAAGCAACTTAATTTAGAATTGCATGATGCAGATATTGCTGATTTCACTGCACCTCATTCAGAGGAATCGTTGAATGAAGACCTGATAGAACTGCAACTTTCCAGTGCACCACTACGAGATGCTGAAACCAATGAGCAAGTTATGGTTTCTCCACTATTGACAAAATTTAGGGCTTAAACAAATCTTTTACAGGAAAATACTTGAATTTTTAACTATGCTTGAAGACAAAGATCTTAATGGGTCCTAATGAAGCGCAAAGGGGAGCAGAGGTATTTGGAAAGACTTAGTTTTCTATGAGGTGATTTGAAAAAAAAAAAAAGGAAGAAAGCTGTTTTTTGTCCTAAACTGGACAAATTGTTCACTAAGGTTGAAATCCTCTACCCCAGTCAGCCCAACAAACTTCTTTTTCAACTGTCTCCTGCCAAAGCACATAATTATATTACAGCTCCTCATTCATTTAAACTGTAATGTGATGCTTTGGATTAATTCAATAGAGATTGAACAAAAGTTCAGTAATTTTATCATTTCAGAATATAGTATGTAGAAAAGAGAAGTTAACTGATGTTTTTATCTTGCTTTTCCAAAGGTTCTGGAATGGACCCTTATTTACAACATGTAAGGAAAAGCACACCCATCAATAAAACCACATTAAAAAAAATAAGCTGATCGAAGCATGGAGGTAGGATGATAGTGTCAAAAAGATTACAAAGGGAAATTGTCAAATTCAGGTGAATTTGAAAAAAAAATCTTTGGATTTCAAGAGACTGGAAAGTAAAATAGCTGTAGCCTACTTCTATCAGTGATGTGCTAAACAACAGCTGGAAATCACTAGTACAATATTTTGCTTGATAAGGATGATGATGATAAGCCTCCTGCCATAAATTATGGAGTCAGAGACTTCATGACCAACAACCCCCACAAAGGAATTGATTTTATGGCTAGTGGGTGTGCAGTTCCCCTCCCACACTCTTGTCCCTGCCAACTGGGTTTCTCCTGGGCTGGGGCATTCTGGCAGGTAGGGGTGTGGTAAAGTGCCATCATTTCTGTACAACACATTTTTCCAGCCCGAGTGTAAGTAAGCTCTTTGTGGGCAGGGATTGGGGCTACCAAGTCTGCTGCATGATATACTCCCAAACATTTAATTGATTGATTACTTAGTACAGTCCTCTGCCCCTGTAAGCACTCAAAAAATACCGCTTCTGATTGAAGTGACTGCAGTAATGCCAATACTGTGCCGAAGTATTAAAGACCAGCAGGTACTTAGGTCTGTAGCTACTGAGGGCTTTGTGGCCAATGTTGGTCAGCTACTTTCAGGATATAATCAGCAATCTCTACTAATAATAAATAATAATTACATTATTTATTAAGTGCTTACTATGTGACAGGCAGTGTACTAATTGCTGGGGTGGATACAAACAAATCAGGTTGGTCACAGTCGCTGTCCCACCTAAGACTCCTCAATCTCAATCCTCATTTTATAGATGAAGTAACTGAGGGCCAGAGAAGTGAAAAGGCTTACCCAATGTCACACAGAAGACCAGTGGCGGAGCCAGGATTAGAACCCATGGCCTTCTGACTCCCAGGCCTGTGTCCTATGATGACAGCATGACCTAGTGGATAGAGCATGGTATGGCTTGGCCATCTTCCGAGTAGGAGAGGGAGATGTTCGAGTTACTCAAGTTCTAAAAAGTGTCTCCATAGTGATTATACTGTTGTTCCTACACTGTTGTTTGTATGTTCATCTTATACTGTGGTTAATGAAGCAGCGTGGCATTGATTAGACTGTGAGCCCATCATCGGGTAGGGATTGTCTCTATCTGTTGCCAAATTGTACATTCCAAGCACTTAGTACAGTGCTCTGCACATAGTAAATGCTCAATAAATACTATTGAATGAATAGTGGAAAAGGCACAGGCCTGGGAGTCAGAGGGCCTGGGTTGTAATCCTGGCTCTCCCACATGTCTGCTGTGTGACCTTGGGCAAGTTATCTAACTTCTCTGTGCCTCAGTTTCCTCAACAATAAAATGGGGGTTTAATACCTGCTCTCCCGCTTATTCAGATTGTGAATGGGACAGGGACTATCTCTAACCTGATTTGTATCTTCTTCAGCACTTAGAACATTGCTTGACACATAGTAAGCACTTACAAAGTACTTGATGGTAATGATAATAATTATGGTAATTGTTACGTGCTTACTATGTGCCAAGCATTTTTCTAAGCACTGGGGTAGACACAAGGTAATTGGGTTGTCCCACTTGGGGCTCACAGTCTTAATTCCCATTTACAGATGAGGTAATTGAGGCACAAAGAAGTTAAGTGGCTTGCCCAAGGTCTCACAACAGACAAGTGGCAGCGCTGGGATTAGAACCCATGTCCTCTGACTCCCAAGCCCATGCTCTTTCCACTAATCCATGCTGCTTCATTAGCCACAATATAACATGAACATATAAACTACAGTATAGGAACAACAATATAATCACTATGGTGACACTCTTTAGGACTCGAGCGATTCAAACATATTCCCCTCCTACTCAGTAGTTTGACACTAAATGAAAGACTAACTGCAGTTTTGGAGGAGAGACCAAGAATGATGAAACGGTACCATTGGAGACCGAGGGGAGCCAACTTCTTGCTCAACTCCCAGTGAGAAGCCACGGAATCCGACTGAAGACACGGGGACAAATGATGGTTCACTCTGGTGATATCATCTACAGGAGGGCCAAGGGGATCTGACAATATCAGCTAAGGGTGAGCTTTTGCAAATGGGCAGATGCACTAAGACCCAAATTTTCAAGCGGCCCATGTTCAGTATCTGGACTAGAGGTCATGGGCTGTGGTCACAGGCTGAGATCCCGAAAGGAGTGGAAATAAAGGTGTCTGATTTGGTGTCAGCTGTTAGCTCTGTCTTCTTTAGACTACACCTCCCTGGGAGTGGTAGCAGATACCTTCTAAGGTTTATGGAGATGCTATCACCAGGGCTAGCTAGATGAGAATGATTCTGAGATCAAAAAGATATTTGAAGCAAAGCAAACAATACATCATCACTAACTTGTAGATCCCAAGACTATGAAAAAGAAATTCTTCTTAAAATGTGTTGTGAAATAGAAAAGTCAGTCAACTGCATTTATTGAGCACTTACTGTGTACAGAGCACTGAAACAAGCCCTTGGGAGAGTACGATATAACACTATAACAGACACATTCCCTGCCCACAATGAGAGAGCCTAAGGTTGAAAAGGTACAAGGCTGCACAATCCAAAAAATTAAAGCCATGACTTCTATATATCATCAAAAAATGTACAGGGGCTCATTCACACTGTGAGAATATTACTTAAGACTAAAGGCAACTTTACTCTCATTTCAGGCAAGAAAGGATCTTCCTGGGAATGGCAGAAACACCTCTACAATCTACTTACTATGCTTCCACCAGTGAGGACTAGGCTCTTCAAAAGAAATGAAACAAGGTCTATGTCTGACCTGATTAACTCATATTTACTCCAATACTTAGAACAGTGTTTGACATAGAGTAAGTGCTTAATAAGTATCATTTAAAAAAGTAATTAATCTGGCAGTACATGACCTTTCCTCCCACATTTGGTGAAGATCTAATTTCAGTTGGAGCCAAGAAGCATGATATAGGTCCCTTATCTGATAGTAGACCTGTCCAGATCTACAAGAAGGTAGAGGATATTCTGCCAAGTTACTTGACTAAACTCCTTGCTAATTTATGGAATCACATCTCTTCCAAAGACCTTTTCTAATTAATCTCCCATCTCCCCTCTATAACCCTCTAGCCTCCAACTTCCAATTCAACACTTCCAAACCACCTAAAACCCTTGGATATATTCAACCCTCCATAGCTTTTACTAATAGTTGTTGTATTTCATTCATTCCTATTTATTGAGTACTTACTATATGCAGAACACTGGGAGAGTACAATACAACAAACAGACCCATTCCCTGCCCATAATGAGTTTACAGCCTAGAAGTGGGGAGACAAACATCAATACAAATAAATAAATTGCAGATATACACATAAGTGCTGTGGGGCTAGGAGGGGGAGAAGAACAAAGGGAGCAAGTCAGGGCAATGCAAAAGTTAGTGGGAGAAGAGGAAAGGGGGGCTTAGTTTGGGAAAGCCTCTTTGAGGAGATGTGCTTTCAATAAGGCTTTGAAGGGGGGAAGAGGATTTGAGGATTTAGGATTTGAGGAGAGAAGGCATTCCACGCCAGAGGCAGGACATGGGTGAGGGGTCAGTGGTGAGATAGGCAAGATGGAGGCACAGCAAGAAGGCCGGCATTAGAGGAGTGAAGTGTGCAGGCCGGGTTGGAGAAGGGGAGGAGTGAGGTGAGGTAGTAGGGGGTAAGGTGGTAGAATGCTTTAAAGCCAACGGTGAGGAGTTTTTGTTTGATGTGGAGATGGATGGGCAACCCTGGAGTTTTTTGAGGAGTGGGTTGACATATCCTGAACATTTCTGTAAAAAATATGATCCAAGCAGCAGAATGAAGCATGGACTGAAGTGGGGAGACACAGAAGCCTGGGAGGTCAGCAAGGAGACTGATGCAGTAATCCAGGCGGGATAGGATGATTGATTGTATTAAAGTGGTAGCAGTTTGGATGGAGAGGAAAAGGCAGATTTTAGCAACGTTGTGAAGGTGGAACTGACAGGATTTAGCGATCGATTGAATATGTAGGTTGAATGAGAGAGGAGTCAAGGGTAATGGTAAGGTTATGGGCTTGTGAGACAGGAAGGAAGGTGGTGCCATCTACAGTGATGGGGAAGTCAAGGGGAAGAAAGGGTTTGGATGAGAAGATAAGGAGTTCAGTTTTGAACACATTAATCTTGAGGTGACGATAGGACACCCTGGTAGAGATAATAATGATGGTATTTGTTAAGCGCTTACTACTATGTGCCAAGCACTGTTTTAAGTGCTGGGGTAGATATAAGGTAATCAGGTTGTCCCACGTGGGGCTCACAGTCTTAATCCACATTTTACAGATGAGGGAACTGAGGCACAGAGAAGTTAAGTGACTTGCCCAAAGTCACACAGCTGATAATTGGCAGAGCTGGAATTAGAACCCACGACCTCTGACTCCCAAGCCCTTGCTCTTTCCACTAAGCCACACAAGGCAAGAGGAAATGCAAGAAAGGGAGAGAGGAGAGAGTTCAGGGCTGGAGATGTAGATTTGGGTATCATCTGTAAAGGGTTGGTTGTTGAAACCATGGGAGGAATGAGGTATCCAAGGGAGTGGTTGTAGATGGAGAATAGAAGGGGACTCAGAACTAAACCTTGAGGGATCCCCAAAGTTAGGAGGTGGGAGGCAGAGGAGGAGCCCATGAAGGAGATTAAGGATGAATGGCCACAAAGATAAGAGGAGAACCAGGAGAGGACAGAGTCAGTATAGAGTCAGGTTGGATAATGTTTCCAGGGGAAGGGGGTGGTTCACAGCATCAAAGGCAGCTGAGAGGTTGAGGAGGATTTAGGATGGTGGATATGGCAAGAAGGAGATCACTGGTGACCTTTGAGAAGGCGGTTTCTGTGGAATGAAGGGGAAAGATACCCAATTGGAGGAGGTCAAGGAGAGAAGTGGAGGAGAGGAATTTGAGACAGTGGGTGTGGATAACTCACTCAAGGAGTTTGGAGAGGAAAGGTAGGAGGGAGTTGAGGCGATAACTGGAGGGAGCTGTAGGGTCAAGGGAGGGGTGTTTTTTTAGGATAGAGGAGACTTATGCTGTTTGAAAGCAGTGGAGAAGAAGCCATGGGAAAGCAAACAGTAGAAGATGGCTGTTAGAGAGCAAAGAAGGGAGGGGGTGAGAGTTTTGATAAGGTGCAAAGGAACGAGATTGGATGCTCAGGTAGAAGGGGTGGCTTTTGTGAGCAGGCAGTATCCTCTAGAGATACTGCTGTAAAGGATGGGATAGTTGAAAAGGGGGTCGGAAGTAGGAGGGGCTGAAGAGGGTCAGGGGTGAATTTAGGAAGGTGACCAGGTCACTGGGGTCAAGGGATGGGGGAGGTGGGGAGACAGGGAGTCTGAGTAGAGAGGGTGGTGTTGATAGTTTTCATTTGGTCATCAAGGGAGGGTAGGAGTGGGCTGCAGAACACTGTACTGTTTGGGAGAGTACAGTGGAACAGAGTTGGTCCACAGTGAGTTTACAATCTAGAGGGGGAGATAGACATTAATATAAATAAATTATGGATAAGCACATATGCTCTGTGGTGCTGGGGGTGGTGAATAAAGGGGTTCATTCATTCATTCATTCATTCAATAGTATTTATTGAGCGCTTACTATGTGCAGAGCACTGTACTAAGCACTTGGAATGAACAAGTCGGCAACAGATAGAGAGAGTCCCTGCCGTTTGATGGGCTTACAGTCTAATCGGGGGAGATGGACAGACGAGAACAATGGCAATAAATAGAGTCAAGGGGAAGAACATCTCGTAAAAACAATGGCAACTAAATAGAAATCAAGGCGATGTACATTTCATTAACAAAATAAATAGGCTAATGAAAATATATACAGTTGAGTGGATGAGTACAGTGCTGAGGAGATGGGAAGGGAGAGGGGGAGGAGCAGAGGGAAAGGGGGAAAAGAGGGTTTAGCTGCGGAGAGGTAAGGGGGGGGTGGTAGAGGGAGTAGAGGGAGAAGAGGAGCTCAGTCTGGGAAGGCCTCTTGGAGGAGGTGAGTTTTAAGTAGGGTTTTGAAGAGGGGAAGAGAATCAGTTTGGCGGAGGTGAGGAGGGAGGGCGTTCCGGGACCGCGGGAGGACGTGGCCCAGGGGTCGACGGCGGGATAGGCGAGACCGAGGGATGGTGAGGAGGTGGGCAGCAGAGCAGCGGAGCGTGCGGGGTGGGCGGTAGAAAGGGAGAAGGGAGGAGAGGTAGGAAGGGGCAAGGTGATGGAAACCCTTGAAGCCTAGAGTGAGGAGTTTTTGTTTGGAGCAGAGGTTGATAGGCAACCACTGGAGTTGTTTAAGAAGGGGAGTGATATGCCCAGATCATTTCTGCAGGAAGATGAGCCGGGCAGCGGAGTGAAGAATAGACTGGAGTGGGGCAAGAGAGGAGGAAGGGAGGTCAGAGAGAAGGCTGACACAGTAGTCTAGCCGGGATATAACGAGAGCCTGTAGCAGTAAGGTAGCCGTTTGGGTGGAGAGGAAAGGGCGGATCTTGGCGATATTGTAAAGGTGAAACCGGCAGGTCTTGGTAACGGATAGGATGTGTGGGGTGAACGAGAGAGACGAGTCAAGGATGACACCGAGATTGCGGGCCTGAGAGACGGGAAGGATGGTCGTGCCATCCACGGTGATAGAGAGGTCTGGGAGAGGACCGGGTTTGGGGAGGAAGATGAGGAGCTCAGTCTTGCTCATGTTGAGTTTTAGGTGGTGGGCCGACATCCAGGTGGAGACGTCCCGGAGGCAGGAGGAGATGCGAGCCTGAAGGGAGGGGGAGAGGACAGGGGCGGAGATGTAGATCTGCGTGTCATCTGCATAGAGATGGTAGTCAAAGCCATGAGAGCGAATGAGTTCACCAAGGGAGTGAGTGTAAATGGAGAACAGAAGAGGGCCAAGAACTGACCCTTGAGGAACTCCAACAGTTAAAGGATGGGAGGGGGAGGAGGCGCCAGCGAAGGAGACCGAGAATGACCGGCCAAAGAGGTAAGAGGAGAACCAGGAGAGGACGGAGTCCGTGAAGCCAAGGTGAGATAAGGTATGGAGGAGGAGGGGATGGTCGACAGTGTCAAAGGCAGCAGAGAGGTCAAGGAGGATCAGAATGGAGTAGGAGCCATTTGATTTGGCAAGAAGGAGGTCATGGGTTACCTTAGAGAGAGCAGTCTTGGTAGAGTGGAGGGGACGGAAGCCAAATTGGAGGGGGTCTAGGAGAGAATGGGAGTTAAGGAATTCTAGGCATCGATTGTAGACGACTCGTTCTAGGATTTTGGAAAGGAAGGGTAGTAGGGAGATAGGGCGATAACTGGAGGGGGAAGTGGGGTCAAGAGCGGGTTTTTTTAGGATGGGGGAGATGTGGGCATGTTTGAAGGCAGCGGGGAAGGAGCCATTGGAGATTGAGTGGTTAAAAATAGAAGTTAAGGAAGAGAGGAGGACAGGAGCGATGGTTTTAATAAGGTTAGAGGGAATGGGGTCCGAGGCGCAGGTGGAGGGGGGGGCACTTGCGAGGAGGGAGGAGATCTCCTCTGAGGAGACTGCAGGGAAGGATGGGAAAGTAGGGGAGAGGGTTGGTGGGGGGGAGGGGAGAGGCGGAGGGGTGACTTTGGGGAGCTCAGACCTGATTGTGTTGATTTTCGTGAGGAAATAGGTGGCCAGATCATTAGGGGTGAGAGATGGGGGAGGGGGAGGAACAGGGGGCCTAAGGAGAGAGTTAAAGGTCTGGAACAATCGGCGGGGGTGACGGGCATGGGTGTCGATGAGGGAGGAGAAGAAGTTTTGCCTGGCGGAGGAGAGGGCAGAGTTAAGGCAGGAAAGGATAAATTTGAAGTGTGTGAGGTCGACTTGGTGCTTGGACTTTCACCAGCAGCGCTCAGCAGCTCGAGCATAGGAGCGTAGGAGGCAGACAGAGGAGGTGATCCAGGGCTGTGGGTTAGTGGAGCGAGAGCGGCGGAGGGAAAGGGGGGCGAGAGAGTTGAGATGAGTAGAGAGGGTGGAGTTGAGAGGGGAGACCTGATCATCCAGAGTGGGAAGTGAGGAGAGGCAAGGTGAGGAGAGATGCTTTTGGAAAGACGGATGGGATAGAGAGCGGAGGTCTCTGTGGGGCAGTAGCGAAGATTTGCAGGGGGAGGGAGTGTGAGAGATGAGGCAGGTGAGAAGGTTATGGTCAGAGAGAGGGATTTCAGAGTTGATGAGGGGGGAGATAGTGCAGCGGTAGGAGATGACAAGATCGGAGGGTGTGACCGAATCGGTGAGTGGGAGCGGTATGGTGGAGGAGGAGGTCGGCAGAGTCGAGGAGGGATAGCAGGCGGGCGGCAGAGGAGTCGTTGGGTACATCCATATGGATGTTGAAGTCTCCGAGGATCAGAGTGGGTAGAGAGAAGGAGAGAAGGAAGGTGAGAAAGGGGTCAAGGTGGTTGAAGAAGTCGGAGGTGGGACCGGGAGGGCGGTAGATGACGGCGACAAGTATCTGGAGGGGGTGGTAGAGGCGAATGATATGGGCTTCGAAGGAGGGGAAGGAGAGGGAGGGGGGAGGAGGGATAGTGCGGAAGCGGCAACGGGGTGAGAGGAGGAAGCCGACGCCTCCTCCCTTACCGGTGAGTCTGGGGGAGTGGGAGAAGGAGAGGCCTCCTCTGGAGAGAGCGGTGGCGGAGACCGTGTCTTCGGGAGAGAGCCACGTTTCCGAAAGGGCGAGGAGGAGGAGAGAGCGGGAGAGGAAAAGGTCATGGATGAAAGGTAGCTTACCTGTATTCATTCATTCATTCATTCATTCATTCATTCATTCATTCATTCATTCAATAGTATTTATTGAGCGCTTACTATGTGCAGAGCACTGTACTAAGCGCTTGGGATGAACAAGTCGGCAACAGATAGAGACAGTCCCTGCCGTTTGACAGGCTTACAGTCTAATCGGGGGAGATGGACAGACGAGAACAATGGCAATAAATAGAGTCAAGGGGAAGAACATCTCGTAAGAACAATGGCAACTAAATAAAATCAAGGCGATGTACAATTCATTAACAAAATAAATAGGGTAACGAAAATATATACAGTTGAGCGGACGAGTACAGTGCTGTGGGGATGGGAAGGGAGAGGTGGAGGAGCAGAGGGAAAAGGGGAAAAAGAGGGTTAAGCTGCGGAGAGGTAAAGGGGGGATGGCAGAGGGAGTAGAGGGAGAAGAGGAGCTCAGTCTGGGAACGCCTCTTGGAGGAGGTGAGTTTTAAGTAGGGTTTTGAAGAGGGAAAGAGAATCAGTTTGGCGGAGGTGAGGAGGGAGGGCTTTCCAGGACCGCAGGAGGACGTGGCCCAGGGGTCGACGGCGGGATAGGCGAGACCGAGGGATGGTAAGGAGGTGGGCAGCAGAAGAGCGGAGCGTGCAGGGTGGGTGGTAGAAAGAGAGAAGGGAGGAGAGGTAGGAAGGGGCAAGGTGATGGAGAGCCTTGAAGCCTAGAGTGAGGAGTTTTTGTTTGGAGCAGAGGTTGATAGGCAACCACTGGAGTTGTTTAAGAAGGGAAGTGATATGCCCAGATCGTTTCTGCAGGAAGATGAGCCGGGCAGCGGAGTGAAGAATAGACTGGAGTGGGGCGAGAGAGGAGGAAGGGAGGTCAGAGAGAAGGCTGACACAGTAGTCTAGCCGGGATATAACGAGAGCCCGTAACAGTAAGGTAGCCGTTTGGGTGGAGAGGAAATAGAGCGGGGGTTCCAGAGGCCACACTCGAAAGTAGCTGTGGGTGCAAGGGGGGGAGGGGGAGAAGGGCGGGGGGAGGGGAGGGTTTGGATGGGAAGGAGGTCAAATCCAAGTGGAAGAGTGACACAGAAGGGATAGGGAGAGGAGGAAATGAGGGCTTAATCAAGGAAAGGTTCTTGGAGGAGATAATAATGCCTTGAAGAAAGGGAGAGTGATATGAAGAGGGAAGGCATTCCAGACCTGAGAAAGGACATTGATGAGGGGTTGGAAGCATCCCCAACTCCAGTTTCTTCCTTCTTTTAGCCATGCCTCTTGCTGATACCTGGATTTTGTTTCTGGAACATTGTTCTGGCCCATCTCTCTTCTCCTCCAAATCAATCAATCAATCCATAAATGGTTTATTGAGAGCTTTCTATGCACTGACAACTGTACTAGGCTCTTGGAAGAGTTCAGTACAATAGAGTTAGCAAAAACGTTCCCTGCCCACAATGAGTTTACAACCTAGAGTCCAAAACTTCAATAATTATCCCTCTGGACTGTAAGTTCGTTGTGGAAAGGGAATGTGTTTGTTGTATTATTACACTGTACCCTCCCAAGAGCTTAGTACAGTGCTCTGCACACAGTAAGAGATCAATAAATTTGACTGACTGGCTGACAACCCATTCCTCTCTGCACTGAACAGAATTCCTGACCACTACTGGCTTTAAGGTACTTAGTCAGCTTTCTCCCTTCCGCTTATTCAATCTCTTCTCCCGCTCCACCCCAACTTCTCCCTGGGACTATTCCTTGGGACTAGTTCTCTCTCCCACCTCTGACATCTGGTTTATGCCCTTCCCCCAGGCCGAAGCTCCACCACACTTCATATCCAACAAGCGACTGTAATTTCCATTTTCAAAGCCCTTCTGAAGTTGCATTTCCTCCAGTAAATTTTCCTCTATTAATTTTCTGCCCTAAGGGTTATATCCCCAGTGACAATTTCAGCATTTGTCTTATGCTCCCTGTAGTACTTCTGTTCATATGAACTTACATAATCCTCCTTTAAGCACAAACTCATATGCATGCCCACTTCTTCATAGCTAAAATTATTTCAGTGTCTTTCTCCCCCACTGTAGTCTTGAAGACACCTTAGCAGCTCTGTAGAGTGATGACGACTCTAGGTTCATCACAGTCGAGGAGGGAATTACGAAGAGACGGCAACTATATTTTCAAATCCTCCTTGATGTCTCTTGTTTGACTGTTTGGCAGAGGACAGGGTGCGGGACTTGAGAGGGAGGAATCAAGGATAATGTCAAGGTTGAGAGCCTGAGAGATGGGAAGGAGGAAGAAGAAGAGTTTAGTTTGAAGCATATGGAGCTGGAGGTAACAGCACGATTGGCTTAGTGGAAAGAGCAGAGGCTTGGGAGTCAAAGATCATGGGTTCTAATCCCAGCTCCACCGCTTGTCAGCTCTCTGACTTTGGGCAAGTCACTTAACTTCTCTGTGCCTCAGTTACCTCATCTGTAAAGTGGGGTTTAAGAGTGTGAGCACCTCGTGTGACAACCTGATAATCTTTCTATCCCGGTGCTTAGAACAGTATTCGGCACGTAGTAAGTGCTAAACAAATGTCATTATTATTATCCACCCAGAAATGTTCTTGAGGCAGGAGGACCTGTAAGACTGCAGAGAAGGAGCGAGGTCAGGGCTAGTGATGCTCATCTGGGAGTCATCTGTGTAAAGGAGGTGGTTGATTCTGTGTTAAATGTGTTCCAACTTCCCCGTGAAACTTCCAACAGACTGCATACATCACCCTAAGTCCTTGAGACAGTCATTCCAGAATTATTGCAATACCCTAAAAGCATATGCTCAAGGGAACATGATTATAAATTGCTTCACTGAATTAGCCTAGCATTACTGGCTGGCTGATAAGTCTGTAGAAAACTAAAGTAATGTATCAGATTGCCTCAGGGAAACAACTAAATATCTACACTGGCAGGCAGAGCTTACTTTTGGGAGAATATTGAACAGTGTTTGGCAACAGCGTGGTATTTGACCAAACTTGAGGTTGCAAACATGCTGTTCCTTTTATCCTTCCCTATGGTTGAGTCCTAGACCTCTAACTCATCCCCCAGCATATGACCTCATCAGACTCCTTGAGCAGTTTCATTATTTTTAAAATCATTTACGATTCCACACGTGTTATAGGAAGGGTCAGGAGTAATAGTGGTATTTTTTAAAGGCTCACTATATGCCAAGCACCATGCTAAACTCTGACGTAGATACAGGTTAATCAGATTGGAAATGGATCTCACAGTGGAAAGGAGAACTGGTATCTTATGCCCATTTCACAGATGAGGAAACTGAGACTCGCCCAAGGTCACACAACAGACAAGCGACAGAGCCAGGATTAAGACCCAGATCACCTGACTTCCAGGCCCGTGCTCTTTTCACTAGGCCATGCTGTTTCTCTGGTGAACATCGAGGCACTCACATAACTGGTGGAAATGCAGATATGTGTAAGGGGCTAAAACCTCCGAGCTGTACCAAGCTCTCTACTCTCCCACCTCCAGCCCTTTATGCTCGCTCTTCTCCAGTGCACAACACCCTCTGCCCTCAAAATAACCAAATCTCCTCCCTCCCCCCTTTTAAAGTCCTCTTGAAAATCCACCTCTTCCAGCTTCCCACCGTAGCTCCCATCTTGGGGATCAGGTTACTTCTCTAGACAGCCTTATTGATGATGACTTTATTCAATTTATTTTTTTCATGTATTTATTCATTCATGTACTATTTATTTTTGTTGTTAACAGTTGTGTCTTCATTTCAGCTTAGATCCATTGCACTTATATCTAAGGTCGTCCTCCATATGTGAAGAAGATGGCACTGACCCAGAAATTCACCTATGAGATGGAGAGCAGTCTGGCTTGGGGTAAAGAGCACAGACCTGGGAGGCAGGAGACCTGGGTCTTATTTCTGGCTTTGCCATTTGCCTACCGTGTGCTTTAGCCTCTCTATGCCTCAGTTTCCTCATCTGTAAACTGGGGATTAAATAGTTGTTCTCCCTCCCCTTGAGAACCCCATATGGGACAGGGACAGTCTCTGATTTGGTTATCTTCTAGCGGCTCCACCACTTAGAACAGTGTTTGGCATAGACTAAATGCCTAAAAAAATTTCACAGTTATTATATTATGTGTGTGTGACTGAAAAGCCCAGTGTGGGACCCAAAGTCCTGGACATAGTGCATGCACACAAAAAAGTTGTCTCTTGCTATGGTGTTATACTTAAGATTTGTAGCAACTGGCTATGTTTCTTCCTTGTCTTTTGCTCTACAAGAGCTACTCTATTCCTGATAACTGTGCTTCTTGCTGGTATCCTCTGAGCAATTGACTTCAAACTATCAGCTGGGATGCAGCACTATCTGAGGCTTTGCTTGAACGTGTCCTTAAACTCTTTTCCTACCCTCCTTTCTTTCGGTTTCCCAGTTTCAGCTCACCATACAGTAGCTGCTTGGGTATCCTGCTGCCCCTCATTCACCTCACATCTCTCTCCCAGCCTAGCTGTGTTGAGGAGAATATAGCTTTGATTCCAGGAGACTGACTAGGTTCAAAAACGTCATCATCTGTGATCACGCCTTGCCAACTGATATTGAGTCTGGCCCGCAAATGACAACGGCAAAATTGCTTGAAGAGTTGGATGGGATACTTTTATGTGGGGTCCAGCTCTCAATGCCAGAAAAAGAATGCTAGCCGACACAACAGCTCTGTAGACCCATAGTTTGGTCTGGATCCTGCTGCTAGACTGTTTGACAGTCTCCCAGGGGATTTGCTGGCTTCTTGATTTGATTTTCTTCTTCCCCCATTATATGCATGTTATTTGTGTCTGCTCTCTTCTCCCTTAAACTGTAAGTCCACAAGAGCAGGGACAAGTCTTTATATTTTATTGTATTTTCCCAAGAGCCTAGCTCGAACTGAGGTGGTGCAAAGCTTTTGCAGTGTGATTTGTTGGGCGACAGGATCTGTAATAAGGAGTTCTGAAGTGGAAAGGAGATTACAAAAGAAGCAGCGTGGGCTAGTGGAAAGAGCTTGGGCCTGGGAGTTAGAGGATCTGGGTTCTAATCCTGGATCTGTCTGCTGTGTAACCTTGGGAAAGTCACTTAACTTCTCTGCGCCTTATGTGTAAAATGGGCTTTAAGACTGTAAGCCTTATGTTGGTCCAAGACTGTGTCCAACCTGATTATCCTGCACCTACCACAGCACTTAATACAGTGCCTGGCACATAGTAAGTGTTTAACAAGTACCATTAAAAAATAAAAATAATAGGGAGGAAAGAAAATGCATTAAAAAAAAATAAGAAAACAAAATCTCTTGAATAGTAGTATAGCTCCCTAGAAGGCAGCTGAGTCTGATGTTCAGAAATGGGAAATGTTAAATCGGAGGCTTTGAACAGATCACAATATCAAGAAGGGAAACTAAAAATAGCATCAGGTACTGTGAGTAGACAGTGTGATCATGTAGCAAGGGGCAGTCTGGATATGGACACTCTGCCTCCATATCCATACATGTATCGTCCCTGCATGTCCATACGGTCAATCAATCAATTGCATTTCTTGATCACTTTGCCAGTGCAGAGCATTGATGAGGGAGGTCGGTCCAGGCCAAGGGCAGGATGTGGGTGAGGGGTCGATGGTGAGACAGATGAGATCGAGGTACAGTGAGAAGGTTAGCATTAGAGAAGTGAAGTGCATGGACTGGTTTGTAGTAGGAGAGTAACAAGGTGAGGTAGGAGGAGGTGAGGTGATTGGATGCTTTGAAGTCAGTCGTGGGGAGTTTTTGTTTTATGCGGAGGTAGATGTACAACCACTGGAGTTTCTCGAGGAGTGGGGAAAACTTGCCCTGAACGTTTTTGTAGAAAAATGATCCAGAAAGCAAAGAGAATAGCCTGGAGTGGGGAGAGAGAGAAGGCTGGGAGGTCAGCAAGAAGAATGATACAGTAATGAAGGTGGGATTGGATAATTGATAGTCTTAACATAGTAGCAGTTTGTATAGAGAGGAAAGAGCAAATCCCAAGTGCTTATTGTGGTGCTCTGCACACAGTAAGTGCTCAATAATTACCACTGATTGAATGAGAAGGAAATTGTGAATTCCGTATTACTTTTGTTAGCCAAATACATCAATATTGATAAAACCTCAATAATGACATTTTCCATCTAGAACTACACCTCTCTATATGGGACAAATCCCTCTATATTATGGATTTTTATAATTTACCTGATTTCTACCCTCCCCCTGAATTATTTTTTAAAAATATTAGAGCTAAATCAGAGTTTGAAATTTTCTTTACATTTTCACCTTCAAATTGGTTGGCAAATTAATTCATTTGCAAATTCAATCCAATTCTTCAATTCTGTGTGAGACAACTGAAAGTATTCATATGATACTGGCCATCTGTCACTATTATCAATAGAATTAGCATGTGTTTTCAAATGTTATATCTGGAAGGTTCAATCATTTTTCAAACGTAATCAATATTTATGATTTTATTTTCGGGAGGATTTCTTCTCACTCTGCAAAGAATTTGCAATTTCCCTGGGAAACTGGAAGCAGGAGCCAGTTTTTGCCTAATTTTTGTGTATATCATTCACCACCTTAAAGCCGAGGGGAGGCTATTGTAAGTTTTTTAAGGCCTTCCCTGACTAAGCCCTCTACACTAAGCAAAATTGTCTTAACATGCATTTGTATGCCCAAGTTGTCCAGGATGTCAGGCATTGGTTTAGCCATTTACATCATTTGCAACTGCTGGAAAAGAGTAGAATTATCAAAGAAAAGCTTGCCAAGCAGATGATGTATATATATCATGAAAATAAAATTGAACTGAAAAATCAATGGTTTGCTTTTTTGATATTTGAGATTCACACCCTGTTGATCTGTAAATAGGGAGGCCATCATATCTCTCATACTTTTGAATCATGAAACTCCTCTAATTAAAGTCATAATTCTTCAAGTCGGAACTTTATAAACAAATGTTAATGCTTCCTTAATAGTAGTAAAGGTATTTACTGAGTGTATGGTATTAGGCATTTGGGACAGTACAGCAGAAGCGTAGGAAAACTTCCCTGGCCACAGTGAACTTATACTCTAACAAAGAGTTGACCCAGTAGAGTAATTGAGGGTACAATTGAGTATTCATGTCTATATGAGTGATGCAAGCCATCAAACATTTATTGAGCACGTAGTATATGCAGATCACCGTACTAAGCACATGGGAGAGTACAATATGACAGAATTAGCAGACACATTCCCTGACCCAAATAAGAGGTTCAGAAGGGGAAAAGTAAATATGTAAGAGCAGGAGGTGGCTGTCTGGTTGGGTTGACTCATAGGGGCTGAAGGCTCGTTGGTGGAGTAGGGACTTAGGAGGGCTTTGAACATCGGGATTCATTCATTCATATTTATTAAGCACTTTCTCTGTGTTGTGCACTGTACACTTGGGAAAGTACAATATAACAATAAAGAGTGACAATCTCTGCCCACAACGAGTTCACAGTCTAGAAGTGGGAAGACAGACTACAGTACAAATAAACATACATCAATACAATAAATAAAATTACAGATATATTCATAAGTGCGGTGGGGCACGGGTTGTGGGGAAGAGCAAAGGGAGCAAGTCAGGGTGACGCAGAAGGGATTGGGAGATGAGGAAAAGTAGGGCTTAGTCTGGGAAGGCCTCTTGGGAGGAGAGGTGACTTCAATAAGGCTTTGAAGAGGAGGAGAATTATTGGTGGATTTAAGGAGGGAGGGCATTCCAGGCCAGAGGCAGGATGTAGGCCAGGGGTTGGCAGTGAGACAGGTGAGATAGAGACCCAATGAGGTTAGCACGAGAGGAGTGAAGTATGTGGGCTGAGTTGTAGAAGCATAGAATCGAGGCGAGGCAGGAAGGGGCAAGGTGATAGAGTGCTTTAAAGCCAATAGTGAAGAGTTTTTGTTTGATATGGAGGTGGATAGGCAACCACTGGAGATTTTTGAGAAGGAGGGTGACATGTCCTGAATGTTTCTGTAGAAAGATGACCCAGGCAGCGGAGTGAAATATGGACTGGAGTGGGGATAGCAACAATACCTTGTTTTAGTAGAGCACGTTCATTTCCAAAGCACTCTCACATTTACTTATCTCATTTTTACCCTCGCAACTACCTTGAATAGGTAGAAAGGCAGATATTATTATTGACATTTTTTGGGTGAGGAAGCTGAGGCCCAGAGAGGTGAAGTGACTTGTCCATGGACAGGCAGCAGACCAGCGGTAGAGCTAAGACTTGAACTGGGTCCTCCTGGTCCAGCACTCTTTCACTTTGCTGCTTCATCTAACAGTGGGGATCCGTCAGATCTGTGGAGGAAAAGGAGTTCCAGGCTGGGGTATAGCATGAGCTGGGAACAGATCGTAAATGATCAGTTTTTACAATTTAACATTTAAATTTTTCATATCTTAGTCAACTTTTTTCTAGGGCTATTAATTTTAGATGTGACCTCATCCTGGGCAGAGAGACTCAGCAGGGGGGACAACACACTTCTGAGATTTATTGCATTATGACTCCCTGACTTCTTAATTTGATTTAATTTCTTTTGTTGTGCTACAGCCATCTTTGAACACTTAATCCTGAACAGGGCATCTTGACCTTGTCATTTGAAAGAAACTCAAGTCCTAATCTCTAATGACACTTGGTATGATTGGAATGTTGCTCATTTAAAGGTTTTAGCACTTCTGTTTTAACAAAGGTCAGTCATACTTTGCAACAGAAGGCATCTCTAAAATCAAGCCCTTACCTATGAAGAAGCAATCAGAACTGAAACACCAAAGCATAACAGAGCCTGGAAGGGTCAAGAAAGGAGACACCAAATTCTTTTATAGGCGGCTTTAGTATTTTATGGGTAGCATATGTATATATGTTAATTCTATGAAAGTATAGACTTTCACGTTGGCTAGGAAATTGGCTGTGTTCTGACAGAAAACATTCTACAAATAAAATCACAAAGTTTGTTAATATCAGAGCACCTTAAATAATGACGCTTTGTTAGATTCCAGCAAGAAAAACAAACAAACCATATCAAGTAGGAACTAAAGTAGAACAAATAGAACCTGCAAAATGATGACAGGGCAGGATCAAGGCAGATATGATACTGCAAATATAAACTTTAGAAAGACTCAGCTCAACTCTTTGTAGAACAACCCCCAAACTTTCACTGTATGCCATTTTTACAATGTTTGCTTACTAATAAATTAGTAATAGAAATATCACTGCCAATTAAACTGAGTCCTCAAAAACTCCAAGAATCCTTCGAATTCAATGGAGAGGGGTTAAATTCCCTTTATATTTAATCCTCTAGAAAATGTTTGGTCCCTTGGTATTTTATTCCTCATCTCCTAGGTTGCCTTTAGTGTTAGCTAAAGAGATGGGAGGAAAGCTTACAAACAGGATCTAAACATTACAGAGTAAAGGAAAACTCTGATCTGTGGGGTAGGGATGTTCTTAATTAAGCCAACGATCTAGGATCTGTGAAGGCACATAATATTGCCATGAATATGCTTAAAGTAAGCAACCTCTCAGGGTATTATCTATTGGATGACTTTCCTCTCCATCCAAACTGCTACTATGCTGATCCAAGCACTTACCCTATCCTATCTAGACTACTGCATCAATCTCCTCACTGACCGCCCCACCTCCTGTCTCTCCCCAGTTCAATCCGTACTTCACTCTGCTGCCCAGCTCCATTTTCTGTCAAAATAATCAGTTGGTGTCTCGCTACTCTTCAATCACCACCAATGCTTGCCTAGGCACCTCCGCATCAAATAGAACCCCCCCTCCTACCTTACTTTATTGATGTACCTCAAGCCAACCCACAAATATCACCTTTCTAATGCTAACAAACTCTCTGTACTTTTATGTTATCTATCCCACCACCAACCACTTGTCCACATCCTTCTTCGGGCCTGAAACTCCTTCCCCCTTCATAACTGACAGACTACCATTCTCTGCACCTTCCAAGCACACCTAAAATCATATCTCCTCCAAGAGGCCTTCCTTGACTTCCTCCCATTCAGTCTCCATACCTAAACTATCATCCCTTGATGAGCAAATTGGCACCTTGAATACAACCCTTTCTGCTGAACTCAACTCACTCCCTCCCCTATTCCGTCATCAATCTCATACCACTAACCCACAACCCTGGATCACCTTCACAGTCCACTTTTTTTGCTCCTGTGCACATGGCACTTCTAATGGAAGTCCAGATATCAGGCCAACCTTAACTTCAAGTTCATCTTTGCATGCTCTAACTGCCCATGCCTCTGCTCAGCAAAATTATTTCTCAATCCTTAGAGGCTTCCATACTCCACAGAAGCTCCATCCTCCCTTTAATCCACAGAAACTAACCTCTTTAAGTTCACAAATGATCTCCTTCTTGCCAAATAAAATGGTCTATACTCCATCCTAATTCTCCTCGAACTCTCAGCTGCCTTTGACACAGTCAGCTATCCTCTTCTGGAAACATTATCCACCCTTGGCTTCACTGACATTGTCCTCTCCTCCTGTCTCTGTGGCCGCTCATTTTCAGTTGCTTTCACGGCCTCCTCCTCTTCCTCCCATCCCCTAACTATGGGGTCCTCAAGGTTCAGTTCTAGGTCCCCTTCTATTCTCCATCTATATCCACTCCCTGGGAGAACTCATTTGCTCACATGCTTCGAGTACCACCTCTATGTGGATGATGCCCAAAGCTATAGCTCCTTTCCTCATCTCTTGCTCTTTCTCTCTGCAGTCTCACATTTCCTCCTGCCTTCAAGACATTTAATCTTGGATGTCTTCTTGTCACCTCAAACTTAACATGTCCAAAACAGAACATCTTATCGTACCCCACAAGCCCTGTCCTCCCACTCACTTCCCATCACTGTAGATGGCACCATCATCCTTTCTGTCTCATAGGCCCGTAACCTTGGTGTTGTCTTTGACTCCTCTCTCTCATTCAACCCACATATTCAATTCATCACTAAAACCTGCCAGTTCGATCTTCACAACATCACTAAAACCCACACTTCCGTCTCCATTCAAACTGCTACCACATTAATGCTAAAACTTATCCTATTCCTCTTTGATTTCTGTATCAGCCTCCTTGCTGACCTCCCTGTCTCCTATCTCTCCCCACTCCAGTCCATACTTTGCTGCCTGGATCATTTTTCTACAGAAAAGTTCGGGCAATGTATCCCCACTCCTCAAGAACCTTCAGTGGTTGCCCAACCACCTCCTCCTTTGTAGAAGCAGCGTGGCTCACTGGAAAGAGCACGGGCTTTGGAGTCAGAGGTCAGAGGTCATGGGTTCGAACCCCGGCTCTGCCATTTGTCAGCTGTGTGACTTTGGGCAAGTCACTTAACTTCTCGGTGCCTCAGTTCCCTCATCTGTAAAATGGGGATTAAGATTGTGAGCCCCACGTGGGACAACCTGATTCCCCTGTGTCTACCCCAGCACTTAGAACAGTGCTCGGCACATAGTAAGCGCTTAACAAATACCAACATTATTATTATTATTATTATCCTCATCAAACAGAAACTCCTCACCATTGGCTTTAAAGCATTCAATCGCCTTGCCCAATCCTACCTCACCTCGCTACTCTCCTGCAACCCAGCCTGCACACTTTTCTCCTATAATGCCAACCTTCTCACTGTATACTGATCTCATCTGTCTCATTGCCTACCTCTAGCTTATGTTCTGCCTCTCTCCTGGAATGACCTACCTCTTCATATCTGATAGACAATTGCTCTCCCCATCTTCAAAGCCTTATTGAAGCCAAATTTCCTCCAAGAGATCTTCCCTGACTTTTTCCTTTTCTTAAACTCCTTTCTGCATCTCTCTTGCTCTTGGATTTTTTTCCTTTATTCACCCCTCCCTCAGTCCCAAAGCACTTCTGTACATATCCATAATTCATGTGTTTATATTATGTCTGCCTCCCCTTCTAGACTGTTAGCTGGTTGTGGGCAGGGAACATGTCTACCAACTCTGTATATTGTACTCCCCCAAGTATTTAGTACAGTGCTCTACACACTGTAGCACTCAATAAATACAATCGATTATGTCCTCATTTTCCCTATCTGTCCTCCCCTCTGCATCATTTATGCACTTGGCTGTTTATGCCTTAAGCTCTCTAATACTCATCCCAGCCCCACAGCACTTATATACAAATCCTTATACTCTACTATTACCCCTATCTGTAGTTCATTTTAATTCTCTCTCCTCGTGAAGTCTGTAAGCTCCTTGTGGTCATGGTTCATAACTACCAACCCTATAGTATTGTATTTTACCAAGTCTCTAGTATAGTGCTCTGCACACAGTGAATGCTCAGTAAATGCCACTGAGTGATTAATTAATTGATTGTATGGTAAGAAAATGGAAAATGTCCTCTTTTGTGACATTGGGCCTAGACCCTGGTCCTTTCCACTCCCTTCCCCTTCTTCTTTTCCCCCTTTCTTGCTCCCCTGTCTCTGCCTCTCTCTCTGTCTCTCTCTCTCTCTTTCTTACTCTCTCTATTTCTCTCTGTTTGGTCCAAACTCCATCACACTTTGAGTGCCCCTAAATCTGGTCACTTAGGCTAGGTGAAGAGATGTAAAGAGTGAGACAAGTTTTCCCTCTCTGGACTATGTCCAGATGATCTTAAGCCCAACACTGTCCTGGACCCCACCCGTATCAGTCCAAACAGATTTGATGTCATTTCCTCTCACTCTGAGGAAATTCAGAATACCTGTTCCTTGCCACTTGGTGTTGCAGAACTTCTGTCTGCTAAAATAATATTGTTCTGAAGAAAATAGTAAGCTGAACTCTTCCTGTTCTGAAGTTCCTGAATTGAGAATTGACATTAGATTGGAAAAGTGGAATTTGGAATTCCATTATGCCTATAGAAGATGCAAACATTTCCTTTAATCAATAGCATTTATTGAGCACTTAGTGAATGCAGAGCATCATACTAAGCACTTAGAAGAGTACATTTGACTAGGTAGACATGACTCCTGCACTCAAGAAGCTTACAACCTGGTGATTTCCTTAGTTAAATAAGAGGAATATGGATTCAAATGAGCATGATACTTTTTAAAAAATTTACTCTGGCTATATTAAGTTCAAATTTACTGAATCAAGAGAAAACTCTGATTTTTCTAGGTAATAGCCTGTAGTGAGCTATAAAGATCTACTTATGTAATTTTTCTAAGTACTAACATCCAAGTATGACTTGTACATCTAGTTCTTTGGATTTTTGTTTTGTCTTATGCCATCGAGTCATCTTCGACCCATAGTGACGCCATGGACACATCTCTTCCAGAATGCCCCACCTCTACCTGCAATCATTCTGGTAGTGTATCCATAGAGTTTTCTTGGTAAAAATATGGAAGTAGTTTACCACTGCCTCCTTCCGTGCTGAAAACTTGAGTCTTGGCCCTTGATTCTCTCCCATGCTGCTGCTGCCCAGAACAGGTGAGTTTTGACTTGTAGCAGATTGCCTTCCACTTGCTAGCCACTGCCCAAGCTAGGAATGGAATGGATATGCTTCTGCCTGACTCTCTCTGCAGTAGTCAAGTCTGGTAGAGTACTGGGAACTCTCCAGGTGAGACCCTGAGAGGGGAAGTTCTATGGATACTAGAGCATTTCCACCAGAAAATTTAGTCATACATCTATTAGCTTCTTTAGGGCCTTCCACTGAGAAAATCAATTACTGGATTTTAAAAAGGCCCTTCTTCATCGGAAACATTTTCAAGTAGATAGCCCCCTAGTAGACTGTGAGCACCCAAGGGAGGGACTGTGTCTTATTCCCTACTGTGTATTTCCTTCCGTTTCTTAGTACAATGCTCTATACACGATAAGCACTTAACAAGTGCTATCACTATTACTCTTAGGAAAGGATAAAAAAGAGAGCATGTGCATTAAATAGTGAGGCTAAGCAGGGGAACCCACCTATAATTCACTCTTAAGGCATTGGCATTATATTGGGCCATATTAAGGTGCTTTGAATTGGAGTTCAAGTTATAAATATAATGATATATACATTACTAATATGCTGATTATACACCCTCAGACTAACAGCTGAAATAGCATACATTTTTCCCCTCTCAAGTCAGGGAATGATTGTCACCTTCTAAAATGTTTATTACCAGCAGTCATTTATCTTAATCGCTTCCCTCCAAAGCCCCTAGAAGTTGTTCAGAGGGATTGTGTCATAGGAAATGGATGTGGGGGTTTACTTTTGCAGCAATAAAACAGGAAGACAGCAAAGGAAGACAATTTTGGTTGGGAGAGTATCTCAGAACTGTCAAATTCCAGAATTGTGAGCTTGAAAAGTTAGGAAAGTTCTTCCTTCCCAGTGTTACAAGTATTTGGATTTTTCCAGCATATCTTGAATTGATACTTGGGCAGATAAGGATATTCTGGGCAGCAGAGTGAAGTAGGGACTACAGTGGGAGAGATCAGAGGCAGGAAGGTCAACAAGGAGGCTGATTCAGTAATCAAGGTGGAATAGGATAAATGCTTGGATTAACTAGATAGCAGTTTGGATGGAGAGGAAAGTGCAGATTTTAGCGATGTTGTGGAGGTTGAACTGACAGGATTTAGTGACGCATTGATTATGTGGTTTGAGTGAGAGAGATGAGTAGAGGTTAACACCAAGTTTATAGGCTTGTGAGACAGGAAGGTCAGTGGTGCTGTCTATAATGATGGGAAAATCAAGCGGAGGGCAGGATTTGGGTAGGAGGATAAGGAGTTTTGTTTTGGATATTTTAAGTTTGAGGTATCAGTGGGATATCCAAGTAGAGATGATTTGAAGGCAGGAGGAAATGTGAGACTGCATAAATGGGGAGAGATCAGGGTTGAGGATGTAGATTTGGGAATCATCTGCATAGATTTGGTAGTAGAAGTTAAGCCCACATTCCCCCTATCTGGCCTCCCTTCTATGTAGACTATGCACTTGGTTGTATACCCCTTGAGTACTCTGATACTCTCTCCCAGCCCCACATACTTAGTTACAAGTTTTTATACTCCACTATTTCCCCTATCCACAATCAGATTTAATGTTTGTCTCCCCGGGTAGACTGTAGGCTCCTTGTGGGCAGGGACTGTGTCTACCAACCCTATTATATTGTACTTTCTCAAATGCTTAATCAATCAATAAATCAATCATATTTATTCAGTGTTTAACTGTGTGCAGAGCACTGTACTAAGCACTTGGAAGAGTACAAATGTAACAATATAACAGAGTTGGTAGACATGTTCCCTATCCTGCTTATTATAGAGCTCTGCGCACAGTAAGTACTCAAAATATAGCATTGATTGAATGATTGATTGATAATTATCATTCACAACAGCCCACAGAAGCAGGAGAAAAGGTCCACAGTGAAGCTTGAGGGTGGTAGACAAAATAAAACAGACAAAATTGAACACTTTTCTTCACATAGTAGGCAGCAAATAATTGGGAGGAAATGTGGTCCAAATAAAAAGTTCATGGTTCTAGGCCCAAACTCTGCCACTGGCCAGCTGGGTGATGTGGGACTAGTCCCTTAACTTCTCTGATACCTCATCTGTAAAATGGGGGTAAATGATCCTTTCTCCCTTCCCCTTAAGTTCCATGTGTTACAGTTTTGAGTCTGATATGATTGTTTTATACGTACACCCGGGGAACTGCAGAAGTAGCATGGCCTAGTGGAAAGAGACCAGACCTGGGAATCAGAGGCCCTGAGTTCTAATCCTGCTCTGTCACATGAATGAATGCCAGTAAGTGAACTTCCCTGCTGGGTGATCTTGGACAAGTCATTTAACTTCTCCAGGTTTCATTTCTCTCCTCTGTAAAATGAGAATTGGATGCCTGTTCTTCCTCTTATTTAGACTGCAATCCCTTTTTATCCTTGTGGGATATTTACTTTGTCCAATCTGATTATCTTGTATTACCTTGTATTATCTTGTATTACGTCACGGCATGGCTTAGAGAAGCAGCGTGGCTCAGTGGTAAGAGCACGGGCTTTGGAGTCAGAGGACATGGGTTCAAATCCCGGCTCGGCCACTTCTCAGCTGTGTGACTTTGGGCAAGTCACTTAACTTCTCGGTGCCTCAGTTACCTCATCTGTAAAATGGGGATTAAGACTGTGAGCCCTACGTGGGACAACCTGATTCCCCTGTGTCTACCCCAGCGCTTAGAACAGTGCTCAGCACATAGTAAGCGCTTAACAAATACCAACATTATTACAAAGTAAGCAAGAATTATATGTATTCATTACCACAGGAAGTTGTGCAGACAGAAAGTATCAGTAGGTTCAGGAAAGGTTTGGATAAATTTCTGGACAAGTGTTTCTTAATGGCTTGCTAGATGGAAAGTCAGGGATAAAGAGGGAAAAGTTGGGGATGTTTGATGTTAGATATCCCTAACCAGAGCATCGATTCCAGAAAAGAAAGCATCTTGTTGTCACTACAGTAGACTGAATATTGGTTAGGGTGGATACTTCTTATGTCCTTATACTCATATTCTTTGGTCAATCATTCAATTAATAGTATTTTACTATTATTCTATTATATTACTTTTACTTTACTATTTATTCTACTGTGTGCAGAGCAGTGCTTGGACTAAGTGCTTCATTGAGTACCGTAGAGTTAATAGGCAGGATTCCTACTAACTTCTGGAGTTAGCAGGCAGGAGCTGATAAAGAGCTTCTCCGAGCAAATTTCTCCAAAAAGTTGAGTAGCCCACAAATGACTTTTTTCTGCCTGTTCTCCTCTCAGCAAGTTCTTGTGTAATAAAAGCAATGCAATCAGTATGATCTTATTTTCCCCTGACTTAAATCATTACTCAGTCTGAGAGAGGGGCAGGTGGCCGCAGGATGAGGTCTCCTTAAGAGTGGGCTATATAATTACGCACTGACTCACTGGGCCCATGTTTCCTGCAGTGGGAAGGGAAGGGAAACATAGTCACAGAGTGGCTAGGGGGAAATTCAGATTTACCGAAGTAGAATTAGAGTACCTGGGCGTGCCCCATGACCCTCTAGTTGCCAGGGCGATCCTTTATGCCCACAATTGAAAAGGTTGTTATTCATGCTGTGGGTGAGAATATAATAATTTTTTGGTATTTCATATCATCCTCAGGAAGGTAAAAAAATGCACAGAATTGGAATTTTCTCTGGCCTCTTTTAAATGTTCAGTGTTCTATAAAAGAAATGTTTACTGGGTCTTCTTTTCATAGGGTTAAATCGCTGAACCAGTTTAGACTGAACAGAAATCATATTCCACTCTATGGAGAAAATAAAAAAAAGACGCATCTGGGGCAAGGGGAAGTTCCTGCATTATGCTTTGCTTCAAAAGTCAAGCATTGAAATTCCATCCACATCCCTCTTCAAAGGAAACCAACATTTTCTCTCCCTCAAATGATTTTCAGCAAAGTATCATGAAGCTGTAGATGGGGGCACTTTTTTGATGTGTTAATCTTATTTCTCTTCCTTACTCTTTCCCCTGGGAGCCTTTAGAACAATCTCTTTTCAACAATGGAATATCCATTCTACTCCTGACATCAATCAATGAATCAATCAATACTGCTTTCTGAATACCTGTTGATAAAGAACACTGGGCTAAGTACTTGGGAGATTCAATCAAGATGCATAACTCCTAACCCCCAGTTTACATTTTAGTGAAGGAAACAGGCAGTCACTGACCATTCTCAAAATACTATAGCTGTAGAAATAAAAGAAATAAGGAAGGATAAGTAAATAAGCAAGTGTAAATTGATCATAGTGTGTAAGATTAAGGAGAATAAACATAAATGTTAGGGATGTTTGCTAGTTGGTAGGTGGTGATTAAATGGGGAATTATGGAGGAGGGTTTTCAGGAAGGCTTTGAGTATGGGAGACTGTGTCCAAACTGTTTATCTTGTATCTACCTCAGTGCTTAGTACAGTGCTTGGCACATAGTGAGCACTTAACAAATGTCACAAGATTATTAACTAGAGTCTGGTGGATTTGAAGGGGGAGAGTATTCCAGAAAAGAAGAAAGACATGAGCAAGGGGTGGAGGCGGGAGTCAATATTGAGAAAGAGGGAAAAGGCTTACATAGGAGGCAAAAAAAAAGCAAGCTGGGATATAGTGAGAGGAAAGAGCTGATAAGTAAAAGGGAGAAAGCTGATGGAGGGTTTTAGAATCATTGGTCAGGAAAATCACATTTTTTCCAAGGGCTTCCCCCATTTAAGGCCTCATTTCTCCTGTTCCCTCTCCCTCTACATCACCTATGCACTTGGATCTGTCCCCTGGAAATCACTTGATATTCACCCCACCCTCAGACATTTCACTTTCATTCAATTGTATTTATAGAGTGCTTACCATGTACAGAATACTATACTAAGCGCTTATATGTATTATGTACATATGAATAATTTATTGATTTAAATTAATGTCAGTCTCCCCTTTTAGAATGTAAACTCATTGTGGACAAGGAAGATGTCAAACAACTCTGTGGTACTGTACAGGAACTATGTCCAACCTGATTAATTTGTATCTACCCCAAATGCTTAGAACAGTGCTCGGCATATGGTAAGCACTTAATCAGTACCATAGTTATTATTAGAAAGGGCAGGCAAAAGTGAAACTGCAATGAAAGAAGACAGCATGGTGCATGAGTGTAGAAGTGGAGGAAGCATTCTGTGGGGATGATTCAGGGCTGGGGTTTATTGGGGTGAGTGTTGAAGGAAGGCTAAGGGTGATAGAGTGTGATGAGAGGGTAGTGTTGAGGATAGGGTTTGTACATCAGGTGAGGGGGGTCGATAGGGAACACAGGTGGGACATGATGGCTTGGTAAAATAGCAAGTTCCAGAGATCAGGGGTCTCTGTTCTAAAGAGAACAGTTTTTGTGGAACTGGGGATATGGATGGATGGATATGGAGGGTATGTTGGAACGTTGAAATCAGAGAGCGATATCTTGGATTTGAGAGGTTCAAAATGGTCAGTGACTAGTGAGATTAACGTGATCCAGTAAGAGTCCAAGTTGGTATGTGGGTGAAGTGGGAAGGAGCAAGAGGTCAGTGGAGGTGAGGAGCAGAGGAAGCAGGTGGTGCATTGGGAAGGTCATCGGGAACATCTGCATGGATGGGGAATTCCCTGAGGATCAGCATAGAAGACATTGGAAGGAGTGGCAAGATCTGACTCTCAAAAAAGAGGAGGGGCCGGTGGTGTGCAGCCCAACTGATAGCCTTTCAGAAGAGGTTGGAGGTTGGAGAGAATCAGAGCCAATCCAACCAAAGAAAGGCCCATATGGCCACTTTCATTTTCTGGAAAGTAGCGGGTGGGAGAGCAGAGCAGGGACATCAGATCTATGACTCATTCCTTTCCATCCCACAAACTTGTACGCAGTGGAAATTGGGTGAGGCCACAACTTCTCTCCTTTCCCTGGCTCCCCCACAGTGGTTCCACCTCCTTGTCAGTTCTTTTCTGCCTAAGCACTTACAGCTTGAGACAAGTTGTTTTTCTGAAGAGATGGGAGTTGAGAAGGCATGGATGTTGGGGGGATGCCTGCCTTGGCTTGGCGACTCAGGCAACCGGGTTCATTTTCAGGTCACGGTGATGCTCTTCAGATTTTCGGAGTTTTGAAAACAAACCACCAGGCCGTTAAATTGGCCTCTAACCAGTTCTAGTAAATACCAGCCGAAGGCATCCTTGCGACTTTGCCCAAGTTACCGACAGCAATAATGAATCCAATCTGGGCTTCACTGGCACACGAGATCAACCCGTCTATTCAGCCACAGAAATAATAATGTTGGTATTTGTTATAAGCGCTTACTATGTGCAGAGCACTGTTCTAAGTGCTGGGGTAGACACAGGGGAATCAGCTTGTCCCATGTGGGGCTCACAGTCTTAATCCCCATTTTACAGATGAGGTAACTGAGGCCAGAGAAGTTAAGTGACTTGTCCACAGTCACACAGCTGAGAAGTGGCAGAGCTGGGATTCGAACTCATGACCTCTGACTCCAAAGCCCATGCTCTTTCCACTGAGCCACACTGCTTCTCTAGGGTGACAAAGTCTTTTTAATCTTCCTTCAGAGAGTCTCTTGGAGACATGTTTTTTCTTCCTTATCTCCTAAAGAAATTTCTTTGATTTCTTCTTGCAGGCATTCCTCCTACAGCATGGTGCTTTCATACCTGGAAAAAAAATGTGTTGTGTCATTTCCCTTGTTTCCCTTGTGGGAAATAAGAGATTAAGAGGAAAAACATAGAAATGATACAAAGTTTCTTACGCACTGGGTAAGATTTCAAAATGTTGTGGAAAGCAAGCAGTCTGCAACCTCTAACGTTTTCTCTGATATTTATTTACAGTTTATCAGCATCTCAGAAGATAACCACTTTAAGAAATTTGCAATACCTTAAAGTTCACTCCTTCCAGTAAACAATGGAATGAATTTTAAGAGTTGCAATTTAGTTCCCTGTTCAATGCTAATGAACAATTTAATGGAGTGCTGCTACATGGTCCCTGAGCCTGATGGAAGCAAGCTGCAAAAAACATTCCTCCTAGGAGAAAAATTGCACAGGCCCATTACAGTAACCGTGTGCCCCTAATCTCTCATATTAATTCCCAACTGCGCTGCTTTTGGCCGAAGCAGAAAAAGCCTCACTCAGTTGCCCCACTACTTCTGCTTTCCTCAACCCTTCTGGCCCCTTTCCTCAGGGCAGGAAGTCTGGTTTCTACACTTTGGCTGGGAACTTAGGAAAGAGACAGCACCAGGGGAGCTGAATAGAAGGAGTAGAGGTGTTAGACTGGCTAAGCCACCCTCTTCTTTATCATCCTGATTCTGAGCTAGTTTTGGATTAATTGGAGATATTAGTTTCATTCAATAATATTTATTGAGCACTTACTTTGTGCAGAGAACTGTACTAACCTCTTGGGAGAGTGAAATACAACAATAAACATTCATGTTCCCTGCCTGCATGAGCTAATTCTACTTGGTTTGAAGACTCATACCGCCATGTAAATTTCCAAGTCACATCGACCTCTTTGTATTTCTGGAGTTATGGAAACAAACCACTACAGCAGCAGTCAAACTGGCTGCTCACCAGCTCACCTTCACCCCAAGGCTGAGAAGGAAAAGGAGAGCATTATGAGTCTAGAACTTGGGTAAAGAATTAGAAAATGGTATAGTCTATGCAACCAAGCTCAGCACATAAGGATCTTGGGAGATAAGGGGAAAGGGATGAGGTGAGAATGAAAAAGCTGTTTCAAATAGGGAGGGGAATGTGGGGTGAAGAGGGAGCAGGAAGTGGGAAGCAGAGGGATGTTCAACCTGAAAGCACATAGGTGCCTGGGGAAGTCACCAACCTGTTGAGTTACTATGGTGTCTTAGAGCCCCAAGGGCATTGAATCTCTTCTTAGTTTGCACTTATATATCTTTAAGTGGGATTGTAGCAGAATTTGTATAGAAATTCTGTAAAATCCTGTAGAATGATCCAGGAAAGGGGAAAATGATGGTGGTAAAAACTGATCTCACAGGACACAATCAATCAATGATATTTATTGAATACTTACTGTGTGCAGAGCATTGTATTAAGTGCTTGGGAGAGCACAATACAACAGAACATTTATAATGAAAACAAACATCCTTAAATGCATCGATAAAATAAATAAAATAAGCCAAGACTGCCCATTCACTGAGCTTATTCAATTCCACAGTAAGTCCTATTTTGAAAAATAGAGATGAAATTTTAGAGTAGGTGAAAAGGGCAGACCATTGAATTGAAAAGAAATAGATCTTGCTGTTCATAGTATTACCTGGTGCTACGTCTTCAGTGGGGAGTTCAGGCTGCTCTATGGAAAGCTGATTTGTTTTTGAATCACACCTCTTGCTTGTCCATGACATACACTCCTTTTCAGGGATGGGCACCTAGCACAATGGCCAGGGAGAATAACTCTAAACTTTATACCATACCGCCCTGCTACCCGCTCCTTTCTCTTCATGCCAAGGCACTCTGGGAGTTCTGGTTTGCCTGTAAAAACTCTGCTCTCCAGTGGGCAAGAGAGATGATGTCCCCATCTTCAAGGTCCTTCTGAAGTCATTTCTCCCTCAGGAGGCCTTCCCTGATTAACCTCTCACCACCCCCTTGCCCTCTAAGTCACTCCCCCCTTGCCCTTTATGTCCCCCTCCCCCCACCAATTGTATCTGCCACTTTAGCTTTTTCACATCTCCTAAGCACTTGAATCACCTCTCAGGGTCACACCTGGAGAATTTCCAGTACTCTACCAGTCTCAACTTTGGGAGGGGGAGTCAAGCAGAGACACATCCATGCCATTCCTAGCTTGGGCAGAGGCTAGCAAGTGGAAGACAATCTGCTACAAGTCAAAACTCAACTGTGGTGGGCAGCAGCGGCATGGGAGAGAGTTGAAGATGGAGGCTCAGGTTTATTGTTACGGAAGGAAACAATGGTAAACCGCTTCTGAATTTTTACCAAGAAACTCTGTGGATCCACTACTGGAACGATTGCAGCTGGAAGTGGGGCGTTCTGGGAGAGATATTTCTACGGCATAGCTAGGGGTTAGACATGACTTGACAGCATAAGATAAAAACAACAAGCACTTGAATACTCGCACACCAACTATAGCAGTGCTACATATAACTTTACACTCTATAGCTTCTTCTTACTTGTAACACCAATCAATTAATCAATGGCATTTATTGATGGTTTACTGCATTCAAAGCAGTGCTCCAGTGCTTAGAACAGTGCTTGGCACACAATAAGCCTTAACAAATACCATTAATATTATTATTACTGAGTGTTTGGGAGAGTACAAGACCACAGAGTTGCTTGATGTGACTGCTGCCCATAAGGAGCTTGCATAGAGAAGGGAAGATGTACATTAAAATAAATTATGGCTAAGTACACAAATGCTATGGGGATGAGGGTGGGGTGAATATCAAGTGCTTTAAAGGCACAGATCCAAGTGCACAGTCAATTCAGAGGGGAGAAGGAGTAGGAGAAATTAGTTGAGGAAGGTGGGGAGAATGGCAATCTGTCTTATATCAAGGTCAGTGCTTGGCACATAGTAAGCACTTAAATGCCATCATTATTATATATGAAGGGTAATATCTGTCTCTGCTGCTAGATCGTAAGCTCCTTAATAGTAATGGTAATAATAATAATGGCACTTGTTTAGTGCCTACTGTGTGCCAAGAACTGTTCTAAATGCTAGGGTAGATATAAGTTAATCAGGTTGGACACGGTCCCTGTCACACATGGGGCTCTCACTTTTAATCCCCATTTTACAGATCAGGTAACCGAGGCCCAAAGAGTGAAGTGACTTTCATTCATTCAATAGTATTTATTGAGCGCTTACTATGTGCAGAGCACTGTACTAAGCGCTTGGGATGAACAAGTCGGCAACAGATAGAGACAGTCCCTGCCGTTTGACGGGCTTACAGTCTAATCGGGGGAGACGGACAGACAAGAACAATGGCACTAAAACAACTTGCCCATGTCACTTGCCCATGTGACTTGCCCATGGTCACATAGGAGACACGTGGTGGGGGTAGGATTAGAACTCAGGACCTTCTGACTCTCAGGCCTATGTTGTATCCACTAAGTTGCTTCACTTTAAGGGCAAGGATTGTGTCCACTAAACTCTCCCAAGCACAGAGTTTTGTGCTCTGCACACAGTAGGCATTTAATAAATACTGTTGATTGGCTGATTCAGATGATAAGTGAGAGAGGTAGCTCAACAGCAGGGGTGGAAAATTAGGAAGTGCCTACTTTCCCTTGGCTAAGTTGGGAGAGATGCTTGTGTTAATGGAGATCTGGGAGGGAAAGCACACTGGCCCTGACAGAAGAGGGAGAAGTCAGAGATCCCCCTTGCAGAAATGCTCCAGTTTGGATGGCAGCAGATGGATTCTGCAAAATGGTGCATAAGGTATCATTACATTTCACTGGAGCAGGATGGGAAGATAACCATTTCTATCCCTCAGGAAAGCATCCTCGAATCACCTCTTCAACCTTAGTTGGGCTATACCTATTAATGAGGGTATGGCAATGCTGAGTTTAAAATGAGCACTTGTATCGCTCTTGGGAAATAACGTTCATCTTTAGGGTATTAATATATATTAGTCTGACAAGCTCTTTGCCTCCACAAGCTAGTTCCGGATGTTTCTGAAATCATTATAGCATTTTTGAAGAGCCTCAGTAATTTCAAGTGCCAAGTGGAACACCTCTCCTTTACCCAGAGCATGATGGACCTTTCAAGTACTTTCCCCTGGGCAAGGTCACATCTCCACAAGAGGTCTTCCCCTAATAAGCTATCTTTTCTCTGACTCCGTCTACCTTCTCCAACTTCTGTGCCTTTGGATCTGTACCCTATAAGCACCTGATATTCATTCGCTCCACAGCTCTACCTTCAACCCCACACAGAACCTATCTACATATCCAAAATTTATTTGTTTATATTAATCCCTGTATCCCCCAGTAGGCTGTAAGATTATCGTGGGCAGAGAGCGTGTCTACTAACTCGGTTGTATTGTACTCGCCCAAGCATTTACTACAGTGCTCCGCACACAGTAAGAGCTCAGTAAGTGCCATTGATTGATAACTATATAAAGTTCTACTGTGGGGATTATTAATTCTGATGGTAGAAGCATATGTGAGGGACAAGTCCAGATCCCCCCAAGGCAGAATTCCAATCCAACCCTGAATATGTCCCAGCATCTGCCCCTAGTTATCAAGCTTTCTTACAAGAGACTGTTTTCCTATCTGCAGTATTGAATTACTCAGGGAATATTATTAATTACTCAGGGAATATTATTACAAGGAGTGGTCGTCTACTGCTGAATAATGCTGCAGGAGTTGAATTATTTCATCATGGGAAGGAGAGACTATCACCTCCAGAAGGGGTAAAAAAATGTTTCTTTAACTCTCTGCTAAACTTACGCTCTGCGTTCTGTAAGATTTTCTTAATAGCAAATCTTGGGATTGTCCAGTGGATGAGAATGAAATAAAAATTCAGCAGCCTGAAATAACATTGTTAATTGGCAGATTCCCAGGTTAATCAGGAATCAGGCTGAAAAACAATAAAAATTAATTGTGGTGTGTAGTGTGCCAAGCACAAGGGTGGATACAATATAATTAGATCAGATCTAGTCCCACATGGGGCTTAAACTAAGAAGGAAGGCGAACAGATATTTAATGTCCAATTTGAAGTTGAGGAAACTGAGACACAGATATTAGGTGACTTGCCCAAGGTCACCCAGCAGGCAGGTGGCAGAGCCAAATTCAGAACCCGGGTCTTCTGATTCTCAGTTCTGCACTATTTTCACTAAGCCATGCTCCTCTTCAATCAATCAATCAATCAATCATATTCATTGAGCACTTTCTGCAGGCAGAACACAGCAGTAAGCTCTTGGGAGAGTATAATACTGTTAGTAGACTTGATCCTAATAATAATAATTATGGTATTTGTTAAGCACTTACTATGTGCTTGTACTGGGGTAGATACAAGGTAATCAGGTTATCTCACCTGAGGCTCATAGTCTTAATCCCCATTTTACAGATGAGGGAACTGAGGCACAGAAAAGTTAGGTGGCTTGCCTAAGTTCACTCATCAGACAAGTGACAGAGGTAGGATTAGAACCCACGTCCTTTGACGCCCAAGTCCGTGCTCTTTCCACTAAGCCATGCAAGAAGCTAGCCCTCAAGAAGTTTACAAACTATCAGAGGAGACAGATGTTAAAATAAAATATGGGTAGGAAAGAGCGATAGAGTATAAAATGGGTACTGATCATGTTGACCAACTGTGTTGTATTATACTCTCCCAAGCACTTAGTACAGTGTTCTGTTCATAGTAAACACTTAATAATATTATAAATTAATTAGTCTAATATAATAATAATACTATGCACCAAGGACTGTTCTAAGCACTGGGGTGGATATAAGTTAATCGAGTTGGACAAAGTCCCTGTCCCACATGGAGCTCAGCCTCTTAATCTCCATTTTACAGATGAGGTAACTGAGGCCCAGAGAAGTTAAATAACTTGCCCAAGGTCACACAGCAGAAGATTAATATGTGCCAGGCACTGAACTAAACTATAATAATACTATGTCTCAAGGACTGTTCAGGTTGGGCACAGTCCCTGTCCCACATGGGGCTCACAGTCTTAATCCTCATTTTACAGATGAAGTAACTGAGGCACAGAGAAGTAAAGTGACTTGCCTGAAGTCACACAGCAGAAAGTAGAGTAGCTGGTATTGGAACCCAGGTTCTCTGACTCTCAGATCCATGATCTATCCACTAGGCCCCGCTGCTTCTCTGTTCTCAAACAAATGCTTTTAGCCCTTCCTTGCTAATTTATGCAAAGAAATAGCAGCAGCCTATCCCTCTCTAAGAGAAACGTAATAGCTCAAGGTAATGCTTTCCACTATTAGGATTATTTGCTCTTAACTGTCATTAAGAAGCACATGCATTCTGCATCTTTTTTGCCAAACAGAGTTTGTTTTACCCACTGCAGACCTGTGGGCAGGGATTGTGTCTACCGATTCTGTTGTATTGTTCTCCCCCAAGTGCTTAGTACAGAGCTCTACACATAGTAAGCACTCAATAAATATCACCGACTGATTGACCACTGGTTCCTAGTGGGTTTTTTTTTTAAACAAAGAAACAAACAACCGCCCCAAACACACATACCCACACACAAAAAAAAAACCCCTGTTAAACATTTTGACACTATTTTCTTTATAAAGGGATTGAAAAGGAAATGATCATATATTTGCATTGCCATCTAAGAATGGTATCCATAGCCATGAACTTTTTCATTTGGGAAATGGTACCAGTTCACTGTCAATATTCTTTTGAGAATATTCGAGAAGCAGCATGGCTCAGTGGAAAGAGCACGGGCTTTGGAGTCAGGGCTCATGAGTTCGAATCCCAGCTCTGCCACTTGGCTGTGTGACTGTGGGCAAGTCACTTAACTTCTCTGTGCCTCAGTTCCCTCATCTGTAAAATGGGGATTAAGACTGTGAGCCCCACGTGGGACAACCTGATTCCCCTATGTCTACCCCAGCACTTAGAACAGTGCTCGGCACATAGTAAGTGCTTAACAAATACCAACATTATTATTATTATTATTCTTTTATGTGATGTTCATGCTGATTTCACATCAGATGAGTTCTGCTAAGGAGTTGACATCAATGTTACATTTGAAACATATAGGGATTTTCCAATTTAACATTTCACAGATTGAACAATGGTTCAGAAAATCAACATTCTAATATAAAGAGCATACGACTCTGCCCAAAGTAGCCCTAAGACGTACACTCGATACTTAAATTTATAAACCAAGACATATGGGCTCCAGTATTGCATTGGTAAAATGCAGAATTTTCTTCCCAGGGAGATATATTCTTGATTCCTAAGTTTATGAACCAAGACAAGGCTCCAGTTCATTTTGTTGGTGAAATGCAGAATTTCCTTCCCAGGATTCTGATTAGTTTCATTAGGCTCCAATTATGCTAATCCAGGTAGTTTTTTATGGTACTTGTTAAGATCTTACTTTGTGCCAAGCACTGCAGTAAACACTGGAATAGATACAAGATAATCATGTTGGGCAAAGTCCTTGTCCCAGATTGGGCTCAGTTCTTAGGGGGAGTATGTAGGATTTAATCCCCATTTTCCAGATGAGGAAACTGAGGCTCGCAGAAGTTAAGGGACTTGCCCAAGGTTACCCAGTTGGCAAATGGCAAAGCCGGGGTTAGGACCCAAGTCCTTTGATCTGAGTCCTGCTGTCTTGCCACAAGACCACTTTTGCACCCAGTCATCTCCCTTTCCCAGGTCAACAATTTTCCCTCCTGCTCTGTGTTCCTGACCCACTAATATATCAGCATATACTGTAAATTATCGAACCCAGCTGACTGAACTGAACAAGGAATCATCATCAAGGCATGCTGAGGTCTCATTCTATAGACTTTATACTTTCGCAGTCTTGGCTCCAAGGAAGTGTAATGAACATATGTTAAAATGAAATAAATAGATATTTCATTGCACAGAGTAATTGCCACATGGTTGGCCACGTACTGCAGGATTCTCTTGCCCTGACATCCTGCCTCAGGGTTCATCATAAAATCATCACCGACAGTTGGAGGAGAATGGAGACTGTTCTGATCTTGGCGATTCTCTATTTTATTTTAGCAGAGTTAATTGGCAATGGAATGGGGACCTATTTATATTGTAATGTGAGCTTATTCTTCCAGGCAGGAATCAATCAATCGGTGGTATTTATTGAGCGCTTACTATGTTCAAAGAACTGTATTAAGTGCTTATGAGAGTACAATACAAGAGTTAGCACACACGTGCCCTGCCCATAATGAGTCTAGAGGGCTGTAAGAGCAACATAGTTCTTTCATAATGTGTGTTTTTCCTTCCCATTTTGGATCGAATACTGTTGGGGCTCTGGGAATGTTCTTCTGTCTCTGAACCCGCACATTACATGCAAGCTATCCTTAATGCAGGATTTGTCAGAAATGCCACCTCTGCATTTTAGGAGAATCGAGCCTACCCTATCGAGGTCAATATGAGAAAAACCCAGTTTTTCAAATGGAGAAATTGACAAAGAAATTTGGCAATTTTTTTTCTGGCATCAGAACAAGCTCATACCGGAAATGGAAATTTCATCCTACAACCAACCTCTTGGTCCTCTCTTGAATCCACTGGATTAAGGAATATGCTTGCTTTGCACTTCCGGTCATTTCTGGAAATACCCTGGTAAAGTTCACCTGTACTTCTCTGCAGTCTCTCGAACAGCAAAATGAACAAAATATGCACTGAATAACTCCCTTTCCAGAACTGGGCACAATCAGTATTCCTGGCCTGGACAGGCCCAGTTGCACCTCCCTTCTCCCTAGACTAGGCATGCTCATTCCCACCTCCCCTCTTCCTGGACTGGGCATGTTCAGTCCCACCTCTCCTTTGCTGGGATTGGGTTTAGTCATTCCCACCTCACCTTCTCCTTGGATTGGCATGTTCAATTCCACCTTTCCTCTTCCTGGATTGGGTTTGGTACTCCCATCTTCCCTCTCACTGGGCTGGTTATGTTTAGTTCCACTTCCCCTTTCCCAGGACCAGGGATGTTCAGTGTCAGCTCTCCTCTTCCCAGATTGGGTTTAGTCATTCCCATTTCCCCTATCCCTGGACTGGACATACTCATTCCCACTTCTCTCTTTGGATTGGGAGAGAGACCGAGAGAGTGACTGCTACAGAGCAGCATTCACAAAATCCCAATGAGAATCCAGAATGCCACTTAACAAATCCAATGAAGGGAATGACTTCTGACTGGAACAACTTATTTGCCAACCTTTGACTGACTTATTTTAATAGGTCATGTAGGGACTGCCCCTTGTTGACATAATGATTTACTTCACTCTGCTGCCCAGATCATTTTTCTAAAGAAACTTTCAGTCCACTTCTCCCCTTCTCAAGAACCTCCTCTCGTTGCCCACCCACTTCCACATGAAACAGAAATTCCTTACCATCAGCTTTAAAGCACTCAATCGGTTTGCTCCCCTCCTACCCCCTTACCATATCTCTTTCATCTCCTACTACAGCCCAGCCCACATGCAAGCAGCTTTCTCACTGTGCCCCAGTCTTAACCACCAACCCTTTTCTCTAGTCCTCCCTCTGGCCTGCAACTCCCTCCCCCTTAATACACGCCAGATCAAACCTCTCCCCATGTTCAAACTCTTATTAAAAATCACATTCTTTAGATTGTCTCTTTAGACACTGATATCCACCCTGCCCTCAGCCCCACAACACTTATGTACATATCTGTAATGTATTCATAGTAATGCCTGTCTTCCCCTCTAGTCTGTCAGCTCATTGTGAACAGGGATTGTGTCTGCCAACTCTGTTGTGTTGTACTTTCCTAAGAACTTAGTACAGCGCTTTGCACACAGTAAGTACTCAATGAATACCATTAATTGATTGATTAATAGGGTTAACCAAGATGAAGAGCTGTATTCATTCAATCATATTTACTGATCTCTTATTGTGTGCAGAGCACTGTACTAAGCACTGCAGAGCCCTTGAGAAAGAACAATAAAACAATAAGCAGACATATTCCCTACCCACAACGAGCTTACATTCTAGAGCAGAGGATTTTTCAATTTTTCAATTTCAGTTCATATTCAACTTTTCATTGTTCGATTGTCAGTTGCATGAGCAATGCAACTGACAATTGAACAATGAAAAATTGAATATATTAATCCCCACTTTATAGGTGAGGTAAATGAGGCCCAGAGAAGTTAAGTGACTTGACCAAGGTCATACAAGACAAGAGGCAGAGTCAGGATTAGAATCAGGCTCCCAGGCCCACGCTCTATCCAATAGGTCATACTGCTTCCCTTTCTTTAAATGGTAGAACTTTTTCCACCTTTCATCCTTTAACTGGTCCCCTCTGTGTCCCCTACTCTTTTTTCGCTTCAGTCACTCCCTTGCAGAACTCATCCACTCCCATGGTTTTAGCTGCCATCTTTACATGGTTAATGTTCACATCTTTCCCTCTAGTCCTCACCTCTCATCTGACCTGCAATCCTATATCTCCTCTTATTTCCAGGACATCTCCAGTTGCATGGACACTGGCACCTCAAACTTAATATATCTAAAATAGAATTGCTCATCTTCCCTCCTAAATCTACTCCACCACCTAACTTTCCTATCTCAGTGAATAATACCACTAACCTCCCTGCTCCAGAAGGTTGCAACCTCAGTGTTATTCTAAACTCTTCACTTTCTTTCAATTCTCACAATAAATCCTGCCGGTTCTTTTTACCCAGTACTTCTCAGCTCCACCTTTTTGGCTATATTAATTCATTCATTGTCAGCTGTGTGACTGTGGGAAAGTCACTTCACTTCTCTGTGCCTCAGTTACCTCATCGGTAAATTGGGGATTAAGATTGTGAGCCTCATGTGGGACAACCTGATTACCCTGTATCTACCCCAGCGCTTAGAACAGTGCTCTGCACATAGTAAGTGCTTAACAAATATCAACAGTATTATTATTATTAGTCATTCAATTCAATCATATTTATTGAGCACTTACTGTGTGCAGAGCATTGTACTAAGCAATAAACAGATACATTCCCTGCCCACAATGAGCTTACAGTGTGGAGGCAGGAAGACAGATATAAATATAAATACATAAATTACAGATATGTATATAAGTGCTGTGGGGGTGGGACAGGGGAAAAACAAAGGGACCAAGTCAGGTGTATCCAACAGCTACCAATTTAGTACAATTTCTAAGTGTATCACTGCTGTGCTCATCTAACAGCCCCTTTGTTAAGTCTCCCTGCCTTCAGCCTCTCCCCTCTCCAAACTACACTATATGGTGCTTCCTGGATCAATTTCCTGATATGTCACTAAGGATAATAATAATAATATTGGTATTTGTTAAGCACTTACTAGGTGCAGAGCACTGTTCTAAGCGCTGGGGTAGATACAGGGGAATGAGGTTGTACCACGTGAGGCTCACAGTCTTCATCCCCAGTTTACAGATGAGGGAACTGTGGCCCAGAGAAGTAAGGTGACTTGCCCACAGTCACACAGCTGACAAGGGGCAGAGTCGGGATTCAAACCCATGACTTCTGACTCCCAAGCCCGGGCTCTTTCCATGGAGCCACGTTGCTTCTCTGTGATACAAATATCTCTATTTCTCAAAACCCTCCATGGGGGTCCCATGCCCCTCTGTCTCAAGGAATAACTTCTCACAATCAGTTTCAAGGCTATTGACCACCTGGCCCCACCTTACCTGTCTGCTCTCTCTTCACCTGCTTTTCCTCAATTTGCTCTCTTCATTCCTTCCAACCTAACCTTCTGATATACCTCAGTCTCAACTCTCCTGCCTCTATTCCTGCCTGTAGGCTCTTTCTTGACTTAGACCTCTCTCTTCCCCCACCCCAAATGTGGCAAACCCCAGATCTCACATATTCAAAGCCCACTTGAAAGCCCCCTGCAACTCATTTGTTGATTAATTCCAACATCCAAAGTTATTAACTATTAGCTGTCTCTTACAGAGAAACACTGTGACCTAGTGAAAAGAGTATGAGGCTGGGAATCAGAGGACCTAGATTCTAATCCTTGCTCTGTCACTTGGCTGCTGTGTGACCCCGGGCAAGTCTTTTAATTTCTCTGTGCTTCAGATTCCTCACCTGGAAAATAGTCATTCCAATACCTGTTTCTTCTTTTCATTCAATAGTATTTATTGAGCGCTTACTATGTGCAGAGCACTGTACTAAGCGCTTGGAATGAACAAGTCGGCAACAGATAGAGACAGTCCCTGCCGTTTGACGGGCTTACAGTCTAATCGGGGGAGACGGACAGACAAGAACAATGGCATTAAATAGAGTCACACTTTTTCCTACTTAAAGTGTGAGCCCCATGTGAGCCAGGGACTGTCTCTGACCTCATTATCTTGGATCTACCATAGAGCTTAAGTACAGTGTGTGGTGCATAAAAAATATCAAAATTATTATTGTCTAGCAATTATGTACCTATTTAACTATCCTCAATACTTACATATATATGATATTTAATTGTTCATTCAATTATTCAGCTTGATTATTCTGTAATTACTTTTATGTCCATCTCCCCCATGAGAAGGTAAGCTCCTCGTGAGCAGGGAATGTGTCTCTTACTGTTTTTGTGTTTCCCAAGTTCTTAGTGCATTATATTACACTCGGTGGACACTCAATAAATACTCCTATTGTTCCTAATTGAAGAATTCAAAAATCATGAATACTATTAGATTTTCCTGTTCAAGTAAGAGAACTCTTCATCATCCTTCTCCTGCTTCCCAAAAGAAGAGCTCCCAACTGCTCTAAAAATCCACTCCCTCTTCATGCAGTCAATCAAGGGCATTTACTGAGTATTTGCTGCACACAGAGAAGTTGTGAGAGTACAACAGAGTTAATAGACACCCTTCCTGCAAGGAACTTATAGTCTGGATGGGGAGATAAACTTTAAAATAAATTCCAGATATGAATATATGTGCTTTGGGGCTGAGGGTGAGCTAAATATTAAGGGATTAAAGGGCACAGATCCAAATGCAAGAGTGATGCAGAAGGGAGAGAGAATAGGTGGAAATGAGGGTTTAGTTGGGGAGAACTCCTTGGAGGAGAAGTGAAAAGGAGAGAGGTCAGGGCTGGAGAGGTAATTTTTGGGAATCATCCAGAGGGAGAGGGTAGTTGAAGTTCTGGGAGTGAAAGAGTTCTTCCAAGAGAGTGGGTGAAGATGGAAAATAGAAGAGGACCCAGAACTGAGCCTTGAGGTACCCACTCCCCACAATTAGAAGGTGGGAAGCAGAGGGAGAGCCTGCAAGAGAGACTGAAAAGTAGGGGTCAGAGGAATAGGAGAACCAGGAAAAGAAAGTGTCAGCGAAGCCAAGTTTAGATAATATTTCCAGAGAAAGGGGGTGATCCACAATGTTGCAGGTGGCTGAAAGGTTGAGGAGGATTAGGATGGAGTAGAGGCTGTTGGATTTGGTAAGAAGGAGGTCATTGGTGACCTTTGAGAGAACATTTTCCATGGAACAAAGGGGGTAGAAGCCAGATTGGAGTGGGGCAAGGAGAGAGTTGTACTCTCCGAGTGCTCACCACACAGTAAGTGCTCACTAAAAATGATTGATTGACTGAGAGTTGGAGTAGAGGAAGTGAGGCAGTGAGTGTAGACAACTTACCCACTTAAGGACTTTGCAGAGGAATGGTAGGAGGGAAATGGGACCGTGGGCCAAGGGATGTTTTTTTCAGATATGGGATACATGAACATGTTGAAAAGCCCTGAGGAGGAAGCCACTGGAAAGTGAATGTTTGAGGATGGTGGTAAAGTAGGGAAGAAAGGAAAATATACCTCTGAGCCTAACTCCTGTCACCTCCAAAAGTCACTCATTCTGCTCCTCCCCTCTTTCCTTTCCTGCTATCTTCAATCTCTCACTCTTCAATGACACCTTCTTCTCTGCCTTCAAATTCTCAGAAATCTTCCCTTTTGGAAAAAGTTCCATCTTGATACCATATCCTTTCTGGCTACTACCTGAGGGTAGAGCCAATCAATCAGTCATGTTTACTGAGTACAATATACAGAATTAACAGACAGTGCTCTGTACATAGTAAGCGCTCAATAAATACTTTTGAATGAATGAATGAATGTTCCCTGCACATAACAACTTACAGTCTAGGGGGGAGAACCAGATAAACCAGATTTCATCCCAGCTCCCTGCTCACTGCCAACCCTATACATATTCTAGGGGGCTGCTTCATTTTCCTCTCCCCCAACTTCTTTCCTGCTCTTCTGCAGTCTGACTTCTGACCACTTCACTCCACTGAAATTTCTGTCAACAGAGTCACAGATGACCTCTTTATAACCAAGTCCAAAGGGTTCTATTCCATCTCAACCCTTCTCAATCTCAGTGCTGCTTTTGACATGAAGGACCACTCTCTCCTCCAAATACTCTCTGGACTTGGTTTAGTTGACACAGAACTATTCTGGTCTTTATAGTTCTTTGATTACTTCTTCTCAGTTTTATCCCCTCGTTTTTCCTCTGTCTTATAATAATAATAATGACATTTGTTAAGCACTTACTATGTGCCAAACACTAAGTGCTGGATTTCATCCTCCTACTTTCGATGATGATGATAATTATGACCACAGAATGAGTATTGCATTTGTTAAACATTTACTATGTGTCAAGCACTGTTCTAAACACTGGGGTAGATCTAAGTTAATTAGGTAGGATACAGTCCCTGTCCCACGTGGGGCTCACAGTCTAAGTTGGAGGAAGAAGTATTTAATTCCCATTTTACAGATGAGGAAACTGAAGCACAGAGAACTGAAGTGACTTATCCAAGGTCACATAGCAGGCAAGTGGTGGAGCCAGGATTCTGCATCCCACTATTCTTCTTGCTTTATACCCACCATATTGGAGGGAGGGGGCCATCTGCCCACATAGCTTCAGCTATTACATTTATACAGATGATTCCCACATCTCTCTCTCTTAAGCCCTTTCCTCCCATATCTCTTATCTGCAATCCCATATCTCCTCTTGCTTCCAGGACATCTCCATTAGAATGTCCTTTTTGCACCCCAAACGCAGCATGGCTCAACTAAAACTCCACATCTTTCCCCCTAAATCCACTGCAGCGTGGCTTAGTGGAAAGAGCCCCGCCTTGGGAGTCAGAGGTCATGGGTTGGAATCCCAGCTATGCCACTTGTCAGCTGTGTGACTTTGGGCAAGTCACTTCACTTCTCTGTGCCTCAGTTACTTCGTGTGGAAAATGGGGATTAAGACTGTAAGCCCCATGTGGGACAACCTGATAACCTTGTTTCTGCCCCAGTGCTTCAAACAGTGCCTGGCACCTAGTAAGCGCTTAACAAATACCATTATCATCCCAAGTGGTACTGGTGGTGTTCAGGTACTGGTCGGGAGCAGCTGTAAGTTATTCAGTAGCCAGCAATACATTTTTAATGGAAAAATCACGGGTCTGTTCTGAAAGTCAGAGATCTTGAGTTCTAATTTGGCTCTTCCACTACACTGCCCAGATAGAGACAATCCCTGCCCAACAATGGGCTTGCAGTCTAGAAGGGGGAGAAAGACAACAAAACAAAAGTGGACAGGCATCAGCACTTGGGAAAGTACAATTCAACAAAAAACAAAGACAATCCCTGTCCCCAGTGACCTCACAATCTAGAGAGGGGAGAGAGACATCAATACAAATGATAAAATTACAGATATATACATAAGTGCTATGGGGCTGAGGGGCAGTTCTTATTACAGTACTCGGCACATACTAAGCACTTCACAGAGAGCACAATTATTATAATTATTATTGCCTGGGTCCTCCACTGTCCCACTTGCCGTTGAAAAGCACTCTTCTCTTCCCCAAAGACCAAAGATCAATCAATCATAATTACTGAGTGCTTATTCCATTCCATTCCATTCAATTGTATTTATTGAGTGCTTACCGTGTGCAGATCACTGTACTAAGCACTTGGAAAGTACAATTTGGCAACAGATAGAGACAATCCCTACCCAACAATGGGCTACTGTGTGTAGGGCACTGAACTAAACGTTTGGGAGAGTACAAGCAGCAGTAAAACAAACACATTCCCTGCCTCTAAGAGTTTACAGTCTAGAGGGAGAGACAGAAATTAATATGAATAAAATTACAGATAGGTACATAAGTTTTGTGGGTTTGGGAGTGGTGAATAAAGAGAGTCAGGGTGACAGAAGGGAGGGGGAAAAGAGGAAATGAGGACACAGTCAGGGTAGGCCTCTTGGAGGAGATGTGCCTTCAATAAGGCTTTGAAGGTGGGGAGAGTAATTGTCTGTCGGATTTGAAAAGGGAGGGCACTACAGGCCAGAGACAGAACGTGGGCGAGAGATGCATGGCAAGATAGATGAGATCAAGGTACAGGGAGTAAGTTAGCACTAGAGCAGTGAAGTTTGCAGGCTGGGTTTGTAGTAGGAGAGTAGCAAGGTGAGGTAGGAGGGAGCTAGGTGATTGAGTGCTTTAAAGCCTTATATATTATAATAATATTATATAGAATTAATGCCTCTCTAGTTGAAAACAGTTTTATGCTTGCCTCTCCTGTTAAAGTGTAAGTTCTTTGAGAGCAGGGGATGTGTAACTTTTTATCCTGTAGTATTCCTCACCAAGTGGGTGTTCAAAAATCAAACTACAATTACTATTTCTTCTACTACAATTATGAGTATTACTTCTAAAAGTATTTGTTAAATGCTTACTCTGTGCCAAGCACTGTACTAAACACTGGGGTAGATACAAGATCATCAGGTTCCACATGGGAGTCACAGTTGAAGTAGGAGAGAGAACAGGCATTGAATCCCCATTTTGCAGATGTGGAAACTGAGGCACAGAAAAGTTAAGAGATTTGCCCAAGGCCACACAAGTGACAGAGTTGGTATTAGAACCCAGGTCTTCTGACTCCAAGGCCCTTGCTCTTTCAACTAGACCACAGAGGTCCTCCTACTAGACCACAGTGCTCCTCTACTTCTAATTACTCCTAGTTCCATTTCTATTTATTATTATTATTAGCAGTAATAATAATAATAATAATGATGGTATTTGTTAAGTGCTTACCATGTGCCAAGTACTGTTCTAAGTGCTGGGGTAATCAGGTTGTCCCATGTGGGGCTCACAGTCTTAATCCCCATTTTACAAATGAGGGGCACAGAGAAGTTAAGTGACTTGCCCAAAGTCATGAGCTGAAAGGTGGCAGATTACTTTGCTCCTCAAATGTTGTTCAGAGAAGCATCAGGCTTGGGCTGTTTCATTCCAGTTAATGACATTTGTACCCATATTTACACAGTTCTTGGAACTCGTCTCTTCAGTACCCCTCTCTTTCCTTCACATCTCACCAAAGATATTTAGTGACTTCTCTTGTAATTTTGAAATACCAATACATGGATAGAATAGTTGCAAGCTCTATTTCTGACCTGAGCAATCCCTCCCTTCAGCTAATACCCAGCTGTGCCAGAAGGTTGAAGACCAGTAGCAAATGCACGGTTCTCTTCCCAGAGGAAGAAAACATAACACTGTCACTATGATAAACTGAGCTCAGATGAGATTGTTTCCATTTCAAGAATCAGTTGAGAATCAGAAGGTCTGACTTCTACTTTACATCTTATCTAAATCAATGGATTATACATTCTTTGGACCAACCTGTTTAACAACTTTAGATTGCACCTTAGTCCTGCCCATCTTTAGCCTAAGGGGATTGGTGGAATGCAAGGTGGGTGGGTTCACTAGAGGCTGGGGATGAGGCAAGAAAAGTCATCATCATTTCATCCTTTCCATGCCAGCTCAGCTGATTGGGGGAAGTCTGGCAAATAAATGAATAGTGTCATTATCCCGCTAGCTGCTCCTTCCCAGACTTTTTCACAGGCTCCTTCTCTGCCTCCCACCCTCCTGACACCAACCTATTCCCTAAACCTCAATCTCTTCTACCCTGATGCCAACTCCTTGCTTTTGTCCTCTCTTGGGCCTTGAACTCCCTTCCTTTTTATATCTGATGATCTGCCACTCTTCCACCTTCAAAACCCTCCTGAAATCACGTCTCCACCATGAAGTCTTCTCTGACTACAACCCTCATTTCCCTTATCCACTTTCCCCTCTGTTGTAACTATACTTTTGTACTCATTATTCAGTTTGATAGTCATTGGGCAGGGATGGTCTCTATCTGTTGCCGAATTGTACATTCCAAGCGCTTAGTACAGTGCTCTGCACATAGTAAGCGCTCAATAAATACTACTGAATGAATGAATGAATCCCAGCTCCACAGCACCCATGACAGGATCTTTATACCCTACTAGTTTCCCTATCTGTAATTTGATTTAATGTAGACTATAAGTTCCTTTGGGCAGGGACTTATCCTGCCAATACATCCACTGCTTATTGCATTGTACTTTCCCAAGTATTTAGTACAGAGCTCTGCACACGATAAGCACTCAATAAATATCATTGATTGGTTGATATTTATAAGATTATTTATTTCTTGAAAATTGAAGTAAGGTGTATTAGCCCGGAGGTCTTAGTTAATAGTGGAGAAGCAGCATAGCTTAGTGGATACAGCATGATTGAGCTTAATAGAGAAGCTCAATTAAGTCCTTGAGATGAATGAGATGAAATCAATGGGAAGCAGCCTGGCATAGTGGAAATACTATGGGGCCTGGGAGCCAGGGTTCTACTCCTGGCTCTGAAACTTTCCTGCTGTGGATGTGTTTGGTCAAATCACTTAATTTCCCTGTGCCTCAGTTTCCTCATCTGGGAGTCAGAAGGACCAGGGTTCTAGTCTTCGCTCCGCCACATCTTCTGTGTGACCTTGGGCAAGTCACTTAACTTCTCTGTACCTCAGTTACCTCATCTGCAAAATGGGGATTAAGACTGTGAGCCCTTTGTGGGACAAGGACTGTATCCAACCTGATTAGTTTGTATCTACCTCAGGGCTTAGAACAGTTCCTGGCACATAGTAAGTGCTTAACAAATACCATAAAAAATAGTGGACAAGCCAAATATTGTTCTTCATCTGTTTGTAAACTCCTTGATGGCAGAGATTATGTCTGCTTATCCTGTTGTACTCTCCCAAGTGTTTAATACAGTCCAGAGATTACTATTTGCTGATGACTGTGTGCTAGAAGCCCACATTCAAGAAGACATGCAAATGACTGTGAACCATTTCACGGAAATAGTAGGCTTTGATGGGCTGATGATGAATTTAAGAAACTGAGATGTTGTATCAGCCTGCAGGAGGCAAACCATGCACACAATAAACAATGTATATTGGTAACATGGAGACAAATGCCATCACAAAATTCTGTTACCTTGGCAGCACACAGACCAATGAAGCAATGATAGACAAAGAAGTAGAAAACTGAATCAAGAAGATTAACACATCCTTTGGCAGCTTGTCAAACCACCTGACAAACTCTACTTCTACCAAGCTGTAGTATTGTCCAACATTATCTATGGGTGCGAGACTGGATCCCACACTTGCTACATCGGGTTCCTTGAACAGTTCCATCAATGTAGACAGCACCACCATCCTCCCTGTCTCACAAGCCCATAACCTTGGCATTATCCTTATCTCATCTCTCTTATTCAACTCACATATTTAGTGTCATCAAATCCTTTTGGTTCTACCTTCATAATATCACTACAATTCACCCTTCTCTGCCACCCAAACTGTTACTATGCTGACTCCAAGCACTTATCATATTCCTCCTTGGCTACTGAGTCAGCCTCCTCATTAACCTCTTCATTAACCTCCCTGCCTCCTGTCTCTCCCCACTCCACTACTCCCCACTTCACTCTGCTTCCCAGATCATTCATCTAAGAAAAGATTCAGTCCATGTTTCTCACTACTCAAGAACTTCCAGTGGTTGCCTATCCATCTACGCATCAAAGAGAAACTCCCTACCACTGGCTTTCAAGCATTCAATCACCTTGCCCTCTGCTATTTTATCTCACACTGATTTCTTACTACAACCAAACCTGCTTACTTCACTCCTCTAACGCCAACCTACTCACTGTATCACGATCTCACCACTGACCCCTAGCCCACATCTTCCCTCTTGCCTTGAACTCCCACTTCATATACAACAGACCACCACTTTCCCCACCTTCCTTATTAAAATCACATCTCCTCCAAGATGCTTCCTTGTGACTAAGCCCTCATTACCTCTACTCCCTCTCCCTTCTGCATCATCCTTACACTTATATTTCTATCCTTTAAGCACTTGATATTTGCCCCACCTGCAGCTCTACAGCACTTATGTACATATCCACAATTTATTTTAATGTTTGTCCCCTCCTCTAGATTGTAAGCTTTTTGTGGGCAGGAAACACCTTGTACTCTCCCAGATGCTTTGTCCTGTGTTCTGTACCCAGTAAGCATTCAATATATGCGATTGTTTGATTGATTTATTGATTCTCGTGTGTGGGTCATACTCAATATCAAATGACAAGATAAGATTACAAACAGTGAAGTTCTGGAACATAGTCATTCTCCTAGCATTAAAACTATGCTCACCTCAACACAGTGATGCTGGATGGGGTACATGAGGAAATCAGAATACCTAAACAGCGGCTATATGGAGAGCTATAATTGGCAATCTGGAGGCAGAAAAGAGCAGGGGAAGTGTTTTAAGGATGTAATAAAACAAAGCCTTGGACAACACTGTGTTCCAGCTGAAACCTTGGAGTCAATTGCAGAGGATATAGACCAGCATGAAGCTCTGCCATCAAGAAAGCCACAGCTTCACAAGAAACGAAAGAAAAGGAGACAAAAGAGAAAATAATTTTAGGCACTGTGAACATTTAGTGTGACAACATAAAGGACTACGTTTTTCATCCTGGACTGAAGGTCTCACATTGGCTTATTCAGCCACTTTGCACTAATAGGTAAATTTCACCTTCAGTGGTATCTTCTTTGAATATGACAGATAACTATATAGTGTACAGTGCTCTACAAACAATAGGTGCTCAATAAATTAGTGAAGTTTAATGAAGCTCAATTCAGTCCTTGAGATGAATGAGATGAAATCAATGGGAAGCAGCCTGGCCTAGGGGAAACAATACAGGCCTGGAAGCCAGAGGACCTGGGCTCTACTCCTGGCTCTGAAACTTTCAGAGTTTCAACTTTCCTGCTGTGGATGCTTGGATAAATCACTTAACTTCTCTGTGCCTCAGTTTCCTCATCTGTAAAATGGGGACAAAAATACCTGTTCTTCCTCCTTCTTAGATTGTAAACTGGATGTAGGATAGGAACTGTGTCCAAATAACTTACGTTGTATCTACTGAGTCGGTGTCCGGCACTTAACAAGTACTAGTTAAAAACAAAAAAAAAACCACCCCAAAACAAAAAGCACCCCACCCCCTGATAGAAAAAACCTCATTGACATCAGCACCATCTATTTTTGAATTAAAGTGCCTGCCTAGTTCATTACTTTCATTATCCTCCCATGGATCTCTTCAATGTAGCAAAAATCTGACACATACTTTATTATTACTTTCTTTGGGTATTTATTAAGTGCTTATAATGATAATAATGTTATTTGTTAAGTGCTTACTATGTGCCAAGCACTGTTCTAAGCACTGGGGTAGATATAAGGTCATCAGGTTGTCCCACATGGGGCTCACAATCCTCATCCCCATTTTACAGATGAGGGAACTGAGGCCCAGAGAAGTGAAGTGACTTGCCCAAGGTCACACAGCAGACAAGTGGTGGAGCTGGCATTAGAAGCCATGTCTTTTTGACTCCCAGGCCCATGCTTTATCCACTCTGCCATCCTGCTTCTTTCCTAATATATAAACCAGCCAGCACAATTTGCTCCTTTAATGCTAACCTTCTCAGTGTACCTCGATCTTGTCTCTCTCACCACTGACCTCTCACCATCATCCTGCCTCTGGCCTGGAATGCCCTCCCTCCTCGGATCCGACAGACAATTACTCTCCCTCCCTTCTAAGCCTTATGGAAGGTGTATCTCCTTCAAGAGGCCTTCCCTGATTAAGCCCTCCTTTCATCTCCTCCCACTTCTTTCTGGATCACCCTGACTTTCTCCCTCTATTTGTTCCCCTCCCAGCCCCATAGCACTTACGTTCATATTTTTAATTAATTTATCTATTCATATTAATGCTTTGCACACGGTAAATATGATTGATAAATGAATGGCTATCTTCCTCTAGACTGTAAGCTCATTGCGGGCAGGCAATATGCCTGTTTATTGTTATATTGTACTGTCCCAAGTATTTAGTATGGTGCTTTGCATACAGTAAGCACTCAACAAATTCAGTTAAATGAATGAATGAACCTTGAGCAAGTCACTTAACTCCTGTGTGTCTCATTTTCCTCATCTGTAGAATGGAGATTCAATTCCTACTTAGAGAGCCCTATGGAGGACATGGATTGTGTCCAACCTAATTATCTTTCATCTATCTCAGTGCTTGAGTAGTGCAGGAGTATTGAGTGACCGAGTGTGGATGGTTCAGCACAAACTATAACCACTAATGCAAAAGCAATTCAAGTACTCATCCTCCTGGTAATAGGGTATAACTCTCCTCTTTTAACTAATGATGTCAGAGTAGTTCTTACCCAAATGCTAAAGGGTTACAAGAGGGACTTAACTGCATTTCCGTGGACAAAGTTTGTAAGTGTGCAAGAAATTACTTCTCCAAGACACACCTTACTCTTGGCAACATCTTTTTTGAACCAAAGGACAACTGGATGCCAACTGAGGTGGAGAATCAGCTTTCTTGGGGTTATGAGGGTCAAGGAGGTAGGTTCTAGGGCTGGTGAAGTGGCAGTGGGAGAAGGAAAGTGGGATGGAAGACAGAGAGGAGGTGATTGAGCATGCAAAAGCCACCCCCTCACTCTCCCTGACAAACACAAACTCTGTGGACAGACTGTAAGCTCCTTGTGGGCAGAGAACCTTTCTGCTAACTCTGTTGACTTGTATTCTTCCAAGCACTTAGAACAGTGCTCTGCACATAGTAAGCATTTGATAAATATCATTGATTGATTGACTGATTCAGATAATCACTGATCTTCAGAGGCAACTTGTGGCCATGTGAACTGGAGTCCACGAGAGTTCAGAAACTGAGCAAGTGAAATTATCCTGGTGTCGCCAGGCTGATGGTGGCTAGAGCCTCCCCAAGCCCATTGAGGCTGGGGTACTAAGAGGAAAGGAAAGCAACTGGCAGAGAAACAGGGAAGAGCAGAAGCAGCATGGCTTAGTGGAAAGTGCACGGGCTTGGGAGTCAGAGATTGTGGGTTCTAATCCTGGCTCCGCCACTTGTCTGCTGTGTGACCTTGGGTAAGTCACTTTACTTCTCTGGGCTTCAGTTACCTCATCTGTAAAAATGGAGGTTAAAAAATGTGAGCCCCACGTGGGACAATCTGATTACCCTATATCTATCCCAGCACTGAGAACAGTGCTCAGCACATAGTAAGTGCTTAATAAATACCATTATTATTATTATTATTATTATTCCTGGTCATCTAGAAATGATCAGTCGATGCTCTGGGGCACAAGCTTGGGCTAGGATTAAACTCTGCATTTTGAGGACAATATGTTGAAATATCAGCAGACAGTTACCATCCAACTAATCCAAAGTGAATCCCTAACTGAGGTGATTCATTTCAAAAGGTTTAGGGCCGCCCCAACTGAGAGATCTGCCGTCCCACTTCTTCTGCCTCAAACTAGGCTTTTTCAGTTGTAATCACTGGGATGAGCTCTGGGTGGAGGTTATGTTTTGAAAAAGGGTTGGAACCAATAGAAATGATTACTGTGACCCTTGGAAAACAAGTTTCAATGGCATGTTCATGATCCTGGAGACCCGCAAGGCAATCGGGAGGAGGAAAGGGAGTTACTATTCACTTGTTATTGTTCTATTTTGGGTGACCCATTCAGTTGCTCATGGCTTTCTGAACTAATAGAATGGTAAACCAGAGATCAAAACTAGGTGAGGTCACACCTACAGGCTTATAAACCTAAGGCAATTTGTCAAGGAGAAGATGAATAACTTTAAGAGGTCACAAGGCAAGTCATAAATTGGATTCTGGGTGTTGATTAGAAGTTTTTTACTTATGTGAGCACCAAAATACTGCTATTTTAAAAGCAATTTTTCCCCAATCAGCTCTTCAACAATAAATACAAAGGAAATGGAGAGAGCTTTCCTTCTTTCAGAAAGAATGCCAGATAGGCATTGGATTCATAATAATAATGATGGTATTTGTTAAGTGCTTACTATGTGACAAGCACTGTACTAAGCTCTTGAGTGGATACAAGCAAATCATGTTGGGCAGAGTCCCTGTCCTGCATAGGGTTTACAGTCTAAATCCCCATTTTATAATAATAATGATGGTATTTGTTAAGTGCTTTCTATGTGCAAAGCACTGTTCTAAGTGCTGGGGAGGGGATACCAAGTTTTCAGTTTGTTCAACGTGGAGCTCACAGTCTTAATCCCCATTTTATAGATGTGGGAACTGAGGCACAGAGAAGTTAAGTGACTTGCCTGAAGTCACACAGCTGACAAGCGGCGGAGCCGGAATTAGAACCCATGACCTCTAACTCCCAAGCTGGTGCTCTTTCCACTGAGCCACGCTGCTTCTCCATACAGCTTAATACAGTCCTTTACTCACAGTAAGCACTCAATAAATATCATTAATTGGCTGGTTGATTAATTAATATTTGGAATGTTTAGTTGTATTTCTGAACCTATCTATTCAGAGACACTTAGATTACTCTGGTTTCAAAACCATTTTGAGGATTTTAGGACCCTAAATTCACAGACAAACAAGGGGATTGAGCAGTTTCATTTCCAAAGTGAAATCTCTCAGATCGTGGGGGCTTTACTGCCAGGGCCGGAGTCCCCAGAATATTAAGGAGCCCTGATAGTTTCCAAGGAAAGGCAGAAAAGCAGAGTTGCTGGGTCCCCAACCTGCTTTTGGAAGAAGTTCTCTCTGAAATGGCACCAAGGTATGAAAATCCTGAAACCTCAGAAATGCCATCAGCTCCTTATCTGCCCACTTCACCCATCCCCTAAAGGCTCAACTTTTAGGAACTGGAGCTAACTAATGACCTGAATGGCATAGAGGGACTGAGATTCATTTTCAAGTTTAAATAAAAATGGTTTAATGATGAAAATGACCTTATCAAATATATTTTGTAAGTTATTAAATGGCACAGAGGAACGGTAAAGTCAAAGAATGAGATCTACTGCAGTCACTGCTATTTATCAAGCACTTATTATGTGCAGAGCAGTGTACTAAGCACTTGGTGGGTACGATTCAACTGAGTCGGCAGACAAGCTCCCTGTCCACAGAGAGTTTACAGTCTAGAGGGAGAGACAGACATTAATATAAATAAATCACATATAATTTCTAGATATGCAATGCTTTAAAGTGGAGTAGTGGATTCCAAAGAATGTGATGCATTTCATTCTTAAACATGAAATCACGAAAAGATAAAATCTGGCAAAAAATCAGTAACAAACAACCACTGAGGGACAGAGATCAAAAATAGGGATCATGGTGGAATCAGGAACCCCCTAACTATTGTTCTGATCAAGAACCAACTAGAATGCTACATGTTACTAATATTCCCATCTTTAATGCACACATGAACTTTCCTTCTCTACTACCTGTGCACTTAAATGTGTACCCCTTAAGCACTTTGATACTCACCCCACCCTCAGTCCCACAACACTATTATACATATCCTCATTCTCTCCCTTTTCCCTTACCTATAATTTATTTCATCTGCCTTCCCCAATAGATTTTAATATCCTTGAGGGCAGCTGTCACATCTACCAACTCGATAATAATAATAATAATAATAATATTTACTAACTGCTTACTACATGCCAACAGCCGCTCTAAGTGATGGGGTAGATACAAACTAATTAGGTTGAACATAATCCCTGTTCCACATGGGGTTTACAGTAGAAGTAGGAGGAAATAGGATTTAATCCCCATTTTACATATGAGGTAACTGAGGCATAAGGAAATGAAGTGACTTGCCCAAGATGACACAGCAGACACGCGCCAGAGCTGGGATTAGAACCCAAGTTCTCTGACTCCCTGGTCTGTGCTCATTCCACTAAGCCTAGTGGAACAAGCATGAGACTGAGGACCTGTGTTCTAATCTGAACTCTGCCATTTCTCCGCTGTGTGTTCTGTGCTGTGTATGCTGTATGAAACTTCTCTGTGCCTCAGTTTCCTCATCTAGAAAATGTGGATCACATTGTACTCCCTCTTCCTAGATGGTGAACCTCTTGTGGGACTGGGACCGCACCAAACCGGATTATCCTGTATCTACCGCGGATCTTAGAACAGTGCTTGACACATAGTAAGCACTTTAGAAACACTGTAATTATAAATTATTATGCTATAATTTTAGTGATCTAGATAAATGCCATGATCATTATTGTTAATATAAGCAATGTGTCAAAGCATTATACAGGTGAGGATGTCTGACATTGTAAGCTTGTTACAGATACCGTTAAAATGTCTTCATATTTTTTTGAATCGCAATATGTAGCTGACAAAATATGTGAGCATACTGCAGCAAAGTGAACATTATGGTAATATTCTTTATATGGTAACTGCAACCTGGAAGAGAGCTTGCCCTCATGAGTATGCAGCATTTTATGTGACAGAATGCTTTTTAAATAAAATAACAACCATTGAGAGAAAGGCTTGAGGGAGTTCAAAATGAAGCGGGGAAAAAGGCCAGAGAAAAGAGCTCAAGAGAAAAATGAATTGGGATGGAGTTATTTAAATTAATCTCCTTGGTGATCATTTATTCCTTTGCTGAAAGAAAATAGAGCCTTTTTCGGTGTATATTTTAAGATAAGATCATATTTATAATAAAAACAATTTCATATTGAAATTCTATGGGGTGAAATAAACTTAGCATTTACAGGCAGTTTATATACACTCTTGCTTAGCATTTTGCAACTTTCCCTAAGTTCTTTTAATAATAATAATGTTGGTATTTGTTAAGCGCTTACTATGTGCAGAGCACTGTTCTAAGCGCTGGGGTAGACAGAGGGGAATCATGTTGTCCCACGTGGGGTTCACATTCTTAATCCCCATTTTACAGATGAGGTAACTGAGGCACAGAGAAGTGAAGTGACTTGCCCACAGTCACACAGGTGACAAGTAGCAGAGACGGGATTTGAACCCATGACCTCTGACTCCAAAGCCCGTGCTCGTTCCACTGAGCCACGCTGCTTCTCTTTTCTAACTCTTGGGTGAATACCAACCTTGAAGTTTATTTTCACCTGGTCTAAAACACTCTTCTTGTTCACCACAGTTTGATCCAGTTCCTCCCATCTGTCTGCTACTATTTGGGTCTGGGGCTCTCTCTCTAACCTCTTTCTTGGTATCAAACTACAGAATTCATTGAGCCTTCTGGCAGTCTCCTTGTAATCCCCAAGTGCACATTTTACCTCACAGTGATCAAATAACCCCACTGGTTTCCTAATAGACTTCCTGTTTTTGATACTTGGTTTTGCCATGCTTACAAAATGCCTTTTCATCCTGCTTTATTTCCTGTTTATACCTAACCTGTCACTCTTTTGAAGCTTTCTTGTTCTCTTCACTCAGGTGAACTCCCCATTTTATTTTATACAGGATGACTTTTCCCCCTCTGACACTGGGGTGTGTGTGTGCAAAACAACACCCCCCCAGAAAAAACTCAGTGGAAGTAATGGGACTGAGGTTCATCCATCTTCTTCAAGGGAGACTCTATAATCATCAGCAGCATCATTTAAAATGGTCTCTGAGATGGTGATTTTTAACAGCATCCAAGTTTTCTCAAGGTCACTTTTTGAGCTCTATATTTCTACTTTTCCCTAATTATATACCTGGGCATTACTTCTTTTTCAGTTCTCCCTCCCTACAGCAAGAACTCTTGATTTGATTTTGTTTTAATCACTATCTTGGAGTGGTTCTCCACAATCTAGGTCCTGTCCCTTAAGAAGAATGAAATATAAAAATATATGAAATGAGCTGAGAATGAACCTCACTACGGAGATATGTGTATGACTGAGATATTAAACATGTCATGGTAATGAGTATTTACTCACTCCTGCCCAGGTAGGTGGAATTGCAGGGGTAAATCGGTGAATGAGAGGTAGAGAGGGAGAAGATGTGTCTTGAACCTTAACTCAGGCCTGCATTCAAAAATGCTCCCCAAAGGTAAACCAGAAACAACCCATGAGGTTGAAATGATTACTATTGTGATGCAATCTCTGCAAATGATGAATTTATTCATTCAGTAATACTTCTGGAGTAATACTTCTTCCCTTTCCCAAACACCCTACCAAGTAGGACTTGAGAGCATGCAGTAATAGTAAAACACAATCTAAAAGGAGAGACCAACAGACAGGAGGAGAAAAAAAGGAAGGAGGCTAAAATAAATGCATTGGTAGTAGCCAGAGGAGAGAAAAATTAAAATAACAGACGAATGCTTAAATGAGGTACATAAATCCACCGAGATGTGAGTTAAGGGAAGTGGTTGGGATCAGGTGATGGGGTGGGAAATTAGGGAAAATCTAACTTTCCTAACTTGAGAAGTAGTGTGGCTTAGTGGAAAGAGCATGGGCTTGGGAGTCAGAGGTCGTGGGTCCTAATCCCACCTCCTCCACTTGCCAGCTGTGTGACTTTGGGCAAATCACTTAACTTCTCTGTGCTTCAGTTACTTCATCTGTAAAATGGGAATTAAGACTGTGAGCCTCATGTGGAACAACCTGATTACCTTGTATCTACCCCAGCTTTTAGAATAGTGTTTGGCACATTTGGCGCTTAACAAATACCATCATTATTCTCGGTATCCTTCGCTGGTGCCTCCTCCCCCTCCCATCCTTTAACTGTTGGAGTTCCTCAAGGGTCAGTTCTTGGCCCTCTTCTGTTCTCCATTTACACTCACTCCCTCGGTGAACTCATTCGCTCTCACGGCTTTGACTACCATCTCTATGCAGATGACACGCAGATCTACATCTCCGTCCCTGTCCTCTCCCCCTCCCTTCAGGCTCGCATCTCCTCCTGCCTCCGGGACGTCTCCACCTGGTTGTCGGCCCACCACCTAAAACTCAACATGAGCAAGACTGAGCTTCTCATCTTCCCTCCCAAACCCGGTCCTCTCCCAGACTTCTCTATCACCGTGGATGGCACGACCATCCTTCCCGTCTCTCAGGTCCGCAATCTCGGTGTCATCCTTGACTCGTCTCTCTCGTTCACCCCTTCACCTTTACAATATCACCAAGATCCGCCCTTTCCTTTCCACCCAAACGGCTACCTTACTGCTACGGGCTCTCGTTATATCCCGGCTAGACTACTGTGTCAGCCTTCTCTCTGACCTCCCTTCCTCCTCTCTTGCCCCACTCCAGTCTATTCTTCACTCCGCTGCCCGGCTCATCTTCCTGCAGAAATGATCTGGGCATATCACTCCCCTTCTTAAACAACTCCAGTGGTTGCCTATCAACCTCTGCTCCAAACAAAAACTCCTCATTCTAGGCTTCAAGGCTCTCCATCACCTTGCCCCTTCCTACCTCTCCTCCCTTCTCCCTTTCTACCGCCCACCCCGCACGCTCCGCTCCTCTGCTGCCCACCTCCTCACCATCCCTCAGTCTCGCCTATCCCGCCGTTGACCCCTGGGCCACGTCCTCCCGCGGTCCTGGAAAGCCCTCCCTCCTCACCTCCGCCAAACTGATTCTCTTCCCCTCTTCAAAACCCTACTTAAAACTCACCTCCTCCAAGAAGTCTTGCCAGACTGAGCTCCCCTTCTCCCTCTACTCCCTCTACCACCCCCCCTTCACCTCTCCGCAGCTAAACCCTCTTTTCCCCCTTTCCCTCTGCTCCTCCCCCTCTCCCTTCCCATCTCCTCAGCACTGTACTCGTCCACTCAACTGTATATATTTTCATTAGCCTATTTATTTTGTTAATGAAATGTACATCGCCTTGATTTCTATTTAGTTGCCATTGTTTTTACGAGATGTTCTTCCCCTTGACTCTATTTATTGCCATTGTTCTCGTCTGTCCGTCTCCCCCGATTAGACTGTAAGCCCGTCAAACGGCAGAGACTGTCTCTATGTGTTGCCGACTTGTTCTTTCCAAGCGCTTAGTACAGTGCTCTGCACATAGTAAGCGCTCAATAAATACTATTGAATGAATGAATGAAAGGAAATTATTAGAGGTTTTCAGGAGGACTTTGAAGTAGGGGAGGGATGTAGTCTGATAAATCTGAAGGAGAGATCTTTGTCCTGACATGGTCACTGCAGTTTGTTCTCTGTAGTTTTCTTCTCCCAACCCTGCCCTGTTCTTCCCAGTCCCCAAGTGCTTTTGCTTTGTTTTGTTGTTTCTCTTCCATCTGCTTTGGGACACCAGGAAAGCGCCAGAAAATCCCAGCAAGACCTTCACCACCTGCAATCCTTGAAGAATGGAAGCAGCAGTGATAGAAGAAGCAGAAGGACAGGATGAGGATGAAGAGGCAAGTTGTGGTCCAGCTGGCCCCTTTAACATCAGACCACCATACCTGGAATCAGGCTGCTGAGCTCTCATGTTTCCTGGGACTAGGGTTGCCAACAGTCCCTAAACTGACAGATTCTCCTTTAAAAACATCGAATATTGAAATGGCCTAAAACTGGTCCTGTCCATAAAGCCCATGACAACATCTGAACATCAGTAAATCTGGGTGGCCACCCCCCCAAGGAATCCGGCTTGCTCAGTAGGTGGCCCAGGGGCTTCCCTGAGGCTAGTCTTTTCCCTGGGGCACAAGGAGAGGCCTTGGCAGACAGGATGATAGCAGTAAGACCCAACTACATCTTCCATGTGGGTGTGGGGAGCTTGCAGCCTGCCTGTCCCTGTAGAGGCTTCATGAGCATCCTCATGAGCACAGCCATGGTGCCTAATCCTCCCTTTCCCCTCCTTCGTCCTCCCCCTCCCCCTGCTCCTCCTCCTCCTTCCCATCCCCCTCCCCAACCTGGAAGGGAGGGAGCAGTTCACCTATTGTTTGGAAAAGCAGAGTCCAGGACAGGTGATCTAGAAAGTGGGAGGCCCCCACTGCCTTCTCTTTGGGCCCCAGGCTCCAGCTGTGAATGCCTGAAAGCTTCCAGCTTCCTTCACCCACACCAGGGACCCATCTCGTTCACCTTCTGTCCCACCCAATTATTTGAATGATGCACTTGGGGATGTGCATGTTTCTGGCTGCAGGGCATGGGAGAAAGGGGAAGAGAAGGCACAAGATGAGAGGGAAGAGGAAAGAGGGAAGAAGGGAAAGGTAGATATCTGTTATTTATTTCTTTGTTTATGTAGGTTTGTTAACGTCAGTCTCCCCCTTTAGACTGTGAGCTCCTTGGGAGCAGGGAATGCATCTGTTGTTACACCGAACTCTCCCAAGCACTTAATACAGTGCTTTGCACACAGCAGGAGCTCAATAAATATGATTGAATAAGTGAATTGAATGAATAAAGATACTTTACTCTTTCCCCTTTCCTTCTTCCCATGTATCACCTCCCACCTTCTCCCCTCTTCCTTTCTTTTCTCTTCTTTCTTTCTCCCCTCTTCCTTTTCCTTAAGAAGCAGCATGGCCTCATGGAAAGGGCATAGGCATGGGCCTGGGAATTAAGAAGTCATTTGTCTGTTGCGTGACCTTAACTTCTCTGTGCCTCAGTTTCCTCATCTGTAAAATGGAAATTAAATCCTATTCCCTTCTACTTACACCATGAGCCTTATGTGGGACAGGAACTGCGTCCAATCCGATTATCTTGTTTCTATTCAGTGTTTAGTACAATGTTTGGCATGTAGTAAGCACTCAACAAATACCTTAAGTATTATTTGCCATATAATTAATAATTAATTAATAATAATTATGTTATTATTATTACTTCTTTATTCCCTTAGCTGCTCCTCCCTGCTCAAGCCATCATGAAGTCCACATTTCAGGCAGTGCTTCCTGCATCCTTCCCTGATATGGCCTTAATTCCCCTCCAAGAGCACAAATTTCACTTTGGTGCAGCTTCCCTCTGTATTTCCCTAGGAATGCTCTGATGAGACTTTCCCATCTGTTTTCCTGGGGCTTAGCCTCCTCAATTTCAGATCCATACAGTTGGGCTACCATCATTCCAAAGGCATATATGGCTCAATTCTCAAAGTATTTTGGTACCTCATCATTTTCTTCCTCCTATTGAACTTCAGTAAATTAATAATAATAATAATGTTGGTATTTGTTAAGCGCTTACTATGTGCAGAGCACTGTTCTAAGTGCTGGGGTAAACACAGGGGAATCAGGTTGTTCCACGTGGGGCTCACAGTCTTAATCCCCATTTTACAGATTAGGGAACTGAGGCACAGAGAAGTTAAGTGACTTGCCCACAGTCACACAGCTGACAAGTGGCAGAGCTGGGATTCGAACGCATGAGCCCTGGCTCCAAAGCCCATGCTCTTTCCACTGCGCCACGCTAAATTGAGACTAACCTGATTTGGCCTCCTCCCTAAGTCTTCAGGTAACCTTACACATGTGCTAATTCAGGCACCTCCCAGACATGAATTACTCCAAAACAATCCATCTATTTTTGCCTGATTGCTCTCCTAAAGATTGATCCATTCTCTGGTTTCTCTGGTTCATAACTGATGGATCTTCATGTCGGGAACAACAGATGAGCCTCAGATTCTTCGGGACTGAGAATCTACCTGGAGAAATTGATTAGAGTGACAGTAATTTGCCCAGCACCACTTTTATCTCTGTCAATCATGTTTCCACTGGGGAAGCAGTGAGTGAACAGGAAATAAGGAGTCCAGCATTGTGAAGTGTACATAAAGGGTTTTTTTAAATTATTTTTCATGCAGGATCCATTTATGGCTAAAGGGACTGCAGCAGAATACTGGAGCAGATTGGGAGTGCTGTGTCATCTTCCAGCTCACGGTAAGCAATTATTTTTCATACAGTGTGGTTCATTCACACACCTGACCCAGGCTTAGTCCCAGCAGGCAAAACCAAGTCCCAAATCCAGGTCTCCTGATTCCTAGAGCTGTTCTCTTTCTACTGGAGCAATATCAGGGCTTCAACAACACCTTCTCTATCTCTAATAAATAGTTGGAGAACTGGAAAAACTGGAACACCAAAAGATTCAGTAAATTGTCCAAGGCGATCCAGAATCATTCAAGGAGCTAGACAAAAAAATTCCCAAACCCCCTAGACTGAACTCTCTCTTCACAGCTGATTTACCTCACAAGAATTCTGGGAAAATCCCAAATCAGTGCCCATGTTGGGAAATCTGGGATGCAACTGGCCAGTGGGAACAAGGTATGGAAGTAGACTGACTGTAAGAAGTAATGTACAAACAGCAGCTAGAGATAGAGGAACTTCAAGCTATCAGTAATATTTATTTATTGAGTGCAGAGCACTTTATTAAGTGCTTGGTAGAGTACAGTACAATTAGAAGACATGAACCTTGACCTCTAGACTGTAAGCTTCTTTTGGACAAGGAAAATGTCTACCAACTCTGCTATACTATACTCTCTCAAGCGCTTATTAGAGTGCTCTGCATCCAGTTTGGGCTTAATATATATAATTGATTGGTTGAAGAAGCTTACACTTTATTGGGGAAACTAGACACTAAAATAAATTACAGATGGGTGGCATAGGAATGCTAAACTGGCAATCTGAGTGGGAGATGGGGAGAATAGAAATTAATTGGGGAAAGCCATCTGGAAGAGGCTTTGATGATAGGGAGAGGAGTGGTTGATCTGCTAACTCCCTCTGTTATTCACCATCTACATCCACTACCTTGGAAAACTCAATTGCTTGCGTGGTTTCAACAACCATCTTTATGTAGATAATTCCCAAATCTACCTCTCTAGCTCTGACCTCTCTCCTCTCTGCAGTCTTAAATTTCTTCCTGCCTTCAGAACATCTCTACCTGGATGTCCCACTGACATCTCAAACTTAACCTGTTCAAAATCGGAGTCATCACCTTCCCACCCGAACCCTGTCCTTTCGCTGTCTTTCCCATCACTGTTGACAGCACCACCATCCTCCCTGTCTCCCTGATAACCTTGGCATTATCTTTGTCTCACCTCTCTCGCCACCCATCCTTGGCTCATCTCCTACCTCTAGCCTGGAATTCCTTCCCTTCTCAAATTCACCAATTACACTCCCCTGCCTTCAAAGTCTTACTGAAGGTACATCTTCTCCAAGAGGCCTTCCCAGACTAAGCCCCACTTTTCCTCATCTCCCACTCCCTTTTGTGTCTCCTTGACTTGCTCCCTTTGCTCTTCCCCCTGTCCACAGAACTTATGTATATATCTGTAATTTTATTTCTTTATATTGATGTCTGTTTATTTGTACTGATGTCTATCTCCCCACCTCTAGACTGTGACCTCATTATGGGCAGGGATTGTCACTCTTTATTGCTGTATTTTACTCTCCCAAGTGCTTAGTCCAGTGCTCTGCACACAGGAAGTGCTTAAGAAATGCAATTCAATGAATGAATGAGTGAACAAATTCAATCCACAAATTCAGGGTCACCAAATCCTATAGGTTCTACTTTCACAACATCCCTAAAATATGCCCTGTCCTCTCCATCCAAACAGCTACCATGCTGATCCAAGCACTTTTTCTATCCCCCCTTGATTACAGCCTCATCACTGCTCTCCCTATCTCCTTGCTTTGCCCAGTCAGTCCACACTTCACTCTGCTAACTGGTCATTTTTCTAAAAAAACTTGCAGTCCACCTGTCCCCACTCCTCAAGAATCTCCAGTGGTTGCCTCTACACCTCTGCATCAAACAGAAACTCCTTGCCTCCGGCTGTCAAACACTCAGTCAGCTTGCCCCCTCCTACCTTACCTCACCGATTTCCTACTACTACCCAGTATTCTCACTTTGTTCCTCTCATGACAACCTACTCAATGAACGTTAATCTTGTCTATCTCACCTCCAGCCCCTTGCCCACGTCCTCCCTCTGGTCCAGAACTCCTTCCCCTTTCATATCCAACAGACCACCACTTCCCCCACTTTCAAACCCTTATTAAAATTGCAACTCTATTAACAGGCCTTCTCCAACTAAGCCTCTTTTCCCTTTCTCCAGCTCCTTTCTGTGTTGGCTATTCAGTTTAATCTGTACCCTTTAAGCATTTGATATTCACCTCTTCCTCAGCCCCGTATCACTTATGTACAAATCTGTAATTTATTTATTTTATTAACATCTGCCTCCCCCTCTAAACTGTAAGCTCTTTGTGGGCAGGGAGCATATCTACCAGCTCTATTGTATTGTACTCTTCCAAGCACTTAGTAAAATACTCTGTATCATCGTCATCATCATCATCATCATCAGTGGTATTTATTTTAATGCTTACTATGTACAGAGCACTCTATTAACACTTGGGAGAGTGCAAGACAATGGAGTTGGTAGACACGTTCCCTGTCCACAGTGAACTACAGCTTAGAGGGCAACTCAGTAAGTGCTCAATACATAACACTGATTGATTGAAGTGGGAGGTAATAACAGGGCTATTTGTTAAGCACGAACTATATGCCAAGCACTGTACTAAGGTCTGGGGAAAATACACTCAGATCAGACACAATCTCTGTCCCATATGGGGCTCATAGTTTAAGTAGGGAGGAGAACAGATGTGAAATCTCCATTACACAGATGAGGAAACTGAGGCACAGAGAAGTTAAGTGATATGCCCAAATTCACACAACAGGCAAGTGGCAGAGATTGAGATTAGAACACAGGTCTCCTGGCTCCTAGGCCCATGATCTTTCCACTGTGGAGAGGATGTAAGCAAGAGGTCAGAGAGTATGATGACACAGTGAATAGATTGGCCTGACAGGAACAAAGCAAGCAAGTTGGGGTGTAGTGCGAGAAGAAGGTGGATAATTAGGGAGACAAGAATTGATTGAATGTCTCAAAGCATTTGGAGAGGGATGAGACCAGAGCCTAGGGAATCAGTGAGGAAGCAGATGCTGCAGTTGTCAAATCGGGGTATGAAAACTGCCTACACCAGTGTGGTGGCCTTTTGGAAAGAGAGGCAAGGACAGATTCTGAAAATGCTATAGAGAAAGAAACCTCAGAATTTGGTGGCAGGCTGAATATGGGATTGAAAGAGAAGGAGGAGTCAGGAATAATGCCAAGTTTCCACTCTTCAAACTCCACTGCCTCCCTCTCCCCACTGTGAAGCCTTCTATCTGGGGATTTCCCAGGAAGTTTTTCAAAGCAAGTCTGGCCCTGCCCTGAGAAGGAAGGGGGCCTGGTATAAAGTCTTCAATTTATAACTGTGTTAATAGCAGAGTTGTGTTTATGAAGAGAACAAGAACAAATCACTTTCTAGTAATAAAGGTGTAGTTTCCATAACCCACTTCAAATACACAATCTGGGAAACAGGCCAAGTTGTTTTAATTTAAAAAAATAACACGCACCCCCTCTCCCCACCCTTGTCCCCCTCGCCCCCCTCAACTCAACCACAAACTATTACTTGGGTTTTGCCTGAGCAGAAAATACTGTTTCTTCTTTCCCTTAAGACAACATTCCTTGCTTTCATTTTCCAAGACATATGTTTGCCTTGAAAGTTGTTCTAACTGGGAACCATTCCACCCCTTTAGACAGATGTTCTTGTCAGTTCCAAAGGAAGCAGATGGTGACTTGTGATCTATAGCCCTGCTTTGATCTTGATTGACAGCCTAACTGGTCCATTTGACTATCATCTTCAGCCAATGGAAAGATGTTTTCACATAAAGACAAAAATTAATCAATTTGAGCTGACATATATTTGACTTTGGCATATATTCAGCAAAAAAATGAGCTTTTAATTCTATATTCATTACATCACATCAAGGCATATTAGGAAATGAAATGTTAGCTTACAAATTCTATGAATAATTCAGTTTGCTATAGCTTGATTTTCAGCATGACTGTAGACAGCTAACTTTAACAAGCCAGTGTACACCTTAGCTCAATGTGCCCCTGATAGCTATATAAGCCATATATCACTGATGAAACAGCCGAAGTAACATACTTGGAAATGAAATGGTCACAATCCCTCCTGAATAAAACCAACTGCCACCGCTACCAAAATGCAGCTTCTCTCTATACTGTCAGCTCTTTGTTGGAAGGGATCTGGGCTAATTATTCTATTGCACTGTATTCTCCCAAATGCTTATTACAGTTCTCTCCACGCAGCAAGTGCTCAATAAACACCACTGATTGGTAGGTCTGAAACAAAACATAACATAACATAACATAACTCCCATAACTGTTCCTTCATCCTACCAAGCCTTCACATGAAAGGAACATTTTTCCAGGATCTTGTCATCTTTATTATCATTTATCCAAGTTTAATTTTACTCTAATTCCATCTTAACACACTGAAACAAGTAATACACATACAAATCAGAGAGAGACCCTTCTGGGAGGAAGTGTTCACACTACATTTGAAATGTTACATTTAGAAATAAGAGAGCTGTCTACTTTCCCAGATATACTCTGATTGTGATCATGAAAAGGTTACAACTTCTATAATAAATGTTTATCTGTTCCTTGACTTACATTTATCTCTAGAGAACTACTGATTTCAACATAAATCAATCAGAAGTCTGCAGATTAAAACTCTGATAACTGGAGACAGGACACCTAACATAGGTGTCCTACTGAAGACCTATAAGTTGAAACGCTGGGTTAGAATGATATCCGTTCATCATCCTAAGGTTTTCATTATCCATACCATTATTACCATGGATAATCAAGAGTGGTCTGTGTTAAGTTCTCTTGAAGAGATTTTTTGTGGATGTCATTCATGATCCCTAATCTAGATAATGCAGTCTCCATTTACTAATCAGCTATAGGAAATAGTGAACAGTATATCCAGAGCAACTATTTGTTAAGCATTTCATTCATTTATTCATTTAATCATATTTATTGAGCACTTACTGTGTGCAGAGTACTGTACTAATAACTTGGAAAGTACAATTCAGCAACAAATAAAGACAATCCCTACCCAACAATGGACTTGCAGTCTAGAAGGGGGGAGACAGACATCAAAACAAGTAAACAGGCATCAATAGCATCAATATAAGTAAATTGAATTATAGAATATATACATCATTAATAAAATAAATGGAATAATAAGCATGTACATATATACACAAGTGCTCTGGGGCAGGGAAGGGGGTAAAGCAGAGGGAGCAAGTTGGGGCAATGGGGAGAGGAGGAGGAGCAGAGGAAAAGGGGGGCTTAGACTGGGAAGGCCTCCTGGAGGAGATGAGCTTTCAGTAGGGTTTTGAAGGGGGGAAATGTTCTAGTTTGGCAGATGTGAGGAGGGAAGGGATTCCAGGCCAGAAGTAAGATGTGAACCAGGGGTTGACGGTGAGACAGATGAGAATGAGGTGCATTGAGAAGGTTAGGTTAGCACCAGAGGAGCGGAGTGTGCAGGCAAGGCTGTAGAAGGGAGGTGAGAGCTTTGAAGCAAATAGTGAGGAGTTTTTGCTTGATATGAAGTTTGATAGGCAACCACTGGAGACATTTGAGGAGGGGGGTGACATACCCAGAGAGTTTCTGTAGAAAGATAATCTGGGCAGCAGAGTGAAGTATAGACTGAAGTGGGGAGAGACAGGAGTTTGGGAGATCAGAAAGGATGATGATGCAGTAATCCAGTCGGGATATGATGATTGTACTAACAAGGTAGAGGTTTGGATAGAGAGGAAAGGGTGGAACTTGGCTATGTTGTGAAGGTGACACTGGCAGGTTTTGGTGACAGATTGGATATGTGGGGTGAATGAGAGAGCAGAGTCAAGGAGGACACCAAGGTTGTGGGCTTGAGAGATGGGAATGATGGTAGTGCCGTCCATGGTGCTGGGAAAGTCAAGGAGAGGACAGGGTTTGGGAGGGAAGATAAGGAGCTCATTCTGGGATATGTTGAATTTTAGGTGGTGGGAAGACATCCAGGTGGAGATGTCCTGAAAGCAGGAGGAGATGCCAGCCTGGAGGGAGGGAGAGAGAACAGGGGAGGATATATAGATTTGGATATCATCCACGTTAAGATGATAGTTGAAGCCATGGGAGTGAATGAGTTCAACAAGGGAGTGAGTCTAGATGGAGAACAGAAGGGGATCAAGAACTGACCTTTGAGGAACTCCTTTAGTTAGGGGATGGAAGGGGGAGGAGGAGCCCATGAAGGACACTGAGAATGAACAGCCAGAGAGATGAAGAGAACAAGGAGAGGATGGAGTCCATGAAGCCAAGGTTGGTTAATGTGTCGAGGTAAAGGGTATCTGGTAGATTGAATTAATTCCTGTATGGGGCAATAATAAAGATGTAGAAGAAAATGATATTGCTCAACTGATAAGAAAGAAGCAAACCCAAAAACACTACTGTAAATTGCACTAGTTGGCACCCTTTATTCACCCTTCCCTCAGTCCCATAGCATGTATACACACATCAGTAATTTAATTTATTTATATTAATGTCAACCTCTCCCTTTAGACTGAAAGTTGCGGATAGGGAATGTGTCTACCAACTCTTTTATAGTGTACTCTCCCAACTGCTTAGTATAGTGCTCTGCATTCAGTAAGTGTTCAATAAATATCATGGATTGTTTGAAAAGTCAGAAATCCTAATGCTTTATGCCCTCACTAACTAGTCAAACTTCTGCTATGCTGTAAGTTTCTTGAGGCAGGGATCTGCTTGCTCTATTTATACTCTCCCAATAGCTTACTCTTCACCCAGTAAGTAGTCAATAAATACCACTGATTGATTTAATTTTCCTTTGCTTCTCTTTGAGAATATTTTCATCAGAAACAAAGGTGCTCTTGCAGAAATAGTACGAGAAATAGTTCACAGCTACAACCATCATTTTCATTCAAGGAGAAATCCAGCTGTCTCTATGCCGCAACCTGACGTCTTTGACCACAGGAAAACATCAATGTGCACATAGTGTGTAATTTCTTTTTTTGCATCACATTTGAGTCAAGCTATCATCAGCACAGTCCTGGAAGAGAAGTGAAACTTCGAATCCAAACTAGAAGTCTGAATGATTGCTAACTCGCAGATTGAATGTGAGAAGAGCATATTGGAAAGGCAGGCATTGTGTCCAAGTAGATAACTAGGCAATGGGACAAGAAAGTTGCAGGACTTTTTTTTTCAAGTGGACTAACTTTGACCTCACCAACTCTGCACTCTGCTGGTACTGGAGCACTCCATTTTATCTCTCAAGAGGAAAAATGTGATCAGGTTTGTGTACCCGCTCCCTCAGAATTCCACCTGAGCCATGTTTGCAGTGTGGGGATCAGGTGATGTGAACTGTTATCAATAGGAAATGAGATAAGGCATAGCCAAGTTCACTTAAGGTCACTGATAAATGAGCCTGGAATTGGAACTCATCCCTGTACCAAAGGCTGAAAAAGCTCCAGGACCATTGGCTGTAGATAGTACTGGAAAGGCATTTATGCTGTATGCTAAACATTCTCTTGTGGCCAAATCAAGTCTATAAATTCTCCCACTCAGCTGATGATCTTGCTAACTGCCAACTTCATTGTCTTGCTATTAGAATCAAAAATACCCCAATGCCCAATTAGGTTACAGAGACTGGTTTACCTTCTCACCTGTAGCAAAGAGTTCCTCTAGCCCAGGAGTTGTCAACCTAGGGTTTGGGAGCCATATCTGGCTCCTTTAGAATAAAGTGCTACATCCCTTTCTATTCTTCATCTACACCCATTCCTTTGGAGAACCCATTCGCTCCCAAGGCTTTAACTACCACCTCTATGCAGATGATATCCAAATCTATATCTCCAGCCCTGATCTCTTTCCCTCTCTGCAATCTCACATTTCCTCCTGCCTTCAAGACATCTCTACTTGGATGTCCTCCCATCACCTCAAGCTTAACATGTACAAAACTGAACTCCTTTCAATAGTATTTATTGAGCGCTTACTATGTGCAGAGCACTGTACTAAGCGCTTGGAATGAACAAGTCAGCAACAGATAGAGACAGTCCCTGCCATTTGACGGGCTTACAGTCTAATTGGGGGAGACGGACAGACAAGAACAATGGCAATAAATAGAGTCAAGGGGAAGAACATCTCGTAAAAACAATGGCAACTAAATCCTGTCCTCTCCCTCACTTTCCCATCAGTAGGATGGTGGCACCACAAGTCTGTAGCCTTGGCATTACCTTGACTCCTCCTCTCGTTCAACTCACATATTCAATCCAACACTAAATCTTGTTAATATGACCTTCCCAACATCACTAAAATCTGTCCTTTCCTCTCCATCCACACTGCTACCATGTTAATGCAATCACTTATCCTATCCCAACTTGATTACTGAATCAACCTCCTTGCTGACCTCCCAACCTCTCGCCTCTCTCCACTCCAGTCCATACTTCACTCTGCTGTGCAGATTATTTTTCTGCAAAAACATTCAAGAGAAGTTTCCTTGCTCCTCAAAAAACTCCAGTGGTTGTCCATTCCCCTTTGCATCAAACAAAAACTCCTCACCATTGGCTGCAAAGCACTCAATCACCTTGCCTCATTCTATCTTGCCTCGCTACTCTCCTACTACAACCCAGCCCTCACACTTCGCTCTTCTAATGCTATCCTTCTCACTCTACCTCAGCCTCATCTATCTCACCCCCAACCTCCCACCCACGACCTGCCTCTGGCCTGGAATGCCCTTGCTCCTCAAATCTGACAGACAATTACTGTCCCCACTTCAAAGTCTTATCGAAGGCACATCTCCTTCAAGTGTCCTTCTCTGACAAACCCTCCTTTCCTTTTCTCCCACTCCCTTCTGTGTCGCCTAAGTTGCTCACTTTATTCATCCCCCCTCCCAGCCCCACAGCTCTTATGCATGTACCGGTCATTTATTTATTAATATTCATGTCTGTCTCCAACTCTAGACTGTAAGCCCATTGTGAGCAGGGAATGTGTCTGTGTATTATCCCAAGCACTTAATACAGTGCTCTGCACACAGTAGTGCTCAATAAATACGATTGAAATAATGAATGAATGTGTGGCTCTTGAGCTGTGGAATGGGGCAAATGGGGACAGTATTAATGCCATCTCATTGGGCTTCAGTTGTGGGGGCGGACACTGAATACCCAACAGTAGGTTATACAAATACAATTAAGAGATTTCAAGCTATTGTAGCATCCCAAAGCATCCAGGAATGAAGGATATTCAAAAGAGGATATCTATTGCTCCAACAGTGACTAGCTTTAGATATCAGAAAATTCATTCTTGAAAAAGCTGAGCAATGGACTTAGTTTGATGAGATTCCTAAGTTTACATAACAGGACAGAGGCTCATCTGTCATTCTGGAAGGAAACCCCCTTAAAGTCTGTCGAACCTATGGGGTCTCTACACATTTTGAATTAAACAAAACCATTATCAGATGGAGAATCTATGAGCAACTTTCCCATCGGCCTTTAAATGTAAAGTCAGAGGTTCTTTCTGTAAGAGAAATCATACTGGGGTTCTTGATAAAAAATGTGGTTATTCCACTAAAAACTCAATAAACAAATACAGATTTGGAAGAACTGATTTCTAGCCTTGGCTGTACCACTGGAGCACTGTGAGCTTTCAGGCATAGGTATAAAAATCTCTAGGCCTCAGCTTCCTCATCTGAAAATGGGGATAATAATACCTTTCTTTCTTACTTCACAGAGAAAAATTGAGGATAAAATGGGAACATTAATGAAAAAATGTCTGGAAAGAATAAATATGCTTTAGACTTTGAAGTTACTGTTGCAACTTATTCTTAGAGAAGCAGCGTGGCTCAGTGGAAAGAGCGTGGGCTTGGGAGTCAGAGGTCATGGATTCTAATCCCGGCTCTGCCATTAGTCAGCTGTGAGACCTTGGGCAAGTCACAACTTCTCTATGCCTCAGTTACCTCATCTGTCAAATGGGGATTAAAACTGTGAGCCCCACATGGGACAACCTGATCACCTTGTATCCCTGAGCACTTAGAATAGTGCTTTGCACATAGTAAGTGCTTAACAAATACCACAATTTTTATTTATTTTATGGGGAATTGATTGATATAGTTATATTGAGCAAAGCTAAATATGATAAGTGGCTAATAGATAATAACTAAGAGAAAGAGCTGTAAGAGCTCACAATTTCTTTCAAGTCTGCCCAACTAAATGTACAAGAAGGGGCTCAATAAATACTTTCATTGGTGAATGATAACAATGATGATGATGATGATGATGAATTGTAGACATATTAAATATGACTATTACTATGCGAAAGTAGATACAAGGTTTATATAACTTAAGCGAAGAAACCATCAGACCAAACAGCCTGACGCTGAGGAATTTGAGATCAAGGCTTAGACCTCAGAGCAGGAAAGCAAATGATATCACTTGGCAAGAATACTGAAGTATAGGGTGTATGTGTTGTCTGATTGTGTTGTAAATTGTTAGGGACTTTACTGACTTTACAGAGCTAACAAGAAGAACAAATTGTAAAGTAGCCCAACCTAGTGGAAAGAGAACCTGGCTTCTAATTCCAACTCTGCCATTTCCCTGCTAGGTGACCTTGGGCAACATTACTTGACTTCTCTGTGCCTCAGGTTCCATATCTATAAAATTGAAATTCAATACCTTCTCTCTCTATACTTAGTCTTAGAAAAATGCTTGGCACATGGAAAGTACTTAACAAGTGCTATTTTAAAAAATGAGAACAAATGCAATATTTGAATTCATCCTTGGGGATTTCAGTATCCACATAGATGTTCCTGACTACCTTTCCAGTGCCAGATTTCTATCAGTCAATCATATTTATTGAGCATTTACTATGTGCAAATTTGCACTAAGAGCTGGGGAGAGTATAAATATAGAAGTATAACAGACACATTCCCTGCCTAGAATGAGCTTACTCCTCAACTCCACCAATTTCTTTCTCCACCCCACCTCACCCACACATTAACCTGGACACACACTAGAGGTCATCATCTCTAGCCACTGCACATCTCTACCCTCACCAACTCTGATATCCCTCTATCTGCCTTCTCTTCTACACACCTCCTCCCCACAACTCTGTGTATCTGTGCATCTCATTCCCCTCTTTCCTTCAAATCCCTTACTCAAGTCTGTCATCAGTTCCTATCAGTTCTTCCTTCATAACAACTCTAAAATTCCCCCTTTCCTCTCAAACAAAATTGCCACCATCTTGGTCCAAGCACTTGTCATATCCTGATTCAATAATTGCATCACCCTTCTTGCAGTCTCAGCCTGCTGCTCAGATATTTGTCCTAAAACATCATGCTGCCCATGTCTACCCATTCCCCCAAAAGCTCCAGTCATTGCCCATTCCTCTATGTATCAAAGAGAAAGTCCTTTCCACTGGCTTTAGAGCACTCAGATCTCTTCCTCCTAATTATTCTTGCTCCTCTCTCTCTACACCACACCTCTCAAACTTCATTCAATTCTTGTCCACCTACTTGCTGTGCCCTGTTCTTAGTTCTCTCACATCTACTTCTTGTTCATGCCCTCCCTTCTGCTTGGAATACCCTTCTCTTTCACATCCGATAGACAGACGGCTGCTCTCTGTCTTCAGGACCCTTCTGAAATCACATCTTCTCCAAGAGGCCTTCTCTGACTATTCTCTCCCCAGTACACGCTACTTCTTCTGAACTGCTACTTCAGGAACTTGGGTCATGTAAACACCTGGATCTTCACATCCTTATCCCCTCACCCTTGGGGAATTTATGGATATATCCTTTCACTTCACTCCTTCCTCCAACCTGCAATTTCTTTAGCAGTTTGTCTACTTCTCTAGACTGTAAGCTCCTGGAGGGAGGGATCAGATCTACTAACTCTATTTTGCTCTCCATGTACTTACTACGGTGCTCTTCATGGAGTTAAGCAGTCAATAAATACGATTCATTGGTTGATTAATTCATTGATGTTTGGTCTATTTGCTCTTGGTCTGACCTAGAGCCCATTGGAATGCTCCTAGCATATTTGGGGCTGACAGTTGAAGTGTCTAGCCTGAATGTGAATGGAAAGGAAGTGGACAGCAAAATAAATCAAACCTCCAGAGCTTGGATGATCAGTTTCCCCATGCATTTAACAATGTTCTCTCCACACCCTATTGCATAAGCCATGAGCAATTCTGAACGACCAACAGCCCAGAACTTGCCCTCCCCCTTTTGGTTTGCTAGGGTGATTCTGTCATGTGTCATTCTGACATAACCCACCAGCTGAAATGCACAACTCAAAGGCATAGCTTTCCTCTGTTAAACCTTGTCCTGGGCAAGTTCAGTTAAGGCACCAGCTTCAGAAGGCTCTTATTGCTCTCTTCCCCACCTTCTCCTTCAGGGTACAAAATGACAACATATGGAATAGAAGGGTTCAATTCGTTGAGGTTTGTTAGAGTCAATAGCTCCCTCCTTCTAGGGTCAGTGGGGAATCACTGTGAGTCTTTGTACCAAGACCTGTTTCTCATACTTCCTTTCTTTCCTTTTGTTCACTCAATAAAATGAGTTCTTGTGGGCCCATCCTACCTACCGACCTTTAGCTTTACATGTAATCCCCCTCAGTCATTCCCGTAGCACACCAGGATAAGGGATGGATAAGCTTATCGAACCAAAGAAGGTTAGCTTGTTCTGAATGAATGAGGATGAAGATGTATTTCATCAGAGTTTAAAATGCTGCTTCTCAACCTAAAACTTAGGGAGCAGTATTAATAACCTGGTTTCTCATGAAAAGAAAAGTTGGATTACTCATGTGTGTGTATAAGCATGAACTTTTGATATTGGTGGTCAGTTTTCAACTAAATGAGACAGAGGAATAGAGTTGGAAACACAGTGGAAAGTTGATTATCCAAACTACCCTGTTATCAAACTGTGGCTAAAGCCATCATCATCATCATCTCTGGTATTTATTGAGTGCTTACACATTCATTCAATCACATTTATTGAACACTTACTGTATGCAGAGCGCTCTACTAAGTGCTTGGAAAGTACAATTTGGCAACAGATAGAGACAATCCTTACCCAACAACTGTGTGCAGAGCTCTATATTAAGTGCTTGGGAGAATACAATACAACCACTGATGAGTTAATTGATTGACTAGTTGTGGTAATTGTCACAAAAGATCTGCTAAGTATTTCATACTATCTAATAGTAGTATTTATTCAGGGTTTACTTTGTGCAGGAGACTTGATTCATCTGGAGGAAATTGGGCATAGGCTTGTCTGAGATGGCCAAGCTGAACTGTAAACTCGTTTTGGGCAGGGAATGTGTCTGTTTATTGTTATATTGTACTCTCCCAATTGTTTAATACAATGCTCTGTACATAGGAAGTGCTCAATAAATATGATTGACTAAGCTAAGAGTTTCATTACTTTTCAGTTATCTACATCAGCTTCAGTTGCAACTGATTCAGATAATTCACTTTAGATGGATAGAAAAAGACTATCTTATATATAGCCTGAGCTCCAGTTGAACAAAAGCTTGATTCAGAAACCATTTAGAGAAAGAGACAGAAATAACCATCAACTATTGGCTTTTACTACTTGACAGCATCAATTTTTTAATATCATTTGTTAAGCACTTACTATTGCCAGTTATTGTGCTAAGTCCTGGGATAGATACACGATAATCAGGTAGGACACAGTCCCTGTCCTATATAGAGCACACAGTCTTCATCCCATTTTATTGATGAGTTAACTGAGGCACAGAGAAGTTAAGTGAAATGCCCAAGGTCTCCCAGCAGACAAGAGGCGGAGCCAGGATTAGAACTCAGATCCTCTGAATCCCAAGCCTGTGCTCACTGCTTCATTCCTCTCCCTCCCCCTTTGCCTCAGACTGATATTGTCAACAATGAATCAGATGGAAGAGTCTCATGCAAAAGAGGTTCAAGGAAGAGCTACTGCAATTTGGAAACCCCCAGAAGCACCACCTACTATACCCAGGGTGACAATTCCAACTCAAATTCAGCTGATAGCAAAGAAGCCAATTCATCTAAACACTTACCAGTTTCTATGGGGGAGGCAGCTTTATCCTTCTCTGTTGTTTTGGCTTATGTTCCAGAACAAATTCAATTAGGAAGCAATTTTATTTGAAATGTTGGCAGCAATAAGCAACGTAATTGATCTGGTGGAGTGACTTAAAGCCCTCAGATTAATGGGTTGGATTTCAGAAGAATTCAAATGCATTTCAAAACAAAGTCATTTCTTGCCATAGTGGGAGAAAAGGAGGATGTGGTAATTATTCTTAAATCCTGAAATTCATATGATTGGTAAAATCGAGGTCAAAATAGAGATTTTAACAATGTGACATAGCGTTAGAAAGGGACCTACATTGTAATTTCATCCATCGATCAATCAGTCACATTTATTGAGCGCTTACTGTGGGAAGAGCACCGTATTAAGCTCTTGGAAGAATTCAGTATAACGGAGTTGGTAACTATGTTCCCAGCCCAGAGTGAGTTTAGTCTAGATTGCCTCATGTACATGCAATTTTACAATCAGTATATGACCATCCCTAGCCTGTGTATTTGGACTTCAGTATTAATGCACCAATGCAGTTTTTCTGGTTTATTGCTAATAATTGGGCTTATAATTTAACTCCTGAAGAAACACACTTCCACTACTTGTCTGCTAGATAATCTTGAACAAGTCATTTGATGTCTCTGAGCTTCAGTATCTTCTTCTGTAAAATAGGGATTTTACAGAATAGACAGTGAGCCCCATATGGATCAGGGATTGGGTCTGATGTGACTATCTGATATCCACCCCAGTGCTTAGTACATAGTAAGTAATAATTGTTACTATTAATATTGCTTCTTGGGCCAGAGTCAGCCATACCAGAGCCAATTCCTTCTGACCCCTGTCATAATGACAGGCTCTTGTAGGCAGGGACCATGACTACATTCTTGTAGTTTACCACAAAACTTAGACCAGAGTTTAGCACAAAGCAGATTAGTTAATTAATAGTGGCATTTGTTAAACATTTACTTTGAGCCAAGCACTGTACTTAAGCACGGGGGTAGATACAAGGTGATCAGGTCCCACACGGGACTTCCGATCTGAACAGAAGTGAGGCATTTTACAAATGAGGGAACTGAGACACAGAAAAGTTAAATGACTTAAAAATGCTCCATCAATACAAATATGTCATCTTAAGCCTCAGTGTCATCATCTAGCCAGACCATAAAGCCTCCAGTTTGTTTCCAAGGGAAACAATAGGATCAGCCACACCAAACCACACCCAGGCACTTCAGGACAAGCCGATTATCGCATAATAGCTGATGATGCCATCTGTCTTGGAAGTACTCATGGTTTTTTTAGGCTCCTTTCCTTCCCTCCCTCCTCCGACTTCCTTAAAAAATGAGATTATCGTAAAAGATAATAAAACCTCCTTTGGTCCCTGCAAAGTACTATTGTTTTTGTTTGTGTATTAAGCGCTTATTATGTGCCAGGCACCATACTAAGCTCTGGGGTAGATACAAGGTAATCAGGTTGTCCCACATGGGGCTCACAGTCTTAACTTCCATTTTACAGATGAGGAAACTGAGCCACAGAGAAGTTAAGTGACTTGCCCAAGGTCACACAGCAGACAAGTGGCAGAGCTGGGCTTTGAACTCAGGTCCTCTGACTCCCAGGCCCGAGCTCTTTCCACTAGGCCACAGTACCTGAAAAGCCTCCCCCCGACACTCATTGAAAAAGGAGGAGGAGCCAACCTGTTTTTCTCCCCCAGCTTAACCATCTCCTCCCCGCATCGACTGATGCTTTGACACCATCTTTCATCCTTCATCCTGCTCTTTGGGGCCCAGGTCATCCTTTTCTTCTCTCCCCTGCAACTACTAGTTGCCGTCATCTATGGGCCCTCCAGGACCACTTCCAATTTTCTGAACCATTTCAACACCTTTCACACCTTCCTTCTCTGTCTCTACATTGATCCTCCAGGACTTCAATATCCACATGAACGCTCCTGCCAATATCCTCCCTAAACTGCTTCCTCTTAGCTCTGCCAACCTCCTGTTCTACCCCATCTCACCCACTCACCAACCTGAATGCATGCTTGACCTTGTCACTAATCCTTGAATCATCTCTAACCTCAACAACTCTGAAATCCCAGTCTCTGACCACAACCTCCTCACCTGCCTTCTCCCGACCTCCCCCACACAGCTGTCCTGTCCCCTGACAGAGACGTTGATCTCTTGATCCCCTTTATTTTATCAGGTTGACCCAGTTGGTTTCCTTATTCAACTTGCATTATCTTGATGTGTAAGTCCATGCCCCCCACTTCACCCTGTCCACTGAACTTAATTCTATGATTCCCTTGTCCCTTGGTCAATCTTGAAGCTCCACCCCACAGCCCTGGATCACCTCCATATTTGGCTTCCTTCCCTCAAGTCCTCACCCTGTAGACCATGGTTGGTGGAAATCCAGGCATCAGGCTGATCACATTCTTCTCAAACTCACTCTCACCTGCTACAACTCTGCCCTTTCCTCTGCCCAGCGGCAAGACTTCTCCTCCCTTATTGATGCCCATTAGCCATGCCATTAACTCACTCCTTAAACCCTTAGTGCCCCAACCTCCCCTTCTCTGGTCCGTGATGATCTTGCCTTTCACTTCATCAAGAAAATTCAAATCATTGAACATGAACTTCCTAAAATCCCCACCTCACCTCCCTAATCTCTGCCTTTCCCTCATTCTCTCCATCTAACTCTCCCATTTCTTTTTGAAATCTGGCCTCCAAACTGAGCCTCTAATGCTATCCCTTCACCTCTGGTTGAAACACTTTCACCCAGACTTCTTGCTTCCCTGACCACTTCTTCCCCTTTCCTTTGACCAGGCCCATATATCTCCTCTCCCAAAAAAGAAAACAAAAAACTCCCTCAACTGCACTGCACAGCCAGTTGTGTCCCTATCTCATGAGTCGTTAACACCAGCTGCCTTCCCGTCCTCTCCTCCAACTCCTTCTGAAAACACCTGCGATCTGGCTTCTGCCCCTCCACTCTCCAAAGTCATCACTGACTTTCTCCTTGCCAAATTTAAAGAACTCTACTCCATCCTAATCCTCTTTGACCATTCTGCTGCCTTCCATACTCACATTCATGTTAGATACATGATCTAACTTTGGCTTTACTGACACCATCTTCTCCTGATTCTCGTCTTCTCTCTCTGGTCACTCATTCTCAATCTCTTTTGCAGGCTCCTCCTTTGTCTTCCAGAATGGGATGCTTCAAGGTACTCTTCTATTCTCCATCTACACCCATTTCCTTGGAGAATTCATTTGCTTCCAAGATTTCAACTATCATCTCTATGTGGAAATGACTCCCAAATCTCCAGCCCCAACCTTTCTTCTCTGCCATCCTGCATCTCCTCATGCCTTTGGTACATTTCTACTTGGCTATCCCACTGACACATCAAACAAAACATGTTCAAAAGTGCAATCTGCAACATCCCTCTTGAAGAAGAAGAAGTAGTTGAGCTCTGAAGATAGGGAGAGTTGATGATCTAGTGGATATGAAATGGGATGGAGTTCCAGGCTGAAAGGAGTGAGTGAGAAGTTGAGAGCAAGAGAGATGAGATCAAGGAACAAGAAGTAAGTTGGTGTTATAGGAGCAAAGTGTGGGGGCTGGGTTGCAGTTGATGCTAAATAGGAAGGAAACAGCTTATTGGGTGCCTTAAATCCAATGAAAAAGAGCTCACTTGTCAGCTGTGTGACTGTGGGCAAGACATTTAACTTCTCTGTGCCTCAGTTACCTCATCTGTAAAATGGGGATGAAGACTGTGAGCCTCACGTGGGACAACATGATTACCCTGTATCTACCCCAGAGCTTAGAACAGAGCTCTGCACATAGTAAGCACTTAACAAATACTGACATTATTATTATTATTATGGACAATCATCATAGGATTTTGAGGCATGGGGAGACATGTGCAAAATGATTTTTAAGAAAATGATCTGGGCAGCAAAGTGAAGTAAGGGCTGGAGTGGGCAGAGATAAGAGTCAAGAAGGTCATTGAGGAGGCTGATGTAGTAGGAGAGATCAGACATGATAAGTGTTTGAATCAGTGTGGTAACAGTTTGGATGGAGAGGAAGCCAAAGATATTATGAAGGTAAAACTGACGAAGTCTGGTGACAGACTGAATATGTGATTTGAATGATAACGATGAGTTGAGAATGATCAATTAATCAAATGTATTTAGTGAGTACTTAATGTGTGCAGAGCACTGTATTAAGCACTTGGGAGGGTACAATATAATAGAGTTGGTAGACATATACCCCGCACACAATGACCTTACAGTCTAGAGGAGAGGGAGAGGATGATGCCAAGGTTACGAGCTTATAAAGACAGGGACAACTGTGGTGTTGTCTATAGTAATGGGAAAGTATAAGGGAGGAGATGGTTTAGGTGAGAGGAGTAAAATTTTGGTTGTCCTTGAATCCCTACTCCCTGCTTCCCACCCCCACAGGACTTATAAAGGTATCTTTATGGTCAGTTGTTTTTCCTACCTAGAGTTTATTTTAATGTCTGTCTCCCCTGCTAGATTGTAAATCAGTCAATCAATTAATTATATTTACTGAGCACTCACCATGCTTGGGAGATTACAATGTAACTGAGTTAGTTTTGGGGGTATTTGTAGTATTTGTTAAGCACTTGCTCTGTGCCAGACACTGTACCTATGCTCGAGCTGCTGAGCGCTGCTGGCGAAAGTCCAAGCACCAAGCCGACCTAACACACTTCAAATTTATCCTTTCCTGCCTTAACTCTGCCCTCTCCTCCGCCAGGCAAAACTTCTCCTCCTCCCTCATCGATACCCATGCCCCTCACCCCCGCCGATTGTTCCAGACCTTTAACTCTCTCCTTAAGCCCCCTGTTCCTCCCCCTCCCCCATCTCTCACCCTCAATGATCTGGCCACCTATTTCCTCACGAAAATCAACACAATCAGGTCTGAGCTCCCCAAAGTCACCCCTCCGCCTCTCCCCTCCCCACCACCAACCCTCTCCCCTACTTTCCCATCCTTCCCTGCAGTCTCCTCAGAGGAGATCTCCTCCCTCCTCACAAGTGCCACCCCCTCCACCTGCGCCTCAGACCCCATTCCCTCTCACCTCAACTCTCACACTCCCTCCCCCTGCAAATCTTCGCTACTGCCCCACAGAGACCTCCGCTCTCTCGATCCCATCCGTCTTTCCAATAGCATCTCTCCTCACCTTGCCGCCCTCTCTTCCCACTCTCGATGATCAGGTCTCCGCTCTCAACTCCACCCTCTCTACTCATCTCGACTCTCTCGCCCCCCTTTCCCTCCGCCGCTCTCGCTCCACTAACCCACAGCCCTGGATCACCTCCTCCGTCCGCCTCCTACGCTCCTATGCTCGAGCTGCTGAGCGCTGCTGGCGAAAGTCCAAGCACCAAGCCGACCTCACACACTTCAAATTTATCCTTTCCTGCCTTATAACTCTGCCCTCTCCTCCGCCAGGCAAAGCTTCTTCTCCTCCCTCATCGACACCCATGCCCGTCACCCCCGCCGATTGTTCCGGACCTTTTACTCTCTCCTTAGGCCCCCTGTTCCTCCCCCTCCCCCATCTCTCACCCCCAATGATCTGGCCACCTATTTCCTCACGAAAATCAACACGATCAGGTCTGAGCTCCCCAAAGTCACCCCTCCGCCTCTCCCCTCCCCACCACCAACCCCCTCCCCTACTTTCCCATCCTTCCCTGCAGTATCCTCAGAGGAGATCTCCTCCCTCCTCGCAAGTGCCACCCCCTCCACCTGCGCCTCGGACCCCATTCCCTCTCACCTTATTAAAACCATCGCCCCTGCCCTCCTACCTTCCTTAACTTCTATTTTTAACCACTCAATCTCCAAGGGCTCCTTCCCCTCTGCCTTCAAACATGCCCACATCTCCCCCATCCTAAAAAAACCCGCTCTTGACCCCACTTCCCCCTCCAGTTATCGCCCTATCTCCCTACTACCCTTCCTTTCCAAAATCCTAGAACGAGTCGTCTACGATCGATGCTTAGAATTCCTTAACTCCCATTCTCTCCTAGACCCCCTCCAATCTGGCTTCCGTCCCCTCCACTCTACGGAGACTGCTCTCTCTAAGGTCACCCATGACTTCCTTCTTGCCAAATCCAATGGCTCCTACTCCATTCTAATCCTCCTTGACCTCTCTGCTGCCTTTGACACTGTCGACCATCCCCTCCTCCTCCATACCTTATCTCACTTTGGCTTCACGGACTCTGTCCTCTCCTGGTTCTCCTCTTACCTCTCTGGCCGGTCATTCTTGGTCTCCTTCGCTGGCGCCTCCTCCCCCTCCCATCCTTTAACTGTTGGAGTTCCTCAAGGGTCAGTTCTTGGCCCTCTTCTGTTCTCCATTTACACTCACTCCCTCAGTGAACTCATTCGCTCTCATGGCTTTGACTACCATCTCTACGCAGGTGACACGCAGATCTACATCTCCGCCCCTGTCCTCTCCCCCTCCCTTCAGGCTCGCATCTCCTCCTGCCTCCAGGACGTCTCCACCTGGATGTCGGCCCTCCACCTAAAACTCAACATGAGCAAGACTGAGCTCCTCATCTTCCCTCCCAAACCCGGTCCTCTCCCAGACTTCCCTATCACCGTGGATGGCACGACCATCCTTCCCGTCTCTCGGGCCCGCAATCTCGGTGTCATCCTTGACTCGTCTCTCTCGTTCACCCCACACATCCTATCCGTTACCGAGACCTGCCGGTTTCACCTTTACAATATCGCCAAAATCCGCCCTTTCTTCTCCACCCAAACGGCTACCTTACTGCCACAGGCTCTCGTTATATCCCGGCTAGACTACTGTGTCAGCCTTCTCTCTGACCTCCCTTCCTCCTCTCTCGCCCCGCTCCAGTCTATTCTTCACTCCGCTGCCCGGCTCATCTTCCTGGAGAAACGATCTGGGCATGTCACTCCCCTTCTTAAACAACTCCAGTGGTTGCCTATCAACCTCCACTCCAAACAAAAACTCCTCACTCTAGGCTTCAAGGCTCTCCATCACCTTGCCCCTTCCTACCTCTCCTCCCTTCTCTCTTTCTACCGCCCACCCCGCACGCTCCGCTCCTCTGCCGCCCTCCTCCTCACCGTCCCTCGGTCTCGCCTATCCCGCCGTCGACCCCCGGGCCACGTCCTCCTGCGGTCCTGGAACGCCCTCCCTCCTCACCTCCGCCAAACTGATTCTCTTCCCCTCTTCAAAACCCTACTTAAAACTCACCTCCTCCAAGAGGCCTTCTCAGACTGAGCTCCTCTTCTCCCTCTACTCTCTCTACCGCCCCCTCTTCACCTCTCAGCAGCTTAACCCTCTTTTCCCCCCATTTCCCTTTGCTCCTCCCCCTCTCCCTTCCCATCCCCTCAGCACTGTACTCGTCCGCTCAACTGTATATATTTCTCTTACCCTATTTATTTTGTTAATGAATTGTACATTGCCTTGATTCTATTTAGTTGCCATTGTTTTTACGAGATGTTCTTCCTGTTGACTCTATTTATTGCCATTGTTCTTGTCTGTCTGTCTCCCCCAATTAGACTGTAAGCCCGTCAAACGGCAGGGACTGTCTCTATGTGTTGCCGACTTGTTCATTCCAAGCACTTAGTACAGTGCTCTGCACATAGTAAGCGCTCAATAAATACTATTGAATGAATACTATTGAATGAATACTAAGCTCTGGGTTGGATACAAGTAAATTGGTTTGGACAGAGTGCCTCTCCCCACAGTCTTAATCCCCTCTGAGGTAATTGAGGCCCAGAGAAGTGAAGTGGCTTGCCCAGTGTCACACAGCAAACAAGTGGCAGAGCAGGGATTAGAACCCAGATCCTTCTGACTCCCAGGCCCGTGTTCTATCCACTAGGCCACACGAGAAGGCTGCTAACGAAGCTAAGAGGAGTTGAGAGCCAGAGGCCACCGTAGCCGGTGTTCTCGGTGTTTCCTCCCTGCCAGCTCCTCAGCACCATCTCCGCCGCCTTCCATGAACTTGCTTTCCAGTCTCTTTGCTAGACTGGAAGCTCTGTGAGGTCAGGGATCCTGTCCACTGACTCTAATGGACTCTCCCAAGCTGTACTCACAGTAGACTGGAAGCTCCAGGAGGGCAGGAATTGTGTCCCCTGACTTTATAATACTCACGAAAGTGCTCAATCTAGTGCTCTGCCCACAGCAGGCACAGATTACAGGGCTCTGCACACAATGGACTGTAATAATAATGATGGTAATTGTTAAGCACTTACTGTGTGCCAAGCACTGTTCTAAGCACTGGGCTGTAAAGTCTTTGAGGGCAGGCACTGTACATACTAACTCTGAACTGACAGGATTTAGTGTCAGATTGAATGTGTGGGTTGAATGAGAGATGAGTCAAAGATAACCCCAAGGTTAAAGGCTTGTGAGACAGGGAGGATGGTGATACTGTCTACATGAAGGTAAGGAGTTCTCTTTTGGAACTCCTTGAGATGTGGTGGGACATCCAATTAGGGCAGGTGGAAATGTGAAACTGCAGTGAAGGAGAGAGATCAGGGCTGGAGATGTAGATTTGTGAATCATCCACATAGAGAAGTGAAGTGGGGGCTGGTTTGTAGAGGGAGATGAGTGAGGCAATGTAGGAAGGGAAGAGCTAGTTGAGGCCTTGGGAACAAATTAGTTCTCCAAGGGAGTGGGTGTAGATGAAGAATAGCAGAGGAGAAACCCACAAAAGAGACTGAGAATGAGTGGCTAGGGAGATGAGAGGAGAGCTGGGAAAGACATTGTCAGTGAAGTCAAGGTTGGATAATGCTCCCAGCAGAAGGGATGGTTGACAGTGTAGAAGGCAGTTGAGGGGTCAAAGAGGATTAGGATTTAAGCTCCCTGAGGGCCGGAATCAGGTCTATCTAATCTATTGTACTCTCCCAAGTGAGTACAGTGCTCTGCACATGGTAAGTGCTCAATGAATACCATTAATGGATCAATCTATTGATTAAGATCTTAAAGCATTCCCTAGCCATGATGACCTATGTGGTGTTCCCCCATCTCTGAAAAGTACAAAAGGGGTAATAAATTCATCTTTTATACAGGGAGATTGAAGTTTAGGAGGATTCAGTCACTTATGGACAAACTCTCAGCAGTTCAGTGGAGGAGCCAGAATGTATGAGTTCCCTTAATTTTAAACCCAGAGCTCCTTTATGCTGTCTCTTAACCTTTGAGATGCCATCTTGAGTCCCCACTTCTTTAACTAAGGAAGCTACGGTGAGATAGTTGGTAAGCCTCAAGAAACCATTCACAGAGCCAACCCTAATCAACTGCTTCCTTGTTTTCCAAATCCTCTCCAGTCTCTGAAGTCACAGAGTGAACCAGAGAGTGAACAGGTGGCTGTCATCTTGTCCTCATATGAGTGAACCAGAGAGTGAACAGATGGCTGTCATCTTGTCCTCATATTTGTCAAACAAATCTCCTGATTCAGAGTAAGAGGTGAGAAAAGTTCCTGTAAAATCATTTATACCCCTTCAAATGAAAGACAGTAGTTAAAGGTAGTTTGTCAGCTCCTCCAGGGCAGGGACTGTGCCTTCTACCTTTTTCTGTATGCTACCAAGTGCTTCACATGATCACCCAGCAGATAATCAATACATACTGATGATGCTAGAGAAGCAATGTGGCCTAGTGGAAAAATCACGGGCCTGGCTGTCAGCAGACCTGAGTTCTAATCCTGGCTCCACCACATACCCGCTGAGACACCTTGGGCAAATCACTCATCTTCTTTGCACCTCAGTTCCATCATCTGCTAAATGGGGATTCCATCCCTGTTCTCCTTCCTCCTTAGACTGTGAGCTCCATGTGAGACCTGATTACTTTGTGTCTAGTGCAGTTCTTAGCACATAGGAAGCACTTAATGCACACCACAATTATTATTATAACTGCAGTGCTTGGTATGTAGTAAGTGCTTAGCACATACCATAATAATAATTAGGATGATGACAATGATGTGATGATTATGATGAAGATGAGCAGTCAATCAATCAAACAGTGGAATTTATTGAGCATTCACTGTCTGCAGAGCACTGTACCACTTGGGAGAAAACAATACATTCTATAGACACAATCCTTGCCCACAGCAGGTATACAATCTAGCGGGGAAGACAGTCAATAAAATGAATTACATACTGGAGAGGCAACAGAGTATAAGGATATGTACACAAGTGCTCTGATGGTGGGGTGAATATCAAAGAGCTAGGATCCAGAGTACTCTAGACTGTAAGCTTGCTGTGGGCAGGGAACATGTCTACCAAGTCTGTTGTATTATATTCTCCCAAGCGCTTAATAGAATATTCTGCACATAACAAGCACTCAATCAATACCACTGATTGACTGATTGACACAGGAGGGAGAATAAGGTAGGGAGATGATGGGTTAGTCAGGGAAGGCTTCTTGGAGGATCTGATTTTAGTAGGGCTTTGAAGATGGGGAGAGTGATGATCTGTTGGATATCCTATTTGCCTGTATCCACCCCAGTGCTTAGTACCAGGCCTGACATATAGTAAGCACTTTACAAATACCATACTAATAATTATTATTATTAGGGAGGGAAGTAATTCCAAGCAATTAGTGGCATTTTTTCAATGCCTACTAAGTTCCAAGCACAGTTCCGGAATTGGCATCTCCGGTCAGGAATGACCGATACGTGCTGTTCCTGAGACTTAAAGGCCAAAAACCTTTTCGGAGGAATTGATGATAGCATCAGCAGTTCGTACAACACCACGTCCACCCTCTCTTTCCTGCCAGGCGCGTTCCCACAGGAACACAGAAGGCAACAAGCAAGTCTCAGAGTGGTGCGCCTTCCACTAGATCAGTGGCCAGACTAGAGTATCCTTCTGGCTACTTGGTAGAGTCCAACAGATGGAAAACACACACTTCCTGTCCACAGAGAACTTACACTCCAACAGGGGAGAAAGACATAGAAAAATGATTTACAAATAGTGGAAGCAAGAGAAAGAATAAGGGCGGAATAGGTAGCTGAGCGAGTACTCGAACATGAACTGATGATGATCCATTTCCAATTGAGCAGCTTGCGTTTAATGGCTCTGGACCTTTAGGATGCTTGGTGTATATTATTATCCAGGTTGATCATTGTTCGGCAAGAAAATCGACAGATCTAGAGCCTGTTTTCTGAAAAAAGAGACTAGCAAAGGAGGTGAGAACTTGCAAAGACTAAAATTGTCCGATGAAGTAAGCAGCTCAAAGTTGGCGTCAGGACAGCATAAATGCTGACACAGAGAACCAGGGGTGGCTTTAATGAGAACCATCCCTGGGCGGACAGAGAATCGAGCAACAGTCACAGCCCTGGTTATTCACCAGGGGAATTTTAATCCCCGCTCCAAGGTGAAAGCAGGAAGGAGCGTTAAATAAGTATTAGTAACCAAGTCTCTTAAATATGTTGTCTTTTGGAAGTAAACTTACCCTTGGGTTGATGATGATGATGGAATCTCCCCATCAGGAGCGACACATGAGCATCAGTCCTGATAACTCACTACGAAGGACTGCTTGGAGGAATTAGTTCTAGGCTTATGTAGTGTCATATACACTCTCGTCCCTGTCCATCATGTACCTGCCAGTCATCTTCCCCTGGTCAGGGGTGCAGCACATCCCCAAATTCTAGCATAAGCACCCTATGGACAGGGAATGTGTCACTTCTTTTTCTGTCTTCCCTGAGGACCTACATCAGATGTACTCTTGATAAATGCTACTCCTATTCCCCCTCCTGCTATAGGAAGAATCAGACTAGACTCCACATCTCCTGATCCCCAGAATGATTTTCTTTCCACTGACCCAACAGCAGAACTTTAGTTTAATAAGAATCATGTAGTAACACAGTCTTGTGAAGAGTCTTTCATCCAGTCCCCTACATTTAGCCGTTGCATTTAATCTGAGTGGATTCAGTCAATGGTGGAGGGGATGAGCCTCAAGCTGCCTCCATGGTGACTGCTGGATTGTTCAACTCATAGGATAACACAAAAATCAACTTCCAGGTCCAAAGCTGGGCTAGGTTCAAAAGAGTCCCACAAGCTCCTCATCTCACCTAAATTATATAAAGATCCATCAATCAATCAGTCAATCAATGGTATTTATTGAGTGCTTGGGAAAGTATAACAGAGTTGGTAGACATATTCCTTGCCCACCAGGAGCTTAAAGTCTAGAGGATGAGAGGTAAGCCTACACCCAGTGTAAGCAATCATTCTAACCAGAGTGGTATTTAAGAGTGTTGAAAGGATGGAGGTGTGTTGTTTTTTTTAAAAAAGAAGTTGTGGTTTGTAGTTCCGATGTGGTTTACATTAGTTTTGTTTTATTTTTTCCAGTACCCTGATGCCATGAAAAAGTTATGGATTCTTCTGTAATAGGGATCCTTTCCTCCCTGAGGTGACCGGAACTCACCCTAGGGTCAGAACCGGTTTTAATTCATCTGCTTGTCAGAAAATGTCAATTGTTTATCTACCCTCATCTAAAGATAGGCTTAGAGCTGGAAACAAAACACCCTTCATTGAAACACTCTTGTTTTCCCAAACTCTGTCCCCTAGGAAAGATATGGCAGACAGGAAATGAAAACAAGCAGTGTTACTTTTGCTTTCATTGATTTCAGTGACAGCACCTAGGCCAAACCAAATTTTGGGTTTCATCCGGACCAAAAGAGGAACGAGGAACTTGCATCAGGACCTTAAAAACCCAATTGTCTTGGGCTGCAGCTGAATGAAAAGCTCAGATTAAAACTGGCAAAACTTGACTTCCTACAAACATTCTTTGTTCCCTTCTAACTTGCCAGCTCATAAAAACGCCTCTGTACAGAGACTGTCTCACTCAAGAAACTGAATCTTTCCATGGGAGCAAACACAAAGGTTTCCCATAGAATAAAGTCCAGGACCCTAGATCTAAACTCCTGTGAAGGATCGTCATCTGCCAGACTGGCTTGTCTTAATTTTGATTCGATGACTTGCATTTTTCAATAAAAAGTTTTAGAAAATGGAGCTCCTCCTGGAAGGTCTGATCATTTCAGTTCTCAGAAGTCTGTTTCTGGAAGTAATACAGGACTGGAGACAAAACACAGCAGGCCTCAGAGGCTATGAGTTCTAGTCCTGGTTCTCACTCTTAAGTCCCCCAGGGGCAATTTGCTTAATACGTACTTTGTTTTTCCTCTGTCCCTAGGGTGAATAGCTCTGATTTTCCTAAAGGAGCTGATTTCAGTATAGATCAGTCTAATGGGTGGAGAAACACTTAATATTAAGCTGCTAAGAAATATTCTTTCTGATCTTCTCTCAGACCCCACTCTTTCTTTCCAGCAAACTGTATTCATTCCTCTTTGTGCTTCCAAATAGAGAAAACAGCCTTCTGTTTAAGAAATGGTACTTAAAACTGCCTGAACTTGTTGTTATTTCTTGCCACTGGTATTAGAGTCATTCATTCTTGTCCCGTTTACAAAATGCCTCATGATGATAAGTCTTTATTGAATGTAACTTTCACTTCTTCTACAACAGGAAATTCTGATGCGGTAGCTGAAGAGAAGAGTTTTCATTATAAAGAGAAGTAGAGACTTGAAGCATTAAGCAGTAATTTGGGCAACAAACTGGAGTGAGGACATATCTTGGGTGAGCTGAAGATAGACTGGCTTTCTCATTGTCCGAAACAGAGTGGCCTAATCAATCAATCAATCAGTGGTATTTATTGAGCACTTACTGTGTGCAGAGCACCTGTACTAAGCACTTGGAAGAGTACAACGCAGACCCATTCCCTTCTCATAATAAGCTTACAGTGACGAGAGAGAGACAAACATTAATATGAATATAGAATTGATACTGTATCATTTAAAGATATGTCCATAAGTGCTGTGGATTGGGGGTAAGGCCTAGTAGAAAAAGAACATGTCTGTAAGTCTGGAGATCTCTGGATTCTAGTCTCTGTTCTTCACTTGTCTGTTGTGGGAAGTTGGGCAAGTCACTTCACTCACTGTGCCTCACTTCTCTCATCTGTAAAATGAGGACAAACTGAATTGTATCTAGCCCAGATCTTGGCACATAGTAAGGGTTTAATAAATACCATATCTTAAAAAAGCCTAGGGTTTGTTGACCAAATTTTCAGACTTGGAAAAGGGAATGGGAGTTGGGACCCAAAGTCACAAAATGAAGACAGACAGCAGTGAGATAGGCAAAAAAAGCTTAGAAAGGGGAAGATAGAGAGAGCTATGGAATGAGGTAGACAAAAGGGAGAAAGAGACAGACAAGGCAGGGGTGTAGAGACAGTAGTCAGACAAATACACACACACACACACACATGCACACAAACACTAGGATGTGTGAGGGTGAGGCCCACATGATGAAGGTCACTTCCTCTTCCACTGTTGGAATGTCCGTCTCAGATGAAAGCACCTGGGCCAACTTTCACTAACGTCAAAAATGCACTCCAGTTTTCTGTTCCATCCAGGTGATAGGATGCATGCCTGCACCCAGTGTGAGCAATCATTTCGATCACGGTGAGCTGCCACACTCTGTCTCTAAAGGCTTCAATTCTCTAGCCAGTGGGGAGCATTGTCTATCTCTCCTCTCCTTTGCCCCCCCTCCTCCCCTCCCTTCCCCTCCCCTCCCCTCCCCTCCCCTCCCCTCCCCTCCTTTCCTCTGTTTCCCTCTCCCTACACCCTCACCACTGTCCTGCTCTGTCCTGCCCAAAGTTGTTTGTGTGGGTGATACTTTAGGAACTCCTGGCTGCTTTTCAGGAATAAAAGATGAGACCCTGAAATTCCTGACTGCTTCAACTAATGCAACACTATGTGGCTCTAGTAAAAGTAAGAAAAGTCTGTAGGGTCTAATTTTCTAGATAAATTCGCCATTTCCAAATCCCTCCCCTCCAGAAGCGGAAACCCAGCTTTACTGGAAAAACCATTTTTACCTTCAGCTTGATATGTGTTTCAGTTGCATTTCAAATGGTGAAACCTAAGGTAGAGGACAGTATGTGCCTTGTGGGCAGGGAATGTGTCACTTCTTTAGTCTGGGCTTTCCAAGCGGCTAGAACACATAATAAACGGGCACTAAATAAATACTACTATGGCTTCTACTACTTATTTTTTATTGACACATTTGTCGAAATACCCTGTAATGGTTGAATGATGGGGGAGAAAATGCAATCAAATAAATGTCATCAAATCTGGGGCTCTTTAATTATCATTTAACACTGGTAATCCATGTTCACCAACACCCCAACTGACTTGAGTCTAGGCAATTTCTGAAATTGCAAGTGCTTCATTATTCAGGAGAGGGGGGAAGGGAGGAAGGTGGAAGACACAACCCATTGAGAGAAAAAAGATCACTACTCATTACATCCGGGGTTACAGACAGTTTCATATATCAATGGGAAAGAATTCCGGGGGAAATGGTATGTTGATAATGATGTATGGGTGAATGTTCAGAGCAAGTATCTGAATTTCAACTCAAGGGTTTGGAGTGAAATGCAGAAAATTGAGATTGGAGCCAAAATAATTCCTCATGTAAGAGTTTTCCAGTGAAGAGCCAACAAGAGGAAAACCAAACAGGAATCTAGAGCACAATGGACAGGTAAGAACTTGTACTTAAACAAGTCGGTACCCTCCTTCTTGGAATTTGAAGATAGTTGGTTGTGGCCTAGCTTACAGTAAAATATTGCCTTTCTCAATAGTGACTCATGTAATTCCTCCCCCCCAAAATCATTTGTGCAGCCAGGATAAGAAAAGCTGGCCTTAATGAATGTTTCATCCCTGAGAGATTTACTCTCCCTCATCAGGGGTGTTTGTGAATAATCAGCATAAAGTTCCTAATTGCCAGTGAGGTGAAAAGCAATTCATTCCAGACAGTGAAAGAACTGGAGCAGTTGTTGGTGATTATGATTTATAGTGCTCTTCCCCTGTGCCTAAGCTTCCACCTCCACATCACATAGAAAGTCCTAACCTTCAGCTTTAAGGCACTCAATCAGCTGACCCCTCTTAACTCACCTTGCTGATTTACTACAACCCAGCCCATACCCTTCTCCCTCTAATGCCCAGCTATTCGCTGTGCTCTAATTTCATCATTCTCATCACCAACCCCTTGTCCACATCTTCCTTCTGGCTTGGAATTCCCTCCTCATTCTTATCAAACAAGCAGCCACTCTCCCCACGTTCAAAACCTTCCTAAAATCACATCTCTACAGAAACGCTCTGCACCTGTCACTACCCTACTCAAAAACCTCCAGTGGTTGCCTATCAACCTTCACATGAAGCAAAAACTCCTCACTCTTGGCTTCAAAGCTCTCCATCACCTGGACCCCTCTTACCTCACCTTCCTTCTCTCCTTCTATAGCCCAACCCGTACACTCTGCTCCTCTGCCGCAACCCTCCTCACGGTGCCTCGTTCTCGCCTCTCCCGCTGTCGACCCCTGGTCCACGTCCTACCACTGACTTGTAATGCCCTCCCTCCTCACATCCACCATACTAACTCTCTTCCCCTCCTCAAAGCCCTACTGAGAGCTCACCTCCTCCAGGAGGCCTCCCCAGACTGAGTCCTCCCATTCCTTCTGCCCCTCCTCCCTCCCCATTCCCCCTACTCCTCTGCTCCACCCCCTTCACCTCCCCACAGCACTTGTGTATATTTGTGTATATTATTTATTACTCTATTTTGTTAATGATTGTATATATCTATGATTCTATTTATCTTGATGGTACTGATGCCTGACTACTTGTTTTGTTTTGTTGTCTGTTTCCCCCTTTTAGACTGTGAGCCCGTTGTTGGGGAGGGATTATCTGTATCTGTTGCCAAATGGTACATTCCAAATGCTTAGTACAGTGCTCTGCACACAGTAAGCGCTCAATAAATATGGTTGAATGAATGAATGAATCTCTTCTAAGTCACCTTTCCCAGTTAAGCCCTCATTTCTCCTATTTGTTTTCCCTTCTTTGTTGTCCCTGTGTTTGGATCTGTACCCTTTAAGCTCTTGATATTCACCCCAATCTCAGGTCCACAGCACTTATGTAAATATGCTTATGTCCTCTCTGTATTTTTTCAATGTCTGTCTACTTTTCTAGTCTGGAAACTCCTAGTGGACAGGGATCATGTCTACCAACTCCACTATATTGTATTTTCCCAAGTGCTTAGAACAGTGCTCTGCACACAGTAAGTGCTCAATAAATAACCCCGATTGATCTGTAAAACAGAAATTAAATACTGGCTTTTCCTCTCTGCTCAGACTGAATCCTAAGTGGGATAGAGACTGTATCTGTCCTGATTATCTTGTATTTACCCCCAAATTTAGCATAGTTCTCGGCACATAATAAACCCTTAACAATCACCTCAATCATTTATTTTCTATCATCATCATTATTATCATTACCATTATTATTATCACAGATACTGAGTCTTCCAGCCAATCCTGGAGAATACTACTTTTCCACCAATTACCACCTAAGCAAGGAAGATGGATGCTTCTGTACAGGTCTGTCACTCATCCAGGGCTGGAAGAGGAGTGTTTCATGTTCTAGGTTATTTCCTTGACCTTCCAGAATCAATCAGTCGATGGTATTTATTGAGTGCTTCTGTGTGCAGACCACTGTACTAAACAGTGGAGAGTATAAAACAACAGAGTTGGTAGACACTTTCCCTTCCAACAGTGAGCTTACAGTCTAAACAATAAAGGACAAAATCTTGTCTCTGATATAACCTGATCCTAGTCTGATCTCTTCTGCTAGGATCACTGAACTAATTCCCAAAGACAAGTGATGTTGGGGCCCGGCTGCCTAGTTACCCTGAGGTGAGAGCCTCTCATTCTGTACCTGGGCCTCCTTGAGAACAATTTCAAGATTCAGGAATAAGACAAGCAGGATTGGGGCCAGAAGAAGAACATTTTGTCCAGTGGACCAGAGGTCTGATGCCTTGAAGACCCAGACTTCAGGCTGGATTCCTTCAAGCTTTGGGGCCTAGTGTCATTTACCCCTCGCTGGGGTGCTTTAAGTAGTAGCTGTAGTAATTCTTTTTATTCAAGGCCTACCAGGTGCAGAGCACAAAGGTGGAGATTCAACATGGACCCTGTCTCTAGTTGGGCTCTCATCTAGGTTGAGGAGGGGAACGGAGGTAGACACACTGGGAGCAATGAAACAGTCAAACATTAAAAGAGCATAAGGTAAATGGATGGATATACAAAATACAAAATAAAAGCAGAAGTCAGGAGGGAACTGAGGCTGGAGGAGTAGAATAATAAGATCCTCAGAATTAAGAGTCCATGGTGTACCCGAAGCCACTGTAGTCACTAGACACTAGGGTTTCTGGATAGCCACTAGTGTCTGTGGATGGTTCATGTTGCAAGGGCTGTTCTCTTTCTCGCCGGGGCAGTTGAAAGCTGGATGGGTTGGGGTCGTCTGGCTTGAGAAAACATGGAGCCAGGGCCCCCAAGGGGAACCTTCCCATTACACTTGTGGAAAGAGGGATTTTAGAAAGGATTTGAAGAAGCTGAGGAAAAAAAGATTCTTTCAAAATGTAACAATTTCAGCAGTGAAAATGTAGGCTGAGAAACTTTCCTAAAATAAGTGCTGATTTACAATCCCATTTCTTACTCATCTATGGCCAAAAATAATTTGATTCACTCCACTATGAGTGAGCCAGGAGTTGAGGTTGCAGTTACTGAATGTTTGCTTGGCAGCAGTGGTGAAGAGGTGCTGAAGAGACACAGCGGCTTCTCTACAAAGAATGCTGGGGGCAGGAGAGAAGCAGCGTGGCGCAGTGGAAACAGCACGGGCTTTGGAGTCAGGGCTCATGAGTTCGAATCCCAGCTCTGCCACTTGTCAGCTGTGTGACTGTGGGCAAGTCACTTAACTTCTCTGTGCCTCAGTTCCCTCATCTGTAAAATGGGGATTAAGACTGTGAGCCCCACGTGGGACAACCTGATTCCCCTGTGTTTACCCCAGCGCTTAGAACAGTGCTCTGCACATAGTAAGCGCTGAACAAATACCAACATTATTATTATTATTATCAACCATCTTGGACTAGGTTTGGGGGTAGGTGGTAAAGGCTGCCATTACCAGATGTTTTGCTCAAGCCTCTCATCATTCTTTCTGCCTGGTTCCATACTTACCCTGACTTACCCCCAGTTCAATGCCAGTTTGGAGCTTGGAGCCATCATCCCTTGGGGCCTGAATCTGGGTTTAGTCAACCAGGGTAGGCCCGAGCTTCCCAATGACAAGATGACTCTGACATTGTCCCTAACTGCCCTCCTCTTCCTCCTGCTGGGGTTTTAGACTCTAGCCGTCTCTGCCTGTGACTCTAGCTCCATCCTGCTGCTGCCCTGATCCTAACTGCTCCTCCCTCCTCAGTCTGGGATCTTGGCAGGGCAAGAGTACAGTAGCCAAGCTCAGAGTGGGGCCCAGGTCCAATACCCACCTGAAATTCCTCAAAATTCCCCTCCTGCCTGCCTCTCCTTCCCCTTATGCCTCACTGCTTCCACAATGGGCTAACACAGTTCCTGTACCAGGCTAACACAGTTCCTGTACCACACTATCTGAGAGGGTGGCTTTGCTCCATTTTTCAGACGAGAAGCAGCATGGCTTAGTGGAAAGACGATGGGGTTGGGAGTCAGAAATTGTGGGTTCTAATCCTGGCTCCGCCACTTAGCTGTGTGACTTTGGGCAAGTCACCACACTTCTCTGTGCCTCAGTTACCTCATCTGTAAAATGGGGATTAAGACTGTGAGCCCCCACATGGTACACCTTGATTACCTTGTATCTACCCCAGCACTTAGAACACTACTTGGCACATAGTAAGCGCTTAACAAATGCTATAATTATTATTATTATTCCCAAAGAAAAGTGAAATCATGTATACTGTATCCATGGAAATAAGCACAGGGCAGCAGAACTTGCACTGTGGGAAATGGTCAAATTATTTTTGGCCATAGACAAGTAAGAAATGGGACTGTAAATCAGTGCTTGTTTTAGGAAAGTTTCTCAGCCTACATTTTCATTGCTGAAATTGTTGCATTTTGAGAGAACCCTTATTTCCTCAGCTTCTTCAAATCTTTTCTAAAATCTCTCTTTTCCCAAGTGTAATGGGAACATTTCCCTTGGGGACCGTGGCTCCCCGCTTTCTCAGCAGCCAATGGGGAGCATTCTGAAGCCCTCAGATCACCATGTGATGCCTGGATGCCATTGCTGCGGTCACATAAGCTACTTGGGAAATAGCAAACACCAAAATGCACGTGTGTGGGAAGAGTTTCCAAGAAGAGGCCCATACCATTTCTGGAAACAGATGATGATACTATTTACTCACATGCAGGAAATGAAAAGTTGCAGTCTATGATGCAATGGAAGATTGTTTTAAAAATGTTTAACTGTTTTTTTTTTAGGTGATGTTGCTCGGTGTGACTGAATGATTTCACCACAGAATATGTGCTTGGACAGGATTTGGAACCAGCAATAAAAATTTTCCAAAATTATCCATAGGATTTGGAATGATAGAGAGCAATACCAGCTCCCTTCCCAACTTAAACTTTGTGGCAGTTGCCCTTTCATGGAAATTTAGCAGTTAACTAATTCTTCTCAGGAGGCCAGAGGTGAGAATAGAAGAATGTTGCTTACATGTTGTTTAGATGCAGCAAGAGCTTGGGCCTGGGAGTCAGAAGGACATGGGTTCTAAACCTGGCTTCTCCACTTGTCTGCTGTGTGACCTTGGCCAAGTCACTTCATTTCCCTGGGCCTCAGTTACCTCATCTGCAAAATGGAGATTAAGAGTGTGAGCCCTATGTGGGACAGAGACAGTGTGCAAATGGATTAACTTGTATCTATTCCAGTGCTTAGAACATTGCTTGCACACATAGTAAGTATTTAAGTACCATTATTATTATTAATTATTATGATGACCAGGAAGACAAAGCAATTTAACTCTGCCCCAAAACACATACAAAATGCCATTGATTAAAATCTGGAATTTCTCATTATTAATTTGACCCGCAAGCCTCCCAGAACACGAATAAAAATATAAAAAGCATGAGCATTGTAAAAATCATAGTCTCTACCCTGAGTGCTTTAAGAGCTGGACTTGGGAGTCAGAAATCGAAGCTTCTACTCCCAGCTCTGCCACTTATCAGCTGTGTGACTTTGGGCAAGTCACTTCACTCCTCGGTGCTTCAGTTACCTCATCTGTAAAATGGGGACTGAGACTGTGAGCCCCAGCTGGGACAACCTGATTACCTCGTATCTCCCCCAGTGCTTAGAACAGTGTTTGGCACATAGTAAGCACTTAAGTACTTACCATTATTATTAGTAGTACTATTACTACTAGTTGTAAAGTAGTTATTAAGGGCTTACTGTTTGCAGAATGACTGGGGAAAAAATACACAGGTGCTTTGCGGGCAGTTACTAGGAAGGAGTGCTTTAGAAAAAAGTATGCAAATATTTGAAATTTTTGAAAGAAATATTTAAAAGATGCTATTTACAGCCAAATTGTGGGTATTCATAATAATGGAGAGAAGAGGTAGTGTAGCTAAACGGGAGGGTACAAGAGAAGCATGGACAGACAACTCTCCCCATCTTCAAAGCCCTACTGAAATCCGGCTGACCTGAGAAAAGCATTGCGGAAACCGTCGCCTTCCTCTCCCGCCACAGAGGTTCCCCACTCCCAGTATACTCCATTCTCACTGGGGCCTAGGATTAAAGCTGCTCTCGCATGCTCTGAGACGTCTAAATCACCCCTGAGACTTTGAGTCTGTTTTGTGTATCTGTTTGTGTTGCGTTCAATCAATCGGTGGTATTTAATGAGCGCTTACTGTGTGCTGAGCACTGAAATATGTGCTTGGGAGAGAAGAATGGAATTAGTAGACATGCTCCATCCCCCCTCAAGGAGCATAATGTCCCATCACTCCTAATAATAATAATAAGGATAGTTTTTGTTAAGCACTTAGTATGTACCAGGCACTGTACTAAGCACTGGGATGGATACAAACATATTGGGTTGGTCACAGTCCCTGTCCCTCGTGGGACTCACAGTCTCGATCCCCTTTTATATATGAGGTAACTGAGGCACAGAGAAGTGAAGTGACTTGCCCAAGGTCACACAACAGACAAGTGGTGGAGCCGGGATGTCTTGTCTCTAATTCCTTCTCTCCATTCATAATTTTAGATTGTGAGCTTCACTAGGGACAGGGACCATATTTAATTCCCACTTGTGTATTGTCTTGCAGTACATAATACAATATTAATAAATACTATTACTCCTACTGAAATCACATTTCCTCCAAGAAATCAGAATAATCTCTCATCTTCCCACCCTAACCTCCCTTCCTTCTGCATCTCTTATGCTCTTGGATCTGAACTCCCTAAACACTATGATACTCAAGCCCCCCCCAGCCCTAACTACACTTTCTTTTTATTGGGTTGCTTTCTGTACCTGGAATTTATTTTAATGCCTGCCTATCCCACCTGATTGCAAGCTTATTGTGGGCAGGGCCTGTCTACCAACAGTACTGTGCTTTCTCAAGTATTTAGGACAGTTCTTGCACACAGTAAGCACTCAATAAAGACCTTTGATGGATTGACCACTGAAATCTACAGATAATCCCCCAATTCATTCTAACCTTTATTAGTCTTTATCACCCTAAATCCAGTCAGGTGCAGTCTCTGATAAGAGGGTGTGAATAAGCGATCTGATGGGCATGTGCTTTTCCTGTCCAGGAACTAGGCAACAGAAGAAAACCTTGAGAAAGTGAAGGGACCTGCAGATTGATGATCAAGAGTTTCCAGGACTCCATTTGAGAACCTAAGGTGATGACCTCTTCAAACAACTCGACCAGGTCTTTTTTTGTCTGCCTGAAGCAGAGAACAGAACTAGTCAACAGCTTTCACCAGAGTAGGGGCAAAGCCCTTGTCTTGAATGAGTGAATGAATTAGAAAAACATCAGAAAGGTGACATTGACAGGTCCATTTACCTTTTTCAAGCAAAAGTATGACATGGCACAATGCAGGGCACCAGATTGTTGGTCTGGAATGCTGCTCCACCCTACAGAGGAAGAAACAGCTACTCTTTGCCTAGCCTGGTCATGTCACCTAAGGAGGCTGCTTTTAGCCCCATCACCCAAAAGCAACATATGTACATTACAGTGAAAGTATTATGCAGGTTGTACCATGTCATGTGATAGTGTCAGATGAAATTTTTGGATGAAATCAATGGAACCTAGTGAGAGTCACCACCTGGACCCCTGACCTTCCCCATTTCCCCAGAGCCGCTGAATTCTCCTATCCAGTCCTCATAAACAGAAGCACCACCTTTTAGTCACAGAACTTGGAAGTGTAAGCCAAGGTGGAGGGAGGGAGGGACTCTAGATAGTTAAAATTAAAATACTGGACATAAAGGCAACCACGGCATAATGGTCCTGGAAAGGGGACAAACACATTTCCAGTTAGACTGTCAGAGTCACCAGCCACAGATCAAATGTTACCAGTGAGCCGAGGCAAGGACCAAGCAACACTATGGTGACCCATGGCCATCAAAGGTACTTATTGAGCACTTACCGTGTGCAGAGCACTGTACTGGTTTCATCTCCATCTGGTTTTTGGCTAAAGGCTTGCACTGGGTGACTAAAGCCGGGTAGCAGTGACAGCCAGCAGCAAACTGCTAATAGAAAAATGATCCAACAGGTAGAGCAGTTGATTAAGATTCAGAGAGCACCCAAGGCAACCAAGCAGGCAGGGGCAGAGAAACAATCAACGATCGATTTCAGCCGAAAATTAGGTAACTTTTGGGTGGTGGAGCTATAAGCAAACTCCTTAGGTGACATGGTCGGGCTAGGCCAAGAATAGTTGTTTCTTCCTCCTTAGGGTAAAGCAGCGTTCCAGCCCACCAATCTGTCAATCAAAAGTACTTATTGAGCACTTACTGTGTGCAGAGCTTGGGAGAATACCACCCAGTAGAGTTGGCAACCATGATCTCTGCCTACAGGAAGCTTACATAGGGAAGCTCCTAGCAAACAGAATGGGAACCATAACAGAGAAGATGAGGTCAGTGGCATGGCTCTCTCAGAGCCTCAAGCACTATTTTGCTCCATCCTGTATCAGGTTCTCCTTGCCCAAGGAGTAACAATGACTTAAGCCTTGGGCATGGTACTTCCTCTGAATGCCCACACTCTGTATTGGATGAGCCGCTGGCATTAGAATAGTCATGTCTCTGCCTTGGCAGGAGGAGCTGGTTCAAGCAGGGGCAATATCTCCTGGCTGATAAGGCTGGGAATGGGGAAGAGAAGCAGCATTTCCCTTTGCTTCTTCTGCCATACCCAGGATTGGCCCAAGGCTGCTGGAGCTCCTAACAGGTTGCATTGTTTCGGGTGTGTCCTCACTTCAGTGACTGTTTCACTGCCCCTGTCTGTTTGGTTGCCTTGGATGGTCTTTGAATCTTAATCAACTGCTCTGTCTATTGAATCATTTTACTTCAAGCAGTTTGCTGCTGGCAGTCACTGCTATCCCGCTTAAGTCACCCAGTGCAAGCTTGTAGCCAAAAACCAGATGGAGAAATTAAGGCTCCATTTGCCACGGACCAGTCCCAGGAAACAAAGCTGTCCCGGCACCCACTTGGTAAAGTGATTGGAAGCCTCCCCTGCAGCCCAGTGACTCTTGCAAAACTGTAAGCCCTAAAAGCCAACTATTCCCTTCTGGCTTTGACTCCAAGTGCCAGGTGGTTCTGAGGGGAGGGCCAAGGTGGCCCAGGCATAGTTGGCCAGATCCCTGTCTAATACTGATGAAAAGGAAGAAAAGTCTTACAGGAACCAAACAGGAACACTATTGCAGAACCAAAATGAACATTGTTACCCAGTTACCCTAGAGGAGAGTTTCTTCCTGGGTGACACCTTGCCCGATGAAAAGGGCAGCATGCCCGTCCACCTAAGCTGAGCTGGCCTCACTGTCAGGGAGAACCCAGGATCCCAGGCAAAGGGGCATTCCCAGAGGGAGGGGAAAAGGTGGGGGAATTCTGTCTAGCCCAGGAAACAGGCAAGAAGGAGAGGTCTCCACACTGGTGGGTGGGCAGGGGGAAGGGAAGGGACTCCAGTCCTCTGAGATCTGGGATGGGAGCAAGTGTGACCCATGGTGAGTAGGAAGGGGAGGAGAAGAGGGGCTCCCATTTCCCCAGACTTAGGACACAGATGGGAGAGGAGGTTTGTTCCCCGAATGCAGAGCTTGGGCCGCTACTCCTGAAGGATGGGGGTCCTCTGTGCCCTCTCCTCAGACATCGAGGAGACGAATGTGATGAGTTTTGGATCAACCATCACCTGATACTCTTCAAACATAGGCAAGCAATATGGGCAACACATCAAAACATAGCATCCAAATGATCAAGATGGCTTGAGCTCAAACTGCTGGATATGAAAGCATCTGCAAGATGTTTATACTTGCTTCAGATGTATGAGACCAAATAATACTGGCTGTAAGAATAGAGAATGGACACTTCTTGGCAACACTATATAGCAAAGAACAACAATCCTACTAACAACAACGTTAATAATAATAACAATAGTGATCACACACACACACATACACTCATCCAGGTGAGTTTTACTCTCAATGGTATCTTCTTTGAGGTATACATACATCAATCAATCAATCATATTTACTTGGCACTTACTTGAGGCACACCACTATATTAAGCTCTTGGGAGAGTAGAATAGAGTTGGTAGAGTTGCTCTCAAGGAGAGTCTAATAGGGGTTGAAGGATTCCTTGATGAAGGATACTTAATGGAAGAACTGCTTGTAGAGAAAGAAATGCACTTTCTTCCAGAGGGGGCCTACCCTCTACACAGTTCCATCACGTAAGTGTTGGCTGTAATGGTACAGTGCGGGTTTCTAGCTTCCCAAAACAATCCAGATGTAGATGACTGACTGATATTACTGAATTTACCTCAAAGGCAAAAGCACTTTGCTGCTAACTTTAGTGCACATACCTCAACATGACAAATAATAAGAAAACCAGAGAAAAATCCTATAAAGATCTGGATAGGCTTGTCCTATCAGCTCCCAAATCCGACAAGCTGATCATGATGAGTAATTTCAATACATGGGCTGATATTGATGTAATTTGTAAAAAGGGCAGCAGAGCCTTCAGAATTGAAGTACAATCATTTGTTGACAAATTGTACTTTCCAAGTGCTTAGTACAGTGCTCTGCACACAGTAAGTGCTCAGTAAATATGATTGAATGAATGAGTACTATACTAGTAATAATAATGATAATAATATTTGTTAAGCACTAACCATATGCCACATGGGGCTCACAACCTCAGTAGAAGAACAGGTATTTAATACTCATTTTACAGATGAGGAAACTGAGGTCTAGAGGAGCTAACCAACTTGCCCAAGGTCATGAGGCAGGGAAATGGTAGAGCCAGAATTAAAAACCATATCCCTTGACTCCCAGACCTGTGCTATTTCCACTTGGCTATGCCGCTTCTCATTAAATAGCAAAAGTCACTTCTGCTACTTTAACGGGATAAATGTCAGCTTTAATTGCTACACGATCTTCCACCTCCCAAATAAGAGATAAACATCACAGATGCCCCCAATCCCAAGCAGTGGCATCTCATAGATTAGATCATCGTCCATATCTGCATCACTGCTGCCTTGTGAGAGGCTTGTGCATTGCATTGTCCAGTCTCTCTGAGGCTCTTAGGCTTGAGTAATACCGGCAACACATAAAAAAGGCATAACTAAACCTCAAGGAGGCTAAAGGACAGGTTTTCTGAAATCGTTCAATGAAACTGACTCAGAGATTACGAAACTATCTGTCACTAAGCAAAAAATACGTCAATGACATCTTCCTGGTGGACTAGCCTTCAATACCATTTCCTCCATGACCTCTGACTGCTCTGGGGAAGTCACAGAGGAAATGACATCGGAAACTCATCAGCGGGGAAGCAGCAGTGAGGTTGCATCATGCCTATGGCTTCCCCTCAGCTGCCAAGCCTCCTTCTGGGCTGAACCTCCTACATTTTTAGCTGACAGAGGAGTTAAACAAAGATAAGACTCATTGTCACCACACAGCTGTTGTCAGTCATCCTGACTGCAGACAGGACTGGAAGGCAGTGTGTCAGGCCAATCCCAGAGAGAGTAGAGATTCTAACTACTTTGCTCCTCCCTGATCACCCCCGTAGGGGTGTAGAGGTAGACAAAGTGGACATGGCTACAAGAAGTTTGACAGCATTGGCCAAGTTGGCCTATTCAGCTGGAAGGAAGGAACTACAAAATGCAACACTACTAATACAAATAATGAATCCAGCAGTGTGTGGATTCTCCCAGACTGAGGAAACCTAGCTGACTGATTGATCCTCAGGCTGGGTCAGAACAAGCCAAAAAGAACCTTAACAGGTAGGTTGGTGCTGCCCCGAAATCCGGTCTGTAACCAACTTGGCTGGGAAGCCCCCAAGGCTGAGGGCGGGAGGTTGTCCCCGATGCAGCCGGTCTCTGACCAACCCTGTTCCTGAGTTGCACTTCCCATGGGTTCAGCTGAAGTGGGGGCTTCTCTGGCCTTCTAGACCCGGCCAGCTTCCTCCAACCCTCCGTTGATTCCCTGTTCAACATCTGACATTCAGTAACTGAGATTTGCTACTTCTGCAGCAGTTCTGAGAAGCAAGCAGTAAGGCACATAATATTTAATTCTATTAAAACAAGCCACCCTTTCTAGAGTCCTCCACATCCAACAAAAACTCTTCACCCCTGGCTTTTAAACGCTCCACCACCTTGACCCCTCCTACCTCATCTCGTTACTCTCCTTCTACAACTCAACACTCACACTTTACTCCTCTAGTGCTAACCTTCTCACTGTGACTCAGTTTTGCCTGTCTCGCCGCTAACCACTTGCCCACGTCCTCCTTCTGGCCTGGAACGTCCTCCCTCCTCAAATGTGACAATTACTCTTCCAGACTTCAAAGTCTTACTGAAGGCACATCTCCTCCAAGAGGCCTTCCCCGGCTAAGCCCCACCGTTCCTCATCTCCCACTCCCTTCTGTGTCTCCCTAACTTGTTCCCTTTCTTCTTCCTCCCCCCATATGTACTTATGTACATATCTATAATTTATTTATTTGTATTGATATCTGTCTTTCAACTCTAGACAGTAAGTGGGGAATGTATCTGCTTATTGTTGTATTGTACTTTTCCAAGTGGTTAGTACAGTGCTCTGCACACAGTGAGCTCTTAATAAATACAGTAGATTGAAAGAATGAGTCCTCCCTTTCTCTGATCCTTGTTCTGTGATCATCTCCACTGCCCTCCAGAAGTTCAGGTTTCTTCCCCTATTTTGGTTAAATACTTCCCCCATGTCAGGCTGTGGGCTTGTTTGTTGAGTTTTCCCTGGGTTCTCTCTGTACATATGTAAGCTTGTGGACAGTCTCTTCAGAAGCCGGTGCTGGTATAGCTTGCACTTCTTCCCACACTTAGCCAGCCGTGGTAGGCGTGTCTTAGATGTGCCCAAGTCTTTCACCATGCTCCTGGGAATCCACTGAGGCTGGATTGGGCCCCAGGATTTCAGTCCATAGAAGGATTTACTTTGATCATTCAAGTGGAGGCAGAGTAGACTAGTGGAATCAGGAGCCCTGGCGCCCAATTTCAGCTCTCCCACTCCTGTGTCAGGGACCTTAGGCAAGTCACTTGACCTCTTTTGTCTCAGCTTCTTCACCTATAAAATGGAGAAGATGTCAAACTTTTGGAGGTATGAAAATGAAATGAGGTAATTCTTACCAGTGACTGAGGGGGCCCGCCCGACTGCAGAATGATAATTACAAGATACTTGCATAGAGTCCGCATCAGTCCACGGTGGACAATCTGGTCATTTCTGGAACTGCCCAAGGAGAAGGTCCACACACACCAGCATCAACACAAGGATCTCTCACAGAAAGGGCTTCTGCATGCTAGCATCAAAAGAAGGGAGAAATATGCTCATCATGCAATACCAGGACAGGCAGGGAACTAACGTGGAGGGAGTTTGAGAAGCATTTGGGAGTTTGGATTTCTTTAAATTATAAAAGGTGTGCCTTTGCTGTTTAGGTATGTGCCTACCAGATGATGGTGGGAAGGTGCCCCCTGGCATATAGGACCAGTGGGCATATTAATAAAAAAGATCAGTTCTAAGCTATTATCCTGAGATGCGGTTCCTTCTGTAATGGTATATTAATGATTTATTGTGCTGTGTTATATTACATCGTATCATATTATACCATATAATTTCATGTCTCTGTCTCTTACCAATTTGTACATTCCAAGCGCTTAGTACAGTGCTCTGCACATAGTCAGCGCTCAATAATACTATTGAATGAATGAATGAATATCATTTATCATAGATTATATTAATGTCTGTCACCACTAGACTGTGAGCTTGTTGTGGACAGCTTTATTGTACTCTCCCAAGTGAAAATTACAGTGCTCTGCACATAGTAGGTGCTCGATAAATTCTAATAATGAGTTGATTAATGATTACCTAGTGGGACAGTTCTGTTAAATGAGTGAGTCCATGGTAGCAATAATTAATTTAACACTTACTAAATCACTTCAGGGTATTATTTTTATTAAGTGATGCCCCATGCTCTTTTACAAATCCAAATAGTCTGGAACAGAGGAAACCCGGCCGCTAGATTGCAAGCTCCTTAGGGGAAGGGACCCATGCATACAATAACCACTTAAATAAATACCACTGATTGATTGGTTGAAGAGGAAAAGCTGGGTGAGGAGAAAAGATGATATCCCCATTTCCCCAAAGCCAAAGACAGGTAGATTGAAATTCTCAGAGGTTGAGGGCGAGAACAAACACCAGAGCTCCATTTTGCTCTTTCCCACCTATACAGGAACAAAGCTGGAAATGCGCCAGAATCAATCAGTGGTTAATCTGATACTTACTGAGCACTTACTGAGAGCAGTGTGCTGTACTAAGCACTTGGGACAGTACAATGCAATAGAGTTGATAGGCATTTTTCCTGCCCACCAGGAGCTTAGAAGCCTAGAAGGGGAAGCAGATATTGGAATAAATAAATGTGTTTTTTTAAATAAATGTCTGCTTCCCCCTCTAGACAGTAAGGTCCTTGTGGGAAGGGAATGTGTCTGTTATATTGTACTCTCCCAAATGCTTCACGAAATGCTCTGCATACAGTAAGTGCTCAATAAATATGATTGACTGACTGACTGGCATCACAGCCATTTACATGAGTGCTGTGGGGCTGAGGGTGGGGTGAATATCTGGCAGCTGGCAGTGGATTTCCATTCACCTTCAAGACTTCCTTGAGCAGAAGGGTGGAGAGGGACTCCCTATTTCCTTCTCCTTTCTCTCTCCTCTCTCCTCTCTTCCTTCCTCAACTTGTCAAGAGCCAGTGTGGTTAAGCGAACAAAGCCCATATTGACAACATTATGAAAAAAAAAAATCTGAATTTCCGAGGCCCCAGGCCAACAGTCACCTTCAGCCCAGTTCAGAGTGGCTCTTGGGCTCCTTTGGATTTATTCCAAAGCGGTTGTCTTTCTGATATAGTCTCCTTGAATATCAAAGATTCCCATTTAGACTGTAAGTTCTGGAAGAGGCCAGGTTGACTCTTGCTTTCAGTGTGTTTTCCCCAGCTTATAGCCTGGTGTCTACAGCCCAGTTTTGGTCCTCTGGAAAAAACACTGCTCTGGGAATCAGGAGACCTGGGTTCTAGTCCCAGGCAACAGGAGGGAAGATTTTGGAACAAAGAGCCACCCAGGGCCTCCCATGAGGTGGACAGGCCCAGCAGGAATAAAAAAAAAAGCTTATTATCATGGGCAATAAAGACCCCAGTAGTTACCAAAACAGTGTCCTACTATAGCCACTTGAGTGGTAAAATGTTCTTGCACATAGAAACAATTCCTTTTCCTCACTTTGAGATGTGATGCAACTCATCAACCTACTCCCTCATTTCACTCAGTACCACAGTGGGAATACAAAAGACAGGGAGGAGAGGATGACAGTGGGCCTGCACAAGCTCATATTCCTTCTGCACAGATTTTTGATCCTCAAGTCTCATGATGAGGCTCATCCATTTTAATTTTTTTTTATGGAGACTCCTTCGCTGTGGTGCTCATGATAGAGGATAGACTATGATCGTGTTAGGACAAATTTTTATCTTCTTATTACAGTTGGAAAAACTGGGGTTCTGAGCAATGAAGTGATTCATCCAAAGCCACTTTTGAAGTATCTACAGCACAGGGAATTGAAACCTGGAGTACCAGAATGTGGTTGCCTGGAATATGACAAAATAATCATAATCATAATATTTGTTAGGTGATTGCTAGGGTAGATTCAAGATAATCAGGTCAGACTCAGTCCCTGTCCCATACGGGGCTTACATTCTAAGGGGGAGGGAGAGCAGGTATTTAATCCCCACTTTTCAGATGAGGAAACTGAGGCACAGAAAGGTTAATTGGCTTCCCCAAGGTCACACAGCAGGCAGGTGGCAGAGCCAGGATAGAGCCCAACTCTTCTGATTCCCAGGCCCATGCTCTTTTCTCTAAGCTACAATGTTTCATTCATTTACTGCCTAGCTAGACAGTTTTCTCCTCAGGATTTTTAAGTCTATTGAAGTCCTGTCAATCAATCAATCAATCAATCAATGGTATTTATGGAACACTTACTGTTTGCAGAGGACTGTACTAAGCACTTGGGAAAGTAGGGTGCAACAGAATGAGTAGAAACATTCCCAGCACTTAGAACAGTGCTTTGCACGTAGTAAGCACTTAACAAATGCCATTATTATTATTATTATTATTCCCTTCCCGTAACAAGCTTACATGGCCTCATTCATCAGACTTGTGAATGAATGAATGTTGAGGGATTTATTCATTCATTCAATCATATTTATTGAGCGCTTAAGACTGCTCTCTCTCCCATGACCTCCTTCTTGCCAAATCCAATGGCTCCTACTCCATTCTAATCCTCCTTGACCTCTCAGCTGCCTTTGACACTGTCGACCATCCCCTCCTCCTCCACACCTTATCTCACCTTGGCTTCACGGACTCCGGCCTCTCCTGGTTCTCCTCTTATCTCTCTGGCCCGTCATTCTTGGTCTCCTTCGCAGGCACCTCCTCCCCCTCCCATCCTTTAACTATTGGAGTTCCTCAAGGGTCAGTTCTTGGCCCTCTTCTGTTCTCCATTTACACTCACTCTCTTGATGAACTCATTTGCTCTCACGGCTTTGACTACCATCTCTACGCAGATGACACGCAGATCTACATCTCCGCCCCGTCCTCTCCCTCTCCCTTCAGGCTCGCATCTCCTGCCTCCAGGATGTCTCCACCTGGTTGTCGGCCCGCCACCTAAAACTCAACATGAGCAAGACTGAGCTCCTCATCTTCCCTCCCAAACCCGGTCCTCTCCCAGACTTCCCTATCACCGTGGATGGCACGACCATCCTTCCTGTCTCTCGGGCCCGCATTCTTGGTGTCATCTTTGACTCGTCTCTCTCGTTCACCCCACACATCCTATCCATTACCAAGACCTGCCGGTTTCACCTTTACAATATCGCCAAGATCCGCCCTTTCCTCTCCACCCAAACGGGTACCTTACTGCTACAGGCTCTCATAATATCCCGGCTAGACTACTGTGTCAGCTCTCTCTCTGATCTCCCTTCCTCCTCTCTCACCCCGCTCCAGTCTATTCTTTACTCCACTGCCCGGCTCATCTTCCTGGAGAAACGATCTGGGCATGTCACTCCCCTTCTTAAACAACTCCAGTGGTTGCCTATCAACCTCCGCTCCAAACAAAAACTCCTCACTCTAGGCTTCAAGGCTCTCCATCACCTTGCCCCTTCCTACCTCTCCTCCCTTCTCTCTTTCTACCGCCCACCCCGCATGCTCCTCTCCTCTGCCGCCCACCTCCTCACCGTCCCTCGGTCTCGCCTATCCCGCCATCGACCCCTGAGCCACGTCCTCCCGCGGTCCTGGAACGTCCTCCCTCCTCACCTCCGCCAAACTGATTCTCTTCCCCTCTTCAAAACCCTACTTAAAACTCACCTCCTCCAAGAGGCCTTCCCAGACTGAGCTACCCTTCTCCCTCTACTCCCTCTACCGCCCCCCCTTCACCTCTCCGCAGCTTAACCCTCTTTTCCCCTCATCTCCCTCTGCTCCTCCCCCTCTCCCTTCCCATCCCCTCAGCACTGTACTCGTCCGCTCAACTGTATATATTTACATTACCCTATTTATTTTATTAATGAAATGTACATCCCCTTGATTCTATTTAGTTGCCATTGTTTTTATGAGATGTTCTTCCCCCTGACTCTATTTATTGTCATTGTTCTTGTCTGTCTGTCTCCCCCAATTAGACTGTAAGCCCGTCAAACGGCAGGGACTGTCTCTATCTGTTGCCGACTTGTTCATTCCAAGCGCTTAGTACAGTGCTCTGCACATAGTAAGCGCTCAATAAATACTATTGAATGAATGAATGAATGAACTGTACCTAGCACTTGGAAAGTACAATTGGGCAACATATAGAGACAATCCCTACCCAAAAGCAGGCTCACAGTCTAGAGGGATGTCAACAGGTGCCCACCAGGGCAGACTTGGCCTTCACATGAAAGAGTGCTTGGGCGATTTCCTGGACTGAAGTCATAGAAAGTCTGAATCAGCTCACAGGAATGGTCCAATCACTCAAGCAATAGGATTAATTGAGGTTTTATTGTGTGCAGAACACTGTAATAAGCATTTGGGAGAGTACGATGTAACATGGACATGTTCCCTGCCCACAGTGAGTCTAGAGGATTTAATATCTAAAATAATCCATAGTATTGATTTGTAGTATTTAGTATCCACCTACTAGGAACACAATATTGCAGCAGGCCCCTAGGGCCCAGATTTTGACCCCAGCTGTAGCAAGCAAGCCTGGGTGGGAGAGACGCAGAGCTGGGTCTAACCAAATGGACTTGCTGGAAATCTTCTGGGTCATAACTCTCTGAAACCAGAGTGTCCTCAGCCCGAGGCCAGACTGGAGGGGGCCTCGGAAGACAGGACTAAGGTTCCCCCATCGATTCAGTCCATTTAACTCCCTGCTTGTTTTTTTGTTTTTTGTTTTTTATGGCATTTATTAAGCGTTTACTCTGTGCAAAGCACCATTCTAAGCACTGGGGGGATACAAGGTGATCATGTTGTCCCATGTGGGGCTCACAGTTTCAATCCCCATTTTACAGATGAGGTAACTGAGGCACAGAGAAGTTAAGTGACTTGCCCAAAGTCACACAGCAGGCAAGTAGCAGATCAGACATTAGAACTCATGACCTCTGGCTCCTAAGCCCATGCTCTTTCAACTGAGCCACGCTGGGAACATGGCTGCCTTCCTGCAACTGCTGCTTCCAACCACCTCAGGCTAAATAGCGAGTTCTTTCCCCATCACCAAACACAATGTGTCTTCTGTAAAAGAAATCTCAGCAATCAGCTCTTAATTACAAGGTAACCTGAAAATCCCCTCTCTAGTCATAAAATGACAATCCCTAATCTTCTCTGGACACAACCCTGTAAAATTCAACGCTGGAAGGCAGTGGGCTGGATTTATAAGAAAATAAAGCACAGTCTCTGGTTTTTCTCCTCAAATAAATAATGAATACATCAAACAGACTGAGAATTAGAGTAAATTTCCACTTAGTTGTGGATTTTTCAATCAGAAAAAAAGACAGGCACCAGAGAGCAAGGTATGAAATAGCTGAGAAATCTCGCATGTCTCCGATGGGCAATTGAACAGGGTTTTAGCTACCTTAACCCTCTGGAATCCTGATGCTGGGAGATCTGGTGTTTCCACACTGCTATTTGTTAGGTGAAGAATGAGCTATTAATCATATGGTGCCAAAAGAAAAGACTGATCTCCTTTTTATTCCTGAATGAGCTTGGCTGGTAATTTCTTCCTGTCTCACACCTACACAAACTCAGTGGATTTGCCCTTGATGCTGCCAGGAATATAATTACAGTTCTGCAGCTCGGAGTTAAATTAAAGAAGGCTATTGATTTGTTGTAAATCAGAATTCCCTTTTTTCCTGTTCCCGTTTTCTTTTTAGCTCCCTTTGCAGCACACCATATTAAAACTCTGAGTTTCTCAAAGTGAAATGAATTAAGAAAACTTTCAAATCATTGCCATCCTTCCAGAGTGAATCTCTAAAAAGTATGTACCACTGTTTCATTTTTCAGGGCGAGAAACGTATTCAGACAGGGATGCAACTCAGTAGCAAAATGCTAATGTTTCTCTTCAAAAAATTAGATAATCCTGTCAGATTTGCAGCTTCCGGGTCTCATCAAATGACTATTGGCCCAAGAGGTGATGTAGTGGAGAAAACTAAATGTGGGAAAACTAAAATAGGGGAAAAACTAAAATAATGGGACAAGTAATTTAGTGGGGAAAAAAGTATCACCCTAACAGCTACCGTTCGGTATATTTACAGAATATTCGGTATATTTACAGAATATCCTACTCATTTTTTCATTGATTTTTTTCATTTATTGAGTTTTCCATACTATTGCTTTTTCCAATTATATTTTGTTTCTTCTTGCTCTCACTGTATGTACACAATTTAAGCTTTCCCATCTTCCAGATCAGATTGTAAGCTCCTTGGGGGCAGGGAACAAAACTTGTACTTTTACTGTTCTCTTCCCCAACATTTCTTCCTTTAGGTATTTATTTACTGATTAGAGCTAAAAGAACTCTCAGAGACATGCCATTCTCTGTCCCCAGACCCCATCTGCCACCTCAGCAGAGTCCTGAGTGATGGATGCGGTGGCCGTAAGTGGTTCACTCAGTTTACAAACAGATGAGGGTGCGGTGGGACCGCTCACAAGTGCCCTGTAGAGGCCTGCTGTCCACAGCCATGGCTCACGACCACGCAGCTCACCTTGGCCATGAGGGGATTGGGCAAGGGAGTGTGGTGGGCCCAGTGCAATCCTTAGCACCACTGAAAAATAACTCAAGCAGCGTGCCTTAGTGGAAAGAGCCTGGGCTTGGGAGTCAGAGGACGTGGGTTCTAATCCTGGATCTGCCACTTATCAGCTGTATGACTGGTCAAGTCACTTAACTTCCCTGTGCCTCAGTTACCTCATCTGTAAAATGGGGATTAAAACTGTGAGTCCCACGTGGGACAACCTGATTACCTTGTATCTACCCGAGAGCTTAGAACAGTGTTTAGCACATAGTACGCACTTAACAAATACCATCATCACTATTATTATTATTATTATATGCCTCATACTTTATGCTCAAAAAGAAGCAGCATAGCTTAGTGGATAGAGCATGGGTCAGAGTCAGAAGGACCTGGATTCTAATCCCTGTTCCGGTCAGAGTCAGAAGGACCTGGTTCTAATCCAAGCTCCGCCACTTGTCTGCTCTGTGATCTTGGGCAAGTCACTTCCCTTCTCTGTGCCTCAGTTACCTCATCTACAAAATGGGAACTAAGATTGTGAGCCCAGTGTGGGTCAGAGACTATGTCCCACCTGATTTGCTTGTATCCATCCCAGTGCTTAGTAAAGTGCCTGGCACATAGTGAGCTCTTAACAGAGACCATAAAATATGTATATTCTATGTGAACAGGGGGCTCCAGATGCTGGTCACCTGATCACTTAAGTGGCAGCATTTCATTTGGTAACCCAAGCATTCACTCACTCAATCAATCAACGGTATTTATTGAGTGTTTACTGTGTGCAGAGTACCGGGCTAAGCACTTAGGAAAGTTCAGTATAATACAATGTGGGTAGATGAGATGCCTGCCCACAAGGGGCATACAATTTTCTGGCCTTAGAACAGTTTCAAGCTCTTACAACATTGCCTCGCACATAGTAAGTGCTTAACTCCCCTCTCAGAGGTCCCAGTGAACTCCTTCTTGCCAAATCCAATGACCTCTACTTCATCCTAATCCTCCTCAACCTCTCAGTTGCCTTTGACACTGTGGACCACCCCTTTCTCCTGGAAATGTTATCCAACCTTGGCTTCACTGACTTGGTCCACTCCTGGTTCTCCTCCTATCTCTCTGGCCGTTCATTCTCAGTCTCTTTCATGGGCTCCTACTCTGCCTCCTGCCCACTTACTGTGGGGGTCCCTCTAGGTTCAATTCTGGATCTCCTTCTACTCCCCACCTACACTCACTCCCTTGGAGAACTCATTTGCTTCCATGGCTTCAACTACCATCTCTTTGCAGATGATACCCAAATCTCCTTCTCCTCCCTGATCTCTCTCCCTTTCTCCAGGCTCGCATCTCCTCCTGCCTGCAAGACACCTCTACTTGGATGCCCTCCCATCACCTAAAGCTTCACATGTCCAAACAGAGCTCCTTACCTTCCCATCCAAGCCCTGTCTTCTCCCTGATTTTCCCATCACTATAAACAGCACCATCAACCTTGTTTCATAAGCCTTGATGTTATCCTTGAATCCTCTCTCTCATTCAACCAGTATATTCAATCTGTCACAAAATCCTATCAGTCCCACCTTCACAACGTTGCTAAAATCTATCCTTTCTTCTCCATTCAAACTGCTACCTCATTAATAGAGTCAATCATCCTATCCTGCTTAGATTACCGCATCAGCCTCTTTGCTGACCTCCCAACCTCCTGCCTCTCCCTACTCCAGTCCATACTTCATGTCCCTGCCCAGATCATCTTTCTACAAAAACGTTCAGGACATGTCACCCCACTCCTCCAAATACTCCAGTGGTTCTCCTCCATATGAAACAAAAACTCCTCACCATTAGCTTTAAAGCACTCCATCACCTTGCCCCCTCCTACCTCACCTTCCGTCTCTCCTTCTACAACCAAGACTGCATACTTCAATCTTCTAGTACTAACCTTCTCTCTGTGCCTTGATCTCACCTGTCTCACTGCCTGCTCCTGGCTCACTTCCTACGTCTGGCCTGGAATGTCCACCCTCCTCAAATCCAACAGACAAGTACTCTTTCCCCCTTCAAAGCCTTATTGAAGGCACATCTCCTTTAACAAGGCCTTCCCAGACTAAACCCCAGTTTTCCTCATCTCCCACTCCCTTCTGTGTCACCCTGACTTGCTCCCTTTGCTCTCCCACCCTCCCAGCCCCACAGCACTTATGTATATATCTGTAATTTTATTTATTTGCATTAGTGTCTGTCTCTCCCCATCTAGGCTGTGAGCTTGTTTTGGGCAGGGAATGTCACTGTTTATTGTTGTATTGTACTTTCCCAAGATCTTAGGACAGTACTCTGCAAATAGTATGTGCTTAATAAATATGACTGACTGACTGAATGAATAAATATCATTATTGTTATTTACAAGGTCTCAGTTTAGCAGGTCCCAGTTTTAACAGGTCCCAAATGGGGAAGGGAGCAAGTAAAAGCATCCAATAATAATAATAATTGTGTTTGCTGAGCGCTTACCATAGACAAGCGGTATACTAAGTACAGGGGAAAATACATCATAATCAGGGCTCACTTGGGGTTCACAGTCTAAGTAGGAGGGAGGACAGGTAATGAATCTGTATTTTGCAGATGAGAGAACTGAGGCACAGGGAAGTTCAATGACTAGCCCAAGATCACACAACAGGCAAGTGGCACAGTTGGGATTAGAACTCAGGCCCTCTGACTCCCAGGCCCATGCTCTTTGCATTATGCCATGCTGCTTTTCTCTGGTTGCTTACCATTATCAAAGTACTTGCTGGCCACTGACTATGTGCCAACTAGGCACTGGAATAGACATAAGTCAATCAGGGCAAACACAATCCCTGTCCCACAGGGATTTCACAATCTAGAAGAGAGGGAGAATAGATATTTAATTCCCATTTTATAGAAGAAGAAAATGAGGCACAGAGAAGTTAAGTGACTTGCCCAAGGATACATAGTAGGCAAGGGACAGAGCAGGATTAAAACCCAGGTCCTCTGAATCTCAGGCCTGGGCTCTTTCAAAAGGCCACACTTCTCAATTAGACAATCCCTAATAGCAAGCTTTTCAGTAAATACCATTTGACTGATTGATACCAAATATGCTTTGAAAAGTAAGTGTTGTATTTGATGACATTATGCTTACCCCTGAAATGAAAACATCAGGTCACTGTTATAAGTGAATATGTACCCACAATGTTAAACTGGAATGAAGGAAATAATAGCTTCGGCAGAGATATAGGCAACCTCATCGCAGGAGTGCAAACACCCAATACATTCGTTATAATGGATGATTTTAATGAGAGCTCTGGTAGTGATCTGCAAATGAAAGAAAGAAATGAGGCCACAGGGAATTGGCTAACACAGAAGTAGTGGACTACTTTTTCTTAAAGAATGGCCCTTGAAAGAGTAGTTCAGTGCACTGAACTAGGTACTTAGATAAGTATCCCAGAAACAAGTGACATATTCTCTTCCCACAAGGAGCTTACGCTCTAACAAGGGAGGCAAACATTAAAAGGCTTTCAATTGAGATATCAAAATAAATAACAGAATATGCACTTGAATAAACATATATATGTACAAAATATACCCACCAATTAGCTACACATACATTCATATATGAATCCCATGCCCATAATATAATAATAATTGTGGTATTTGTTAAGTGCTTAGTATGTGCAAAGCACTGTTCTAAGCACTGGGGGGATACAAGGTGATCAGGTTGTCCCACGTGGGGTTCGCAGTTTTAATCCCCATTTTACAGATGAGGTAACTGAGACACAGAGATGCCTTTACCAGTTGATTCAAGTGCTTAACTCCCTCCTCAAACCCCTTGCCCTTTGAATAAGGGGAGAGCTGTGGTGGGAAATAGTTTGCGGAGGAGGGAGGGTCAGGCCAAGATAGAAGTATGAGCCTGGGAATGAAGGCAGGAGAATCAGGAATAAAATACAGTTACAAGGTTAGCATGGAAGGAGTCTGAAGAAAATTGAGATGTGTTAGTCTGTGTCAAGGAAGCCATAAATGAGGGTTAACATCTATATTGGCAAAAAAGAGATAAACATTCCCCAAGTTCTGTTAGCTGAAGTAGCACATTGACCAATGATATATCAACAGACAAGGATTTAAAAACCTGAATAAAGAAGGCCAGCACATCCTTTGGGAGATTGTCAGAGTATGGTGGCAAGGCCATGGCAGACTCCAAATCAAACTAATAGTCTTCAAAGCTATGGCATTGTTTAACCTTCTCTATGGCTGTGCGATCTGGATGCCACACAGATTTCACAACCAACTTCTTGAGTAATTCCACAAGCCTCTCTTAAAGGTATGAATAACTGTTTGTCAGAGAAGCAGTGAGGCCTAGTGGTAAGACCACGGGCCTGGGCATCAGAGGACCTGGATTCTAAACTCAGCTCTGCCATTTACCTGTTGTGTGACCTTGAGGAAATCACTTAACTTCTTGGTGCACTCAATTCCATCTTCTACAAAATGAGGATTCAATACCTCTTCTCCTCCTAATTTAGACTGCGAGCCCCACGTGGGACCTGATTATCCTGGATATACCCCAGTGCTTAGAAAAGTGCTTGGCACATATCAAGTGCTTGACAAATACCATAATCGTTAAATATTATTTCCTGCTTTTCAATCTTGTTGTCTTAAAGGCACTGATAACATCAGTGTCATCAACTGCATTATCAGTCATGTGACATGACTGTGCTGTCTGTGTCATGTAAGGACAGCAGGATACCCTGGAAGCTGTTCTATGAGGAATTGAAATTGGGAAACTGAAAGCAAGAAGGACAAAGGAAATGTTTTAAGGGTACAGTAAAATTAAGTCCCAGATGAGATTGCATTCCAGCTGAAAACAGGCAGTCCATTGACGCAGACAGACTAGCATGGCGCCCGGCATTTGAGAAAGGAGCAACTCTTTTCAAGTCAAAGTTTTGTAATGATCGTGTGACAAGGAGACCAAAACAGAAATAGTACCAGACTCTGCAAACAACAAGACAACACAAGGGACATTCTTTGTGTTTTCAGAGAAATGAGATATAAAAATATTTACCCTATTTAAAGAAATACTTAGAATCTCATGTCTTCCTTAGCTGAGAAAGAACAAACAATTAGCAACAGAAATTTGGCAATGAAGACTTTTGACACAAAATCCTGGTTTAACTGCAGAATGACCCTAGTCTGGTATTTAACTTAATCTGCATTACACCCCCAAAACGTAACAGCATCCACTTTTCTTTCTCTTTATGGAAGACTCTCCCTCGTGGAATTTTTCTTTGGCTGATTTCCCCCACCTGAAGAAGTAGAGTGAGCAGAAAAGAGAGGAAAAAAAGACTGCTGCAATCTCTTTGAACCCTTTTTCTCCTCCCCTTCACTCCAGTCCTTTCTTGCAATTGGCTGAGCTGTGGATGATGTCCTAACCAGGAGCCTGGTCAATTTGGCCCAAGCAAGAATGACTGACCAGGCATTCAGATGGACCACCCAGGAGTGCATGGATGACCAGAAGGTGAATCTTCTTCTGGAACCTAAGTAAGGGCTGGGCTGACCATCACTCTACTGTCTTCTTTGAGCACCAAGGATGAAGTGATGATGATGATGATGTTGGTATTTGTTAAGCGCTTACTATGTGCCGAGCACTGTTCTAAGCGCTGGGGTAGATACAGGGTAATCAGGTTGTCCCACGTGAGGCTCACAGTTAATCCCCATTTTACAGATGAAGTAACTGAGGCACAGAGAAGTTAAGTGACTTGCCCACAATCACACAGCTGTCAAGTGGCAGAGCTGGGATTCGAACTCATGACCTCTGACTCCCAAGCCCGTGCTCTTTCCACTGAGCCACGCTGCTTCTCACAAGTGCAAGTACAGTGCTCTGCATTAATCTATATTACTGGATGGATGGATGGATGGATGGATGGATGGATGGATGGATGGATGGATGAAGACTAGGGGTAGATATACTCCTGGGATTTAGGGGATGCAGCTCTGGGCCCCAGGGTAAGGGGGACCCCAGATACAACCCAGAGCAGTTGCCCCCTCATGTACTAACTTCACACCTCCTGTTCCTATAAACATGAAAATCAGTTGGCTCATTTTTAGGAGGAGCCCAGTTGGGATCTAGACCTTATCAAAGTGGCAGTGTTGGAAGTCAATTGTTAATCCAATTTTGGATGGCAAAACTTACTTCACCTTTGCCTTCTGAATCAGTTCAATTCACTACAAAATCTCACTCAATCAACTAATCATTAATGAAAATTTTTGAGTGTTTACCATGTGCAGAACACTGTACCATGGGCTCGGGAAAGTTCAGTAGTGTAAGTATGAACATCTCTGCCCTCAAGAAGCTTACGATATAAATGGGTAGACAGACACTAAATAACTTACCTATTGGGGAAGAGGCAGAGTATGAAGATAAATAGATAACTACTGTGGGGACAGGGGTAGGATATCAAAGTACTTAGGAGATATGCACCCAAGTACATAAGTAATGCAGAAGGGAGGGAGGATAGGGTGGGAAGAGGAGCTGTTAGTCAGACAAAGCTTCCTGGAGAAGATATGATTTTAGTAAGAATTTGAAGACGATAAGAGCGGTGGTCTGTCGGATGTGAGGGGGAAGGGAGTTCCAGACAGGAAAGAGGATGAGAGCAAGGGGGGATAAGTAGGAGGTGGAAGGTTGAATGAGTGACTTAAAGCTAATGGTGAGGAGTTTATATTTGATGTGGAGATGGTTGGACAACCACTGGAGGTTTCTGAGAAGTGGAGAGATGTGTAGAGTCCCCCTTTGACTATAAACTCATTGTAGACAGGGAACAAGTCTACCAACTCTGTTGTACTGTATTCCCCCTAGTGCTTAGTACCTTGCTCTGCACATAGCAAATGCTCAAAAAATACTGATGGATCTTTTAAGAAAAAGGATCCAAAGAGCAGAATAAACTGTGAACAGGAGAGGGAAAAGCCTGGAGGTAGAGAGATCAGCGAGGAGGCTGGGAGGTCAGCGAGAAGGCCGATGCAGTAACCAAGACAGTATATGACAAGTGCTTGGCCCTGTGGCTAGCAGGAGATGGAGAGGAAGGGGCAGATTCTAGAGATGTTGTGAAAATAGAATTGGGAGAATTTGGTGACTGATTGATTATGCAGTTTGAAGGCGAGATAAGAGACAAGGATAATGCCAAGAGAAGTAGCCTGTGGCCTGGGAATCAGAAGCCCTGGATTCTAATCCCAACTCTGCCACTTGTCTGCTGCATGACCCTGGGCAAGTCATTTAACTTCTTGGTGAATCAGTTCCCTCATCTGAAAAATGGGGATTCAATATCTGTTCTCTGTCCTACTTAATCTGTGAGCCCCTTGTGGGACCTGATTACTTTGTGTCTTTCTCATGCCTAATACAGTGCTTGGCACATAGTAAGCATTTATTATTATTATGTGAGGAGCTTGTGAGACAGAGATTATGGTGATCTGCCCAACAGCGAGGGGAAATTCAGTGGGTAGAGAGGATTTGGGAGGGAAGATAAGGGAGAGTTTGTATGTGATAATGCCATGCTGCCTAGGCACATTTTACCAACCCTGATGATTTTCTGGGGAGAAATACCAGCCTGGACCATTTTTCCTACTGTTTCTGGAAGCACTTTCAGGACTACAGTTTTTCATTCTTTGTGCCCACCTCCTCCACCCTTCCCACCCCAATTTTCAAATCTGTCCAAACACGTTTCTTCTAATTCTGGGAAGATGTGGTGGAGGAGAGATTGGAAAGATGGGCAGAGGATCAGGTTCCAGCCTGGGAACACAATCTATTTCCTCCCAAATAAAGTCTCCAGGTTGTTGGCCAATCCGCCTGCAAATGAAGCCTGTAAATAAAATCAAACCTGTTGCATGTGAATTCCTCCCACTCCAGCTTCCCATCATAGAAGCCCAGTTGGCTGGGGACATTGAGATAGTCACATCAAAGTTGGGATTCATTACCTAGACCCTTTGGGCAAAAGCAACCAGAGATTCCAGGAGCAAAGGGCATATCTGCCCTCTCATCCAGAATATTTTTGGAATTTTTTAATGGGATTTTATGTACGTGATCAATTTCAGCTCATCTTTGCAGACCATTACTGGATTTGTGAATGGTCAGTGGGAAGGTATAAATAATAGAATTCATAAGTATTATTTTTACTTACTGTAAACCTTCACCATTATGTCTGGAACAGGTTCTCGTGTAACCGATTACATGAGAGTATGTGGGCAAATGTACTCCAAGATACAGCCATTCACAATAAAACCACATTTTCAAGGCTGTATAGGGAAATGTCCCTCTATTTCACTTTGTAGGAAATTTTCTCCCTGCTTAAAGTAAAGCTAGTTATACTTATTTTGCAAAATGTTTTTCAAGCTTGAGTTACAGTAAGTTCTCCATAAACATGGTGAATTGAATAATTTTGTAGAGTTAGGGAAATTACTTTTCTTTTCAGTTCACTCATAATTTTATTTATTTCTGAACTTCAGCCATTAGTAGACATGATATCAGCCTCAGAGGACATGACTCCTTGACATTTTACAGAAATATTTGCTCCTTTCTAAAATTTTCCCAGATCTCTCATCCCAGCTCTTCAAATAGACCAAATTCCTTTCAAGGAAAATAGCTTAAATATGGCTTCCCAACAAAGTTAAATCAGAGACTATCATAGTCAGAAATGCTCTACTCAAAACCCCCGAAATGAGATGAGATATTCTGTCTAAAGACGAAATGAAAAAGAAAAAAGAAACAAGATCAGCAGATTTTCCACAGTTCCCCACAAGCTTAAAAAAGGATGAGTGTTTTCTAAATGTTAGGATTGTTGTTTTTGCAGCAGGATGATGGGAGGTTGCCTTCTCTCATTTGAGAGCCAATGAATTAGAGGCACTTTGTAAAATGCTTGATATATTTTGCAATACCTAAGAGTTCTAGATTTCAAAGATCAGAGTAATTGCATACACAAAATGAGTAATTGCCTGTGCAAATGAGTAATTGGTAGCACAAGTAGCCATCTGAGCATGCAATTAACTGGCTCATGCAAGTAATTGCCTGTTTTTACAAGAACTATTTAGAAACCTCAACTTAAGCATTTATTTTTTAATAACTCTTCCACAAAACATTCTTAGAGTTTCCAGATCAATAATTTGCTCACGTTTTGAAGGTCTTGTGAGTGCAGGTAGGGGTTCAGTAGGATCAAAGTATCACAGTACTTTGTGATACTTTGATATGCCACAGTGATTTTGATGTTTTCTCCCATGCACTCTCACTGTATTCAATTTACCTACTTTAAAAAATTATTTGAAATTTTGATGAATGCTGCTAATGACCTTTTTATGGTATTTGTTAAGTGCTTACTATGTGCCAAGCACTGTATCCGGCTCTGAGATAGATAAGTGATAATCAGGTTGGGTGCAATCCCTTGCATGGGACTTACAGTCTAAGTAGTGGGAAGACCAACTGAGAAAATTTAGGCATCAAGATGGTAAGTAACTTGCCTAAAGTCACACAGCAGCAATTGACAGTGCTGAATTAGAACCCAGGTCTTCTGAATCCCAGGCTTATGCTTTTTCCACTAGACCATGCTGCCTTTCTGGAAACATTCTCTAAGTCTGGTTGAAGTCAAGACTGGGACTGGAAAGTTATATTTAACTTTTTCAAAATTTGAAGTTAATTCAGTGGAGAATCACTTGCAAAATTAATCTCTGTTCTCTAACTTCATATTTAAGAAAAGTCAGGTATTCATTTGTAAAGGCTATCTCTCCAACTAACCTCTCATCCACACTGAGCCTCTGGTCTGGAATGCCCTCCTTTTCATACCCAGTAGACAATTACTCTCCTCACCTCCAAAGCCTTATTGAAGGCACTTCTCCTCCAAGAGGCCTTCCCTGACTAAGCCTTCATTTCTTCTTTTCTCACTCCCATCTGTTTTGCCCTGACTTGCTCCTTTTATTCACCACCCACCCTACCCAGTCCCATAGCACTTACACCTATATCTGTAATTTATTTATTTATATTCATTCATTCAATTGTATTTACTGAGTGCTTACTGTGTAAGGAGTACTGTACTAAGCATTTGGAAAGCACAATTCAGCAACAAGGAGAGACAATCCCTGCCCTGCCCACAACAGGCTCACAGCCTAGAAGGGGGGAGACAGACATCAAAACAAATTAACAGGCACCAGGGCATCAACATAAATAAACAGAATTAGATATATATATATATATATATATATATCAGTACAAATAAAACAGGCATTAATATGAATAAGTAGAATTACAGATATGCACATATACCCACAAGTGCTGTGGGGTGGGGGGTAGAGCAAAGGGAGAGAGTCAGAGTGAGGTGGGGGGAAGGGAGAGCTGAGGAAAAGGGGACTTAGACTGGAAAGGCCTCCTGGAGGAGGTGAGCCTTCAGTAGGGCTTTGAATGGGGGAAGTGTGATTGGCAGATTTGAGCAGGAGGGGCATTCCAGGCCAGAAGTAGGACATGGGCCAGGGTCGATGGCAGGACAGGTGAGAGCGAGGCACAGTGAGAAAGTTAGCACCAGAGGAGTGGAGTGTGTGGGCTGGGATGTAGAAGGAGAGAAGGGAGGTGAGGTGGGAGGGGGTAAGGTGATGGAGAGCTTTGAAGTCAATGTCCATCTCCCCTTCTAGACTGCAAACTCGTTGTGGGCAGGGAATGTGTCTGTTATATTGCTGTTTATACCCCCACCACCACAAGCACTTAGTGCAGTAACCTGCACACAGAAGGTGCTTATTAAATTTGATTGATTGGTTAAAGGTAATTACCTCACTTGCCAGTCCCTTTTTCTCAGTTCAGACCTCTGGGGACCACTGGCCTCAGCAATTTCAGTCTCCTTTTTTTCTAAAAATCACTATCTTTATCATTAAACAAGTAAGTTTATTAGTTATTGTATTTAATAAGTGCTTACTACTATATGCCAAGCACTGTGCTATGTACTGGGACAGATACAAGAGAGTCTGATCATACGCAGTCCCTCTCCCACCTATGACTCAACCAATTGAAATAGTTCATTCAGTCATTCAGTTCATTCAATTGTATGTATTGAGCACTTACTGTGTGCAGAGCAGTGTACTAATCACTTGGGAGAGTACAATACAACAATAAACAGACACAGTCCCTGCCCATGATTAGGTTACAGTCTGGGGAGGGTAGACAGACACGAATACAAATAAATAAAATTACAGTTATATATAAGTGTTGTGGGGATGGGAAGGGGGAAGAGCAAAGGGAACAAGTCAGCGTGATGCAGAAGGGAGTGGGAGATGAGGAAAGGTGGGGCTTAGTCAGGGTAGGCCTCTTGGAGGAGATGTGCCTTCAGTAAGGCTTTGAATGGGGGACGTGTGATTGGCAGATCTGAGCAGGAGGAGCATTCCAGGCCAGAGGTAGGACGTGGGCCAGGGTCCATGGCAGGACAGGTGAGAGAGAGGCACAGTGGGCACAGTGAGAAAGTTAGCACCAGAGGAATGCTAATTGGCTGTCAGATTTGAGGATTTGTGTTTCAAGCCAGAGGCACAACAACGAGAGCTGTGGGCAAGAAAGGCGAGATTGAGGCACCGTGAAGAGGTTAGCACTAGGGTTGTGAAGTGTGCAGGCTGGATTGTAGAGAGAGAAGCGAGATGGGGGGTGGGGGGAGATGGTGGAGTGTTTTAAAACCAGTGGTGAGAAGATTTTGTTTGATGCAGAAGTGGATGAAGCAGCATGGCTCAGTGGAAAGAGCATGGGCTTTGGAGTCAGGGCTCATGAGTTCGAATCCCAGCTCTGCCACTTGTTGGCTGTGTGACTGTGGGCAAGTCACTTAACTTCTCTGTGCCTCAGTTCCCTCATCTGTAAAATGGGGATTAAGACTGTGAGCCCCACGTGGGACAACCTGATTCCCCTATGTCTACCCCAGCGCTTAGAACAGTGCCCGGCACATAGTAAGCGCTTAACAAATACCAACATTATTATTATTATTATGAGCAACAACTGGAGTTTTTTGAGGAGTGGGATGACATGTCCTGAAAGTTTTTGTAGAAAAATGATCCAGGCAGCAGAGTGGAGTATGGACTGGAGTGGGGAGAGATAGGATGCTGGGAGGTCGGCAAGGAGGATGATGCAGTAATACAGGTGGGTTAGGATGAGTGACTGTCTTCACATGGTAGCAGTTTAGATGGAGAGAAAAGGGAGGATTTTAGTGGTTAGGAAGGTGGGAATGACAGTATTTAGTGATTGTTTGAATAAGTGGGTTGAATGATAATGCCAAGGCTGTGGACTTGTGAGAAAGGAAGGATACTGGTGCTGTCTACAGTGATGGGAAAGTCACAGGGACACAGTACAAGGTTGGGGTGGGATGAAAAGAGTTCTGTTTTGGACATGTTATGTTTGAGGCAATGTGAGGACATCCAAGTAGAGATGTCTTGAAGGCAGGAGGAGATGTGAGACTGGAAAGAGGGAGATAGATCAGGGCTGGAGATGTAGATTTGAGTATCATCTGCATTGAGGTGGTTGAAGCCATGGGAGCAAATGAGTTCTCCAAGGGAGTGGGTGTAGATGGAGAATAGAAGGGGACCAAGAACTGAACCTTGAGGGACCTCCACAGTTAAGGGATAGGAGGTTGAGAAGGAGCCTGTGAAGGAGACTGAGAATAAACAGTCAGAAAGATAAGAGGAGAACCAGGAGAGTAGAGAGTCAGTGAAGCCAAGCATAATGTTTCCAGGAGAAGGGAGTGATCTACAGTGCCAAAGGCAGCTGAGAGGTTGAGGAGGATTAGGATGAAGTAGAAGCCGTTGGATTAGTTAGAGCCAGGTATCCTTTCCTCATTTTCCAGATGAGGAATCTGAAACCCAGAGTTAAGTGATTTGCCCAAGGTCACAAAGAAGGTCAATGGAAGGACGTCAAAGGCAGAGATAGGATTAGAATGCAGGACTCCTTTTTACATTGAACCACTAATCTTGAACTTTCAAAAACTACAGTTACACCTAGCACCTCTAGAGCTCCATGTTTATTTCCTAGTAACATCCTTCACCACGTAGTGACTGCTTTAATCCACCTCAGTGCTTAGTACAGTGCCTGGCACACAGTACGTGCTTAACAGATACCATAATGATTATTATTATTTTCCCATTTGAAAATATTTTTATGTCTGCCTCCTCGCCTAGAGGGCAAATTCCTTGTGGGTGGTAAAATTTTATGATTGATAGATCAATTGATTGTACTTTATTACTATATGATTGCTTTGAAACTGTAGCCTTGGGAAAACCATAGGAGCCTAATTCCATTTACTGACAAATGCATCCATCTATTTAAAAAAATTCCATCCAGAATGACAACTCACTGTGAAATTATTATAAGAGGATGAGATGAAGCAGCAATAAAATATTCACATCTCAACGTGCTAAGACCTTTTCTTGTCTTTGTGGAAAAGGCATGGATCTGGGAGTTGGGAGGCCTGGGTTCAAGTCCCAGCTCTGTGACTAGCCTTCTGTGTGGCTTTGGGAAAGTCACTTAACTTCTTTGTGCCATGGTTTCTTCATCTATAAAATGGGGATTCAATACCCACCTTCTTAGACTGTGAGCCCCCGCTGGGACAGGGACTGCATCTGACCTGATAATCTTCTATCTACCCCAGCACCTAGCTTATAGAAAATGCTTAATAAATGTTATAATTAAGTGTCTCTTGAAAGAAGTATAGGATAATCTTACCTATACTTGAAGTAGCATGATTATCAAGTAGGACTGTCCATTCTGCAAAGATGTTTAAAATAATAATAATAATGTTGGTATTTGTTAAGCGCTTACTATGTGCAGAGTACTGTTCTAAGCGCTGGGGTAGATACAGGGTAATCAGGTTGTGCCACATGAGGCTCACAGTCTTAATCCCCATTTTATAGATGAGGTAACTGAGGCCCAGAGAAGTTAAGTGACTTGGCCACAGTCACACAGCTTACAAGTGGCAGAGCTGTAATCCAAACCCATGACCTCTGACTCCCAAGCCCGTGCTCTTTCCGCTGAGCCACGCTGCTTCTCTAATGAAACAGTCAGTACTATAGACCTGTTCTGTAAAACAAACTTTCCAGAGAGCTACTATGAAAGAAGACTATAGGAGGACAGGAAAGATTTTTAGAACATGCAGTCATAAGATTTTTGCCCCCATACTAGGCCATCTCACGAGTTGCAAGAAAACAAAGCAGCAGTGTGGCTCTCTGAGACCTCAAAATACAGCTCCATTTCTGTCTGAGCTCTAAGTGGAAAAAGGAAAATGGATGAATTGTTGGGTTTTGTATTTTAAACATCTACTTCATTTTCCAGCACAAGTATTGAAAAAATATTTTCATTATGACAGTATTGATTAGGAACGATACACCTTTTTCTATCACACAGCATGAAATATGGACAATTAGTTAATTAATCAATCAATGTTTTTATTGAGTACTTATTATGTGCAGAACACTGTATTAGGTGCTTGCGAGAGTATAACAGTAGATTTGGTAAACATGATTCCAGTCCTAAAGGAACTTGCGGTCTAGTGGAGGAGACAGACATTAATAAAATAAATTAAAGGTAGAAGAAATGGCAGGGAATACAGTTTTGTACATTAAAGCATTCATGAAGCACAAACTATGAGCCAAATACTACTAAATGTTAGGGAAGATTCATGATAATCAGGTCAGATGCAGTCCCTAATCAATTATTCAGTGGCAATTATTGAGTGCTTACTGTGTGCAGAGCACTGTTTTAAGCACTTGAGAGAGTACAGTACAGCAGAGTTGGTAGATGTGTTCCTTACCCACAACAAACTTACAGTCTAGAGGGAACACGGGGGCTCACAGTCCAAGTAGAAGGGAGAACAGGTATTGAAATTCCACTTTACAGATGAGGAAACCATGCCACAGAGAAGTGAAGTGACAACCAAAGTCATACAACAGGCAGGTGGCAGACCTGGTATTAGAACCCAGGTCCTCTTACTCTCCTTTTCATGTTTTTTCCACACTGCTTCTCCTAAATGCCAGGGCCTGGGGTGGAGTAAGTATTAAAGTATCAAAGAGCTTAAGGATGATGTGGGGCTGAAATGGGGAGTTCTTAAGGATTACAGAACCAAGTGGATAGGTGACCCAAAGGTAGGACGTAGAGACTGGCCAATGGGATAAAGGGTAAAATTCAAGCTCAAGGGTGATACACAAAGGAGCGGGACTAGGAATAATGAGGGCTTAGTTGGGGACTGACTCTTGGAGGAAATGTGATTTTAGTAAGGCTTTGAAGATGGATAGAATCTGGTGGTCCATCAGATATGAAGGGGGAGGGGATTCAGGTCAGAGGGAGGATGAGGGCAAGGGGAGCTCAGCAAGACAGATGAAATTGAGGAACAATGAGCAGGTTGACATAACAGGAACGAAGATTATGGAGTGGGTTGTAGTGGGAGATTAGAAAGGTTAAATAAGAAGGGGTAAAGCTAATTGAGTATCTTAAAGCCAGTGGTGAAGACTTTCTGTTTGATGTGACAACTGATGGACAACCAATGGAGATTTCTGAGGTGTGGAGAGATGTGTATTGAACAGTTTTTTGAAAATTGAACCAGGCATCAGGGTGAAGCATAGACTGGAGTAGGGAGAGCCTAGAGGCAGAGAAGTCAGCAAGGAGACTGATGCAGTGGCTAAAATGGAAAATGTTAAGTGCTTAGATAAGATAGTGTGGTGGCAATTTGGTTGGAGAGGAAAGGGCCGATTCTGGAGATGTTTTGAAGGTAGAACCCAGAGGCAGGGAAGTCAGCAAGGAGAGGGCTGCAGTGGTCAAGATGGGAAATGATATGCTTGGATAAGTGGTAGCAATTTGGTTGGAGAGGAAAGGGCGGATTCTAGAGATGTTGTGGAGGTAGAACCCACAGGATTAGGTAACAGACTGAATATGTGGATCAAATGAGAGAGTTGGGTTGAGGATAATGCCAAGATTATGGGGCTTGAAAACCTCACCACATACCTTTGTCATGTAAGTATTCCTCCCTATCATATTACAATGTGTTGTTAAACTCCTTGACCTAAAGCACAAAAGAAAAGTTAAGATTAGACCTCAGTATAGCTTACTTTGAGTTCCATGAATTTCTATGCAACTTTTCATTTTTCCAGAGCTCTTTGCTATCACTAACAATAGGAGTGATATTATTTTGAAGCATTTACTGAGTGTATTACACTAATCACTGTGCCTAGAAAGGTAAGACAAGTATGAGACACAGTCTCCGCTCATAAGGAGTTTCCATTCTAGCAGCAAAATATTTACAGTGAAGTCAGAATAGGTAAATGGAATATTCAATCAAAATATGAATATATAGACAGGTGTTGAGGAAGCAGCGTGGCTCAGTGGAAAGAGTCTGGGCTTCAGAGTCAGAGGTCATGGGTTCGACTCCCGGGTACGCCACTTGTCAGCTGTGTGACTGTGGGCAAGTCACTTAACTTCTCTGGGCCTCAGTTACCTCATCTGTAAAATGGGGATTAACTGTGAGCCTCACGTGGGACAACCTGATTACCCTGTATCTACCCCAGTGCTTAGAACAGTGCTCTGCACATAGTAAGTGCTTAATAAATACCAACATTACTATATAGATACCTGAGTGCAAAAGGCATCTTTGGCTACATCTCACAGTGTGGACAATTGTTGGAAAGGTGGGATTTTAAGAGGACTTTAAAAGAGGGTCAGGCTGCGGTTGTCAAATTCGGGGTATTTGGCAGATCTGTCTTTCCCCTCTCCAGTCCATACTTCTTTCTGCGTTGCCCTGACTTGCTGTGCAACAGAGTAAAGTGGAAGAAGAGGAAAGGTCGGGGCTTAGTCAGGGAAGCACTCCTCTTGGAGGAGATGTGCCTTCAGTAAGGCTTGGAAGTGGGGGAGAGTAATTGTCCTCCTTCACTCCTTCCTCCCCTCTCTTACTCTTTCTTAAGAGAACTCATTTGCTCCTAAGGCTTCAACTACTATCTCTATGCTGATGATTCCCAAATCTACATCTCCAACCCTGACCTTCACATCTCCAAAGCTGACCTTTCTCCTCTTCTGCAATCTTGTATTTTCTCCTATCTTTAGGACATCTCTATCTGGATGCCCGCCGACACCTCAAATTTAGCATGTCCAAAACTGAACAACTTATCTTCCCATCCAAATCTTGTCCTCCCTCTGTATAACCCATCACTGTAGACAATATCATTATCCTTCCTAACCCAATAGCCTATATCTTTGTTATTGTCCTTGACTCATCTCTCTCAATCCACCTGCATAGTCAATCCGCCCTGCATAGTCAATCCGCTACCAAATCATGTCAGTTCTATCTTCACTGTTTTACTAAAATCCACCCTTTCCTCTCCATCCAAACTGCTACCATATTGATCCAAGCACTTATCCTATCCCACCTTTACTACTGCATCAGCCTCCTTGTTGACCTCCCTGCTTCTGGTCTCTCCACACTCCAGTCCATACTTCACTCTGCTGGACATATTTTTCTAAAAATCATTCAGGACATATCTCTCCTCTCAAGAACCTCCTGTGGTTGCCCATCCACCTCCACATGAGACAGAAGGTCCATACCACTGGTTTGCCCCCTTCTTACCTTACCTCACTTCATTGATCTCCTACTAAAGCCCAACCCACATACTTTGCTCCTGTAACACCAGCTTACTCTCTATGGCTTGAGCTAGTCCACCTCACCACCGATCCCTTTCTCACATCCTCTCCCTAGCCTGGAACTCCTTCACTCTCCATATATGCCAGACCATCGCTCTCCCCACCATCAAAGCACTATTAAGGTCACATCTTCTCCAAGAGGGCCTCCCTGATTAAGCCTTCTTTTCCCCAGCTCCCTCTCACTTCTGCATCTGTGAACTTTGGGCATTTGATATTCATCCCACCCTCAACCCCAGAGCACCTATGAAGATATCTTTGAATTATGAGTTATAAATATTTATTTGTATTAATGTCCGTCTCCCCCCTTGAGACTGCAAATTCATTGTTGGCAAGGAATGTGTCTGGGAACTATTGTATTGTACTCTCTCAAGCTCTTAGAACAGTGCTCTGCATTTAATAAGGACTCAGTAAATACCACTGATTGCCTGAGTTTCTGTCTTCTCCCTTTCCCTCCTTATAGCATATCTACCAACTCTTATATCATACTCTCACAAGCACTGTGAGAACACTGTATAGTGCTTGGCACACAGTAAGTGCTCAGTGAACGCCACTGATGGATTGATCCATTGACTTCCTCTCTCTTTCTCTCCCCCTTCATTATTAGTCCACAGTGAAGTAAACTGTAAGCTCCTTGAAGGCACGGATCATGTTTACCAATCCTATGCTTTGTACTGTCCCAAGTCCTTATTCAGTTGTCTCCACACGATCTTCTTCAAATGAGTCATTTCTCACTCATAGTGACTCAATGGACACAACTTCTTCAGAACATCCCTTCTTCTGTCATAAATTCGTTCTGGTACATGTATCCATAGGATGTTCTTGAAAAAGATACTTAAGTGACTTACCACTGCCTATTTGCTCAGTATAAACTTGAGTCTCTGCCGTTGTCTTTGATAAATGTTTCGATCACTTGATCATCTGTCTTTGACTCTTCCCCATGCTGCTGCTACCTAGAACAGGTGAATCAGCTTTCTCTGATACTTCAGCTTTGACCTTTCCATTGAGGGTAGCCCTGTATGGTATAGTTCTAAGCTTCATCAGCGTATGCAAATTCTCCTACAACAGTAAGTTATTTGTTCATATAAGAGCTCCATACACACTAAGCACTCAATAAATATGATTGATTAATTGATAAGTAAGCTACCTTAGAGCTAATTCAATGTGTATTTATTTCCAGTGATTGGCCTCTTTGCTTCAATTGCTCAAATGTTTCATCATTTTTGGCCCTTCTCCAGTAAAAGTTTATAGATCCCTTTTTAGCACAGTGCTGCCTTCTGTGAATCTGGCTTATATTTAAGAGACTCATGAATGGGCTTGTCATGAGGTAAAGAAACTTTAATCACAGATAAAAGTAATCAAAGATTAGAAACAAAGAAGCATTGATTCATTATGACTTTGAGAGGTCAACCTGCCAAACCCCCATCTCCAGGAAAGACAATACATACTCCATCACAGATGGACAGTCAACACATTCTGAGAGAAGTTTTCACTGTGCATCAAGTTTTATAGTCTAATCCATTTCTCTCCTTCCATTTAAATCCATTTTCTCTGGTCATCAAGAGCCCTTAATCACAGTCCTCCACATTCTATTCTTTCTTTCTTAGAAGACCATTTTTAAGAGACATCTTTCAGTTTTGTCTTCAGCAGCAGAAGAAAAAAGTTAGCAAACACCTGGAAGTTTGCAGTGAAATTTGAAGACATGATCCAGACCCACAAATCATTTAAAGTTTCTTCTTTTGGCCTCAACAATTTTCAGGGTAAAGGGCACTTTCTCCCTCTGACTTAGCTGCTGGGGTGGTTGGGAGCCCAGTGGGGAATAGGGTCACTAAACCTGTTGGCAAGTTGATTCCTCAATCCTTTGCACCTCTAGACTGAAACTCCTTTTAGAAAGGAATTTGAATCTACCAACTCTATTGAATTGTTCTTTCCTAGCACTTAGTACAGTGTTCTGTACATGGTAAGCGTTCAGTGACATTCGTTGATTGATATGTGCTGCCTTCAAATCCTTTTATGGCTTTGAAAATGCAAATACAAAGCGGAGACTATAGGGCTCCAATAAAGGCCTGATCAAAGCCGAGAATCTTCGAAAAATCACCTTGCAGTTCTTTCGATAGACTACTCCTTTCAATAACATGAGGGCTTTTTATTTTCCACCAGTTCATCATCTATGATTCATTGGTTTCTTGTGGTCCACGATTGCCCTTTGACCCTGTCTTTCTGCCATTCTTGTGGAGTCAGTCACTTCCCATTTTGTATATGTTTAGATTGTTTTTCTTCCTAAATGACCTCATCATCCTTTTGAAATTCATCCTGTTTACTTCGGCTCACTTCTCCAACTGAACTGTAAGCTCCTTGTGGGCGAGGACAGTGTCGAGTAACTCTATTGTACCATACTCTTCCTAGTGCTTAATATAATGTTCTGCCCCCAGAAAAGACTCAGTAAATATCACTGACTGATGGATTGAATGGGCGTTCCATCTTCCTTTGAGGGTAGTCTACAGCTAAAGTGTCAGTGCTAGACTAGCCCAACAGAAGTTATGGAAAATGCCAATAATAATACTAATAATGCTGGTATTTGTTATGCTTTTACTATTGCTGAGAACTGAGGTAGACACTATACAGTTAAATCAAATATCATCCCTGTCCCTCGATCTTAAGAGAGGGGGAGAACAAGTATTGAATTCCTATTTGGCAGATGAAGAAAGTGAGTCCCAGAGAAGTTAAGTGATTTGCCCAAGTCACACAGAAAGCAGTGGCAGAGCTGGGATTAGAACTCTTGAAACCCAGTCCTGTTCTTGTCCCACTAGGCCCCACTGCTTCTCTCGGCCCAACAGCTGACAGATTGACCTGCACTTCACCAAAGGAGTAGGGCTGAGCGAGGCTCTTCCAAGGTTGGCTGGCCTCCAATTCTACCTTCAGTACCAACTTCATTGTCCCTGACCCGAGGACCATGCATAGGAAGGCTCAGAAGTCCTGCCCCTCCCAGGGCCTGGAAACTTTTCAAACCTGTTCCAAATGGTCACTCTGCTGCTTTAGGAAGCCTGAAATCACTAGCACCTCTTGCAAAAATAGGACAACTTGTTGGGGAAAATGGCTCTAAAGGCCCACAAATGCCCTCCTCTCCCTGAGTAGAAATCCTAGCCCATCCTGAGGACCTTCCCCCTGACTAGGGAGATAGAGCTAGAAAATCTAAGTACAGTATGGACTGAGGGTCCTAGCTCAGTGAACTGAAAAAAAAGAAAGGTCAGGAGCAGGCCACGATCCCCAGGGCAACCCCTTCAAATAAGCTGCAGTGTGCTGAGACCAGCGGGATTCTGCCTATGACATCACAGCACGAGGGAGGGAATGCAAATCTTCTTCAATGAGGGATCTGTGATCACTTGGCATGAATGGATGAAAGGCCGAATTGACGGTGCTGGAGTAAAATGCAGGGCATTTTAGTGCTCTGAGACCTTATTTGTCGTGCTCTGTCACAAGGTACTTCATGATATTTTCCTTGAAACAACAAGGAAAAGAGCCAAAAATCAAACAGAAACCGACATTTAAGCTGAACCCAGGTTCTCCAGCCTTTTGTTCAAGGAGGAAAATTAGAACGGAGAAGTTCCTAGTCTCACATACACACACACAAACACACATGCTCCAAAAAAAGCTGTTTGGCTTTTTCAAGCAAGGTTGGGTCACAGATTATGGGGAACCTCAGATCCTACAACAGGGACGGGCAGATCTCTCCCTCACCCAGGAGGGTGCCCGCGGGATAGTCAAGATCAGCTTTCAAACACGTGCTTGCTCCAGAACAAAGAAGCCTTTCTAGTCAGTCACTGGCAATTTTCATTTGGTTTGTATTTCCTAGTAGGAGCGGAAAGGAACATTAGGAATAGATGAAAGGTTTTGAAGGTAGAGCCTGGGTCTTCATTACATGGGCTGCTTACATGAAAAAACAGTCTTTTAGGAAAAGAATGATCTATTAATTATAAAGGACAAATGCTGTCTGGCAAAACCAATTCCTTTTGGTCATGATCACTTAAATTTACCACAGCACAGAATTTGGAAACTGGAATCTGCCTAATTTTGAAACATGTCCTCTCCCTCCCAGGTCTGCCTGACAACAAAAACAGCTCCAAACTATATTAGTTATTATTTAGATATCTATTAAGTGCTTACTATTTATCAATTGCTATTCTAAACATTGTGGTAGATACCAGTTAATCGAGTAGAACACATTCCCTCTCTCACGTGGGGCTCACGGTTTAAGTAGGAGGCTGGTATTAGAGGAGCAAAATGTGCAGACTCGGCTCACAGTCTGAGAGAACGAAGGAAATATGTGATTATATTTCACCTTCAGTAGCGGAGCCCAGGCTAAATGGCCCCGGAAGCCAAAGAATAAGATTTGGACATAAACAGTTCTTTACGCCATTGCCTGCTTCCTCATTAAATATTAAATCTATCATTCAATTTAGAGAATGAGAACAGAATCTTTCAGGCTGCCCCTAGAATCTCAAAGAATCTGATCAAGGATCTGAATATTATATGCTGTCACAAAAACGCACACACAAAAAAGCTATATTGCCAAGACACCATGTGAATGGTTTACTCAAACAAAAAATCCACACATATCAAGGGGAATTCACAGTGAGTGGCTCGAGGGGGAAAAAATATCAAAGGAAAGAAAAGTTAAATAACACGCTTCAAAAAATGCTCCAGAGCTTCCAGAGTCCCAGGAGCCCCAAGGCCCCCAAGACCCAGAAGCCATGAGCACCAGAGTACCTCAACAGCTGTAGGTGGCTATCCAGGAGTCAACATGCAATGCCTCTTCCTCTTCTCTGACACCATTCTAGTTCTGTACCTTTCTAGCCAGCAAGGAGGGCTGTCTGCCCCTGGGGCACTGAAACAGCAGGATCTGCACTGTCCCTGCACTTTCTGGACAAGATGGTTGGGTTCTGTTTGGGACAGGGAGAGGGGGCATCACAAGGAGAGGCTCCTCTGGGGTGGTGGGGACCGACTTCCAGTGACCATTCTCTCAGGTCCCGTGTGATGTTACAGCCAGCCATGTCTATGTTTCCTCAGGAACTCTTGTCATACAAGTATTCCTTCAGGTCAGCAACTAAGTCCAGCATCAATAACTGCATGAGAAGGCTGGGGACCCAGGAACATATTGGGTCATGGAAGAATGCAGGTGTGGGAGAAAACTAGGGTTGGGGGAAGGATGGCGAAACATATCCTCTTATTTTCCACTGAAATGTGGAATTTGCTTATAATGAGCTCTCTTAGAAACACATCTATAAGGCACCTGAGTGGATTAACATATACTGGATTCATCAGTATCCATTTGACAATATTTACTGAATGCCCACAATGTCCTGGGCACTGACCAGCCATACCAAGGGGAAAATCTGCTGGCCTGGCCCACTCTAGACTGTAAACTCATTTTGAGCAGGGAATGTGTCGACCAACTCTGTTATATTGTACTTTCCTGAGTGCTTAGTACAGCGTTCTGCACACAGTAAGTGCTCAATAAATTCCAATAATTGATTGATTCATCCAGTGGTTCTCAATTACCTCTGCCTAGGAATTCAGTACTGTTGAAGCTGGAAATCTCAGAGGAGCAGAACCCAGTTCTCCACCATTCATTCAATCATATTTATTGAGTGCTTACTGTGTGCAGAGCACTAAGAAAAGTGCAATACAACAATAAATGGACACATTCCCTGCCCACAACAAGCTTACAGTCTAGACCCAATCTCCTGGGGCTGAAAACCAGGCTGGGGCTTTAGTTTCAGACCCACAGCACTTGTTCACATCCATTTCAAGCACCTTGGTCGAGTAAATATCCAGGTGAAATACAGCAAAGTGAGAATTTACAAAATAAATGATCAAAGCTCCCCCCCTCTTGTTCCCCTTCAGTTTATCCAAATAGGTAGCTTATCACTGATGGATTTTTTTGTGTGTTTTAGATTATCAATAGAATTACACCCTGAAATCAAGCTTTGGAGATATTTTTTATGAACACATGGTTTAGGTCCCAGCTCCAGTATATTATATTTCTAGATGGCCTAACTATGGCCCCTAAAGATTCACCATGTTACTAAAATGTCATTGCTCCATTGACAGATTCATGCTCCAAAATTGCAGATGGCAGTAAAAATAGTATTTATTAAGCACTTTCTGTGTGCAGAGCACTCTACTAAGCACTGGGAAAGGGTATTCAGGTGAGAATTAGACATGGACTCTGTCACCCGAGGAACTCACAATCTAAGAAGTAAGAGGAGTAAGTGATAGCCTGAGGGCACATAGACAGAAGGTCCAAGGGCCTCCTGACCTTCCCAATATGCTGGCCATTTGAGATCCTCAAATCTGATGGCTGACGGACCTTCCTAAAATGACGCTGCATGGGGCAATATCAGAGTAGGCAGGGACAGTACCGGAGCTGACAAACAGTAATAGTCACCACCCTCACCACTCTCTCTGACAGTCCATCTGCATGACAGCCATCTCGAGAAAGACTCAGTTCTTCTGTGATCCACCTGAATCCCAAACTGTAGTGAATAGAGCATAGGCCTGGAAGTTAGAAATACCTGGAGTCTAATACTGGCTCTGTCCCTGAACTGCTGTGCGACCTCGAGCAAGTCACTCACTTCTCTGTGCCTCCATTACATCTGTAAAATGGGGATTAAGACTGTGAGCCCCATGTGGGATACGGATAGTGCCCAAACTGATTAAGTTGTATCTACCCCAGTGCTTAGTACATTGTTTGGCACATGGTAAGCACTTAACTAATATCACTAAAAAACAAAAAAAATCTCATCCAGTCTGCCCCTTTCTCTCTCTCCCCTCCCTTAATGCCGTCCCATGCACTCCAAATAAAAGCATCAGAGGGTACGCATCTGTGAAAGGAATTTATTTACTTCAGGGGCTGGGTGCCACAGGGATTGTCAATTTCTCTCCTAGTTGTGACTGCCGCTGTCCCCTGCTCCTGAGGCTCAGGATGATGACATCAGCCACATGGCTGAGAAGCAGCGTGGCTCGGTGGAAAGAGCACGGGCTTTGGAGTCCAAAGGTCATGAGTTCGAATCCCAGCTCTGCCACTTGTCAGCTGTGTGACTGTGGGCAAGTCAATTCACTTCTCTGTGCCTCAGTGACCTCATCTGTAAAATGGGGATGAAGACTGTGAGCCCCACGTGGGACATCCTGATTCCCCTGTGTCTACCCTAGTGCTTAGAACAGTGCTCGGCACATAGTAAGTGCTTAACAAATACCAACATTATTATTATTATTAGATGGGGATGAGTTATGCTGGACAGCTGGAAGAATAATAATAATGTTGGTATTTGTTAAGCACTTACTATGTGCAGAGCACTGTTCTAAGCACTGAGGGAGATACAGGGTCATCAGGTCGTCCCAAGTGAGGCTCACAGTTAATCCCCATTTTACAGATGATGTAACTGAGGCACAGAGAAGTTAAGTGACTTGCCCATAGTCACACAGCTGACAAGTGGCAGAGCCGGATGTCGAACTCATGACCTCTGACTCCCAAGCCCAGGCTCTTTCCACTGGGTGGGAGAACAGGGTAGGAGAACGTGCAAGGATGACATAGAGCCAGCCTGGCTATACCAAGAAAGCCAGGAGGTGGAAGGGCAGGTACATCCTGGGTAGGTGGCTACCATCTGCTGTGGGGAGGGGACTATGGCACTGCCCTCAAGCCTGTACTGTAGGCTCTGGAAGATTCCAGCTGTACCATGGAGAGAAGCAAGGGTGGCAGCTGTCTATTCCCTGCCCTGTCCCTGAAGCTGAGTGGCGCTCTTTGAAGAGTTCCAGGGCCACCCTGGCACTGAGGCCAGAGGGGCCACCCCCATTCCTCCCTCCCCCACCTCTGCTCTCTGTCCCCTCAGGCCTGGCTCCTACTCCTCCCTCTCAGGTCTGGTATATGCCACCTGCTGGGCCCAGAGTGATGAACCTATGTGCATATGGTGGGGACAAGAGTGTAAGAAGGGCTGGATGGGGCTGGCCAAGGAGCGCTTGGCTCTGCAGGGTCCATGCCACATCTTTCTGGGCAGCAAGAAGATGGCATGGCACTGGGCCAGATCAAAGAGGACAGAGGACAGAAAAAGCAGGGTGTCACCTAATGATGTCACATGTAGCATGATGTAATGGCTTTGTGAGTCATATGGGGGTAGCCATAGAGTTCAAGCTGGTCCTGCCTCTGGTATTTCTAGAGATTTCTTTTGTCTTCAGGAATCTTCCTTTCCTCTTGGGACAATTGCATCAGTCATTCAGTCATATTTTTTTGAGTGCTTCCTGCTTGCAGAGCACTATGCTAGTCTCTCAACTCATCCGGAATCCCAAATCAAGGCCTGAGTTTGGTTCCATTCTGACTGCCAAGCTGCCCGTGTTTCTGGGAGTTCTAGGCATCCGACTGTCACTTCCGTGTTGGGTGAAACTCAACATGGGTTTTCTTTAGTTTAACTGCCTCATTGTTCATTATTCTCAAATGCTGGATAATGTATGTCATGGTCTGTGGTCTAGGTGACAGAATTCCCCAGACTCTATCCTCATGAACAGGTTTCCCTACATTTTTTCTGCAACTTCTGATTGACTCTATAACAATGGACAAGGAAGCTGATAATAAGGAAGTCTTCCCTTTTTGCCCCACCAATTGGGTTCCACCCCATCCACTTCCAATTACAGAGGGATGGTGGGAGGGTCACGACTGGATCAGTTGCAAAGCTATTTACTATATCAAAGGGCTTTCTTAGTTGCAAATGTTCCATCTTCCTATTCATGCAAGGCTTCTGCCTGGTAAGACCCTCCAGTGACAAATCAGAATCAAACAATCAATCAATCGAATCATATTTACACCTACTGTGTGCAGAGCACTCTACTAAGCACTCGGGAGAGTACAATGTAACAGGCACATTCCTTGCCTACAACGAGCTTACAGTCCAGAGGGGGAGACAGACATTAAGAGGGGGAGACAGACATTAATATAAATGAATACATATAGATATGGACATAAGTGCTGTGGGGCTGAGCAGCGGGATGAAAAAAGGGAGCAAGCCAGGGTGACGTGAAAAGGAAAGGAAGAAAAGAAAAAGAGGGCTCGGTCAGGGAAGGCCTCTTTGAGGAGATGTGCCTTCAATAAGGCTTTGAAGATGTGGAGAGTAATTGCCAAATATGAAGAGGGAGGTGTTCCACGCCAGAGGCAGGTTGTGGGTGAGAGGTTGGAGGCGAAATAGAGGAGATCAAGGTACAGTGAGTAGGTAGGCATTAGAGGAATGAAGTGTGCATTGTTGTAGCAGAGTTGTAATTAATGGAAGAGTAACGAGGTGAGGTAGGAAGGGCCAAGATGACTGAGAGCTTTAAAGCCAATCATAAGGAGTTTCTGTTTGAAGTGGAGCTGGATGAGCAACCAGTGGAGATTCTTGAAAAGTGGGGAAACGTGGACTGAACATTTCTGTAGAAAAATGATCTGGGCAGCAGAGTGAAGTTTGGACTGGAGTCGGGAGAGAGAGAAGGCAGGGAGGTCAGCAAGGTCTCCACCCCTTAGATGCCCCATTTCTGCCCACATTTTGGGGACCAGGAAAGTGGAACAAACAGACAAAGGTCCCAACTTCAGGAGGCTAAACGGGGTGATTTTGCTCTTTGGGCAGGGAAGGAAGCCTCTGCAGTCCTATGCTGCCCAAAGCTGATGGCTAGAGGACTTGTGCCACATGACAGTTCGGGCCCCAGCTCTCTTTCTTTCCACAACGACCCACTTCATGCCCCCTCTTATCCCCTTCCTTCCTCTTATTCTCACATTCCTGGGCCCTGAGCCCCCGCCCACCCCGCCACTGTCATGGAATATAGTGTGGACTGAACCCAGCTGAGATGTGGTGGGGGTGGGCCCTAAACAAAAGTGGCCCGCTGAGACAGAGAGAGGAGAGAATAAGATGAAAGCAAAGGGAGAAATGAGAGGAAAGGAGAGCCAAGAATAATAATAATAAAAACTGTGGGATTTGTTAAGCTCTTACTGTGTGCCAGGCACAGTACTAAAAGTCGAGTAATCTAGGTAATCAAGTTGGGTAATCTAGGTAATCAAGTTGGACACAGTCCTTGCCCCACATGGGGCTCACAGTCTTAATTCCCATTTTACAGACGAGGTAACAGAGGTGCAGAGAAGTTGAGAGACATGTCCAAGGTCACACAAGAGACAAGTGGCAGAGCCGAGATTAGGACCTAGGTCCTACTGATTCTCAGACCTGTGCTCTATCCAAAAGGCCACACTGCTTCTCATAGGAATGCATCCTCCTCTGACATCCCGTTTTCCTTTTCTTTGTCCACTGGTACCTGGACCGTTCAAGTGGCAGTCGCTTTGGTGGTCTGGCTGACCAGAAAGAGCCCAGTGAGAGGATGCCTAAGGGGGCAGCCAAGTTACCCAGATCCCTCTGCCTCCACCCTGGGGACTGGGACCCAGGCTGGGGGCTAAACTGGGCTGGATGCTAGTGCTGTGGCCCCTGCCTGTTGATGGAGAAACAGCCCCCGACCCAACAGTGGCTCTGCCTCCTGCCACCATTCTCGTGACCGCCCTAGGAATGGGTAGGAAAGGGCAAGCCTGGAAACATGCAAGGGGAGCCAGAAATTCCCTCTGGGCATGGCTCCAGTATGAACTAGTCAAGCCATAGTGGTGATAGGGGTAGCAGCAGTGGTGGCCATGGGTGCCTCTCAAGAGGAGGAGGGGAAAAAAGAAGACGAGAAGGAGGAAGAGGAAGACAGAAGGAAGTGGTAGAACAGGAGAAAGAGGAAGAGGAGGAGGAAGAGGAAAAGGGGAGGAGGAGGAGGACAAGATGGAGGGGAAAAAGAAGGAGGGAGGAAGAGGAGGGGAGCAGTAGGGGGGCGGGGAGGGAAAGGAAGAGAAATGAACTTGCAGTTCAATATATTAAAATATATTTCAAATAGGGGAAACAGTAGAGTATAAGGATAGGTACATAAGTGCTGTGGGGCTAGGGTGAGCATCAAAGTGCTTACAGGTAGGTAGCCCCTCTTGAAGAGAAGATAGGGAATCTAGAGGATGGTGTGCAAACAAGACACTGATCGTCAGGGAAACTCTTTCAACTTGAGAGGCTCAGAGGATCATCAAGAGTTCTTGAATCAGTCATACTGGAGTGCCTCTATATAGATGACTACCCTCCGGAGGCAAAACGATCAAGAAGACAGGCAGTAGTGTTGCCTAGTGGAAAAAGCATAGGTCCGGGAGTCGGATGACCTGAATTCCAGTCCTGTCTCTGCCACTTACCTGCTGTGTGACCTTAACTTCTTTGTGCCTCAGTTTCCTCAACTGTAAAATGGGGATTAAATATCGACTCTTCCTCCTACTTAACACTGTGAGTCCCCATGTGGGTCAGGGACTGTGTGGCTGATCTAAAAAACTTGTACCTACCCCAGTGCTTAGCACAGTGTACGACATATATTAAGCTCTTAACAAGTACCATAAAATAAACACTGAAGACATTCAGTTCTGTTTTGTTGATGTTTTCTGTTGGGTATGGGTAGGGTTTGCCAAGTCTGGGCTGGTACGTACCCTCAGTCTTCTTCAGATTAATTATCCATCTATAATGTTGCTGATTCTGAGAAGTAATGCATAATTGTGTTCACATCTTAATGATAATAATAATAATCATTATTCTAATTGATGTATTTGTTAAGTACTTACTCTGAGAGAACACTGTACTGAGCTCTGGGGGAGATCCAAGTTAATCAGAACCCACATGGGGCTCCCATTCTAAGTAGGAGGGAGCATAGATATGGAATCCCCATCCTACAGATGAGGAAACTGAGGCACAGAGAAGTTAAGTGACGTGCCCAAGGTCACACAGCGGGCAAGTGACAGAGCAAGGACTGGAACCCAGGTTCTCTGACTCCCAAGTATGCTTTTTCCACTAAGCAACACTACCATATGTCGTCTTGGTCATGGTGTCTCCAGAGAGCAGTCATCTGTCTAGATGAGCTCCAAAATGACCAATTCAAGAACTCTTGATGATCTTCTCAGCCCCTTAAATGGAGTTTCCCCAAAGATGTTGATCTTATTCAGGCACCAGTTTCCAGATTCCCTATCGTCTCTTTAAGGGAGGCTGCGGACCCTGTAAGCACTTTGATACTCACCCCAGCCCCACAGCTATGTACATATCCTTATACTCATGTACTGCCCCTATCCGTAATTTCTTTTCATGGATTAGACTGCTATCTCCTTGTGGGCAGGGATCGTGTCAACCAAATCTATTGAATTGTACACTCTCAATCTCTATGCATAGTATTCCACACACAGTAGAAATCAATAAATACCGTTGATTGATTGGACATGGGAGATAGCACTTTTATTCATTCATTCATTGAATCATATTTATTGAGCGATTACTCTGTTCAGAGCACTGTACTAAGTGCTTGGAAAGTACAGTTTGGCAACAGATAGAGACAATCTCTACCCAACATCGGGCTCACAGTCTAGAAGGGGGAGACAGACAACAAAACAAAACAAGTAGACAGGCATCAATAGCATCAAAATAGATAAATAGAATTATAGATATGTACACATCATTAATAAAATAAATAGAATAATAAATATGAACAAATACATACAAGTGCTGTGGGGCGGGGAAGGGGGTAGAGCAGAGGGAGGAAGTAGGGGCAATTGGGAGGGGAGGAGGAACAGAGGAAAAGGGGGGCTCAGTCTCTTGGAGGAGGTGAGGTCTCAGTAGGGCTTTGAAGAGAAGTGAAGGGGGGAAGAGAGCTAGTTTGGCAGATATGAGGAGGGAGGACCTTTCAGGCCAGAGATAAAGATGTGGGCCGGGGTCGACGGTGAGACAGGTGAGAACGAGGTCCAGTGAGGAGGTTAGCAGCAGAGGAGCAGAGTGTGTGGGCTGGGCCAGTAGAAGGAAAGAAGGGAGGTGAGGTAGGAGGTGACAAGGTGATGGAGAGTTTTGAAGGCAATAGTGAGGAGTTTTTGCTTCAGGTGAAGGTTGATAGGCAACCACTAGAGATTTTTGAGGAGAGGGGTGATATGCCCAGAGCGTTTCTGTAAAAAGATAATCCGGGCAGCAGAGTGAAGTATATACTGAAGTGGGGAGAGACAGGAGGTTAAGAGATCAGAAAAGAGGCTGACGCAGTAATCCAGTCAGGATATGACAAGAGTTTGTACCAACAAGGTAGCGGTTTGGATGGAGAGGCAAAATGAAAGTGAGATCGTCAGGTTTTGGTGACGGATTGGTTGTGTGTGGTGAATGAGAGAGCGGAATCAAGGATGACACTTTTAGTAGGATCATCCCACCAACCCACTTGCATTGTTTTTCCAGGAGTGGTGACAACTTGCCCTGATCAGGGTCAACAGCTCTCACCTGAGTGGCTGTTAGTGACGGAGAACAGATTTGACAGGCCTCTTCCAATCATGACTTGGCAGTTATGGAGTAGTACAAAGTCTCCCTCCTTCCCCACAAAAAGGGACATTTGGAGGCAGAAAGAGGTTAAAGAGGTTATGTGAGTTTTGGTTTAAGTGAAACTGTTTACCCTGGGAGCAACCCCCTCTGATGCCAGCATAAGAGATCCTCAGGGTTCTGAGGATTCAGGCTGGATGGTTGAGTCTTCAGGCGGGGCCCTAGCAGAGCTGGACTCTTAATCTAGGGGCTGCAGCCTTCTGTATCTCCCCAGTAACTGGCAGGGCATTTTTCAGGTTTACATCTGGTTTCTGTTTGAGAAGTAATATGGCCTAGTGGAAGGATCTTGGGCCTGAAAGTCAGGGGACATGGGTTCTAATTCTGGCTCCCTCATTTGTCTGCTGGGTGGCCTTGGGCAAGTCTCTTTACTTCTCTAAGCCTCAGCTTCCTCATCTGTAAAATGGGAGCCCCTATTTCTCCTGCTTAGTCGAGGAGCCCGATATGGGACCTGATGATCTTGTATCTACTCCAGAATTTTGCTTGTCACATAGTAAAATGCCAAAAGGATTATTATTCTTTCCAACTGTGTTCCCCTTTCCCTTCCTCCATTCTCTGTTACCTTAGATTTCAACTAGCCATCTTCACAATCAACTGTCCGATTTACATCTGTGGGTCTATGTGTCCACCTAAATGGTCTAGATAGAAGCATTTTCTTGGAATATAGACTACAGCAGTTTTTATGGGGAAGCCAATGGTCCACTCAACAATATTACATAAAGCTGTCGTGAGTTCAGAAGTGTCTCCTGCTAAAGATGGCACACAGAGGCATTCCCTTCCATGGACACAAGCTGTACCTCTAGCCTTATCGGCCAGCTAGGCATTCCCTTCCATGGACACAAGCTGTACCTCTAGCCTTATCGGCCAGCTCACAGGGGGTTCTGCTCGTCACCTAGAGACCAGGTGAGAGAGTGTGGATGGCTCATGCCTATCATTACCACTCTTCTCTTAGATTGTGACCACCCTCCGCCTCCCTCCCAGCCAAGGGACAGGGTCCTTGTCTAATTCCCACCTATGTATTCTCTTCAAGCGCTTAGTTCAGTGCTCAACACACAGTAAGTACTAATGAGGCAGTCTTGCCTAGTGGATAGAGCTTGGGCCTGGGAATCAGAGAACCCAGGGCCGCTACTTGCCTGCTATTGACCTTGGACAAGTTACTTACCTTCTCTGTGCCTCAGTAATCTCATCTGTAAAATGGGAATTAAGGTTGTGAGCTCTATGTGAGATGGACTGTGTCCAACCTGATTAGCTTGGATCTACCATGTACTTAGTGCCTGGCATATGGTAAGCACTTAACAAACATGATTGAAAAACAACAACTGTTACTGTCCTTGAAAAGTAACTCAGGTATCCGTCCCTCGGATGGTAGGATAACCCTGCCCAATGCTAAACAAAGATCCTTCGATCTATGACAGTCGATGGCCCAGGACATTGGCTCTGGATAATCATGGGTGATGCAGCTATGATATTTTTTGTTTTGTTTTGCTTTAATGGTATTCGTTAAGCACTGGGGAAGATAAAAGCTCACAGTCTCAATCCCTATTTTTCAGATGAGGCAACGGAAGCACAGAGAAGTTAAGTGACTTGCTCAAGGTCAAAGAGCAGACCAATGGTGGAGGTGGAATTAGAACGCAAGTCCTTATGCCACGCAGGCCCATGCTCTATCCACTAGGCAAAGCTGCTTCTCAGACAGATTGGAGGTCAGAGCAAGCCTATTTAGTCCCTGAATGGGGAAGGGGTCAGAAATATTACTTTTCTCCCTAAATTCACAGCTGGCTCTCCAGAGGCTGCCCTAGTAACCTTTAATCTCGTGGTGCAATAATAAACTGAACACCAGTTTAATGAAAATAGGAAAAAAAAACCATCGGGCCACAAAAGAGCAGGGTACAACATAAAGAAGACACCAGCAGCCGTTCCCAAAGAAAGATGGCATTTGGACCTCATTAAGTGACCAGATACAAAGTCAATATTGGGTCATTTAATGAAACCAGAAAGACAGTTCACAGAAGCAGGTGTTGGATCCATCATCTTCTGGACAAAAGTCTCCTATCTTTAGAGCAACAGAACTCAAGTGTTAGAAAAGCAATTAGGCAGTCTTTAGTGTTAGGCCTTTCACATCTGCCCAGAGGCCTGTGTCACCAAAGGGAAGAAAAGAGAACAGCCCCAGGCACTAAAGGTAAAAAAATTCTGTGGCGCTGCAAAATACAATGTTTACATGCACACAGGGGATTGCCAGTTATGCATTGATTGTTTTGATCAGCCCCATCCAAACACTGATAAAAATCTCCCCATCGACAGCATCTTTTTCCAAGTCAAGAGACAACTGGCTATGAAGGTGACTTTCTGACCTTTCCCTCATCATCACTGGAGTAAATTAGAGCTGTCTGGCACGTACAATCCTGTTCAGTTTATCTTAATAATAATAATGATGCCATTTGTTAAGCGCTTACTATGTGCCAAGCACTGTTCTAAGTGCTGGAGTAGACACAAGGTAATCAGGCTGTCCCACGTTGGGTTCACAGTCTTAATCCCCATTTTACAGATGAGGTATCTGAGGCCCAGAGAAGTGAAGTGACTTGCCCAAAGTCACACCGCTGATAAGTGGCGGAACCGGGATTAGAACCCATGACCTCTGACTCCCAAGCCCAGGCTCTTTCCATTAAGCCACGCTGCTTCCAAAGTGTCTTGAGCGTGCCACAAAGAATTTAGGAGCTGTAGTGGGAATATGCTCTGATCTACCGGTAACCCCTTCTAATTCATAGAAAGTTCTCAACTGAATCACCTAAGAACTGTTCTGCACTGGTGAGGGAAGTCAGAAGACCTGCAGATAATTATAAATTGTTTTACAGATAAAACTCTGGGCTATGGACTAGCAATAAACACTCCAAAAAACTCCCCCAAAACTGGAGTTACGTACCAGACTCAATCAAGGAAACCCACCATACAACCAAACGTCTGCAGTAGCAACACAACCTAATTCTGTCACTAAATTTTCCTTCCTATCACTGTCCACCAGTGAATGGAAACCAAGCAGAAGAAAATACATTTTTAGAAGGTCATCATGGATTTGGGGAGAGTATTAGAGTTTGACAACTATAAAACTTCAAGCTTCGTGTCACATTGAGGAGCATTATGGGCTAGTGGAAAGAGTACAGACTTGGAAGTCAGAGAACCTGGGTAGAGAAGCAGCATGGCTCAGTGGAAAGAGCCCAGGTTTAAGAGTCAGAAGTCATGGGTTCTAATCCCAGCTCCACCGCTTGTCAGCTGTGTGACTTTGGGCAAGTCATTTAACATCTCTGTGCCCCAGTTATCTGTAAAATGGGGATTAAGATTGTGAGCCCTATGTGGGACAATCTGATCACCTTGTATCCCCCCAGTGCTTAGTACAGTGCTTTGCACATAGTAAGGGCTTAATGAATACCATTATTATTATTATAATCCCAGTTTTGCCACTTATTGGCTGTGTCACCTAGGGCAAGTTATTTAATTTCTCAGTGTCTCATCTGAATCATTTATTCGGCCTTTATGCCCTGCTTGTATCAAGCATAAAGGTTGAATAAATGATTCAGATAATAATGTTGGTATTTGTTAAGCGCTTACTATGTGCCGAGCACTGTTCTAAGCGCTGGGGTAGACATAGGGGAATCAGGTTGTCCCACGTGGGGCTCACAGTCTTGATCCCCATTTTACAGATGAGGGAACTGAGGCACAGAGAAGTTAAGTGACTTGCCCACAGTCACACAGCCGACAAGTGGCAGAGCTGGGATTCGAACTCATGAGCCCTGACTCCAAAGCCCATGCTCTTTCCACTGAGCCACGCTGCTTCTCTATGTCATCTGCATTGCAATGTCATCTGCATTCAGATGACAAAAGAGAAGTGAAGTCTCCCTTCAGGAAGGAGGGACTGTTTTGTGGAGAACACAGAACTAGGTGCACACTTACAGAAAAAAATAAAAGATGTGATTTCCCCACTCTGAAGAAGTTTTAAGCCTAATGAGGGAGACAAGTGGGTGCAAATAATTAAATATACAATTGATGAAAGAGTAAAGAAAAGGTATAAATAATAGAAGTGAATAAATGAAATACTAAAGGGGACGGTGAATTTGTAAGAAATGCCTGCTGAAGGAGGTAAATTTTTAGGACTACTTTGAAGGAGGGGTAGTTGGTGGTCAAACCATTGGGAGAGGAGGATTTCAGATATTTGAATAATTCAAAAGTGGATGCTAAGGACACATTGACAAGGATGAGCTGGAACAACATCGTGGGGGAAGAAAGTCAAGACTGTAAGCTTCTAGAGGTCGAGCAATACATCTTACTGACAGTAAAAATAATAATTGTGGTATTTGTTAAGTGCTTATTATGTACCGGGCACTGTACTAAACACTGGGATAGTTTCAAGGTAACGGGGTTAGACACAGTCCGACACTGAGCTCACTGTCTTAATCCCTTAACTGAGACACGGAGAAGTTAAGTGACTTGCCCAAGCTTACATAACAGACAAGTGGTGGAGCCGGGATGAGAACCCAAGTCCTCCTGACTCCCAGCTCCATGCTCTATCCACTAAAGAAGCAGCATGACATAGTGGATAGAGCATGAGCCTGAGAATCAAAAGGTCATGGGTTCTAAGCCGGATCTGCCACTTGTCTGTTGTGTGACCTTGGACAAGCTCACTTCACTTCTCTGTGCCTCAGCTACCTCATCTATAAAATGGGGATTGAGATTGGGAGCCCCACATGGGGTAGGGACTGTGTCTAACTTGATTTGCTTTTATCCACCCAACACTTAGTACAGTGCCTGGCACAAAGTAAGCACTTAGCAAATACCATCATTATTATTATTATTAGTCCATGCTGGTTCTACTGATCATGGAATGTGAGATTCAGCTGATGGAGAGCCTGGAATCTGGTAGTAAGGAGTCCTTGTTTCACTTTAGAAGAAAGGAGAAGTGGAGGGTTGGGGGGGGGGGTTGGGCATTTTAAAGAGATGATAAATGCAGCTGTATGTAAGATGAGGGATGAGTCAGAGGCAGGGAAACCAGTAAAATAAATCAACTATTCCAGTACTGCAGCCAAGAGGTGATGAGGGCTGGAACCCTGCTAAGGGAGGAGAGAAAGGGCAGATCTGGGAAATAATCCTGAAGTCCAGAACCAGCAAAACTTCAAAACAGATTGAAAAGTGGAGATAAATGAGAGAGACGATAAAGATATCATGGTAGCAAGTATATGGGAAGATGGTGTTGCTGTTGACAGTGAGGAGTTGAAAAATGAATTAAATAGGTTGAAATCCTAAGAATCCATACTCTGGAAGTAAACTAGAGCATCCTTAGTCAGGGTTGCGAGGTTAATCCTAAATCCTATTTGCATTTCTAAGGATCCTATTCCACATTTTACTAAGCAGTGTCCCGGCCTGGGCCCAGTTTAGACAATCGCATTCTGTTTCAATAAATTCTCCTCTACATGTAATCTATCAAATGCTGTCTAGGTTTGCAAAGTTGCACTGTTACACAACTGTCACATTTCAGTGATCAGGATGAGTAGTTGTGCCTACTGACAATGATAAAATGCTTTGGTATTGTGTGGGATTGCTACTTTGACTCTGAGGCCAAGAGAATCCTGCCTCCAGGACGGATCCACCTGGATGTCAGCCCGCCACCTAAAACTCAACATGAGCAAGACTGAGCTCCTCATCTTCCCTCCCAAACACGGTCCTCTCCCAGACTTCTCTATCACCGTGGATGGCACGACCATCCTTCCCGTCTCTCAGGCCCACAATCTCGATGTCATCCTTGACTCGTCTCTCTCGTTCACCCCACACATCCTATCCGTTACCAAGACCTGCCGGTTTCACCTCTTCAATATCGCCAAGATCCGCCCTTTCCTCTCCACCCAAACGGCTACCTTACTGCTACAGGCTCTCGTTATATCCCGGCTAGACTACTGTGTCAGCCTTCTCTCTGACCTCCCTTCCTCCTCTCGCCCCGCTCCAGTCTATTCTTCACTCCACTGCCCGGCTCATCTTCCTGCAGAAACGATCTGGGCATGTCACTCCCCTTCTTAAACAACTCCAGTGGTTGCCTATCAACCTCCGCTCCAAACAAAAACTCCTCACTCTAGGCTTCGAGGCTCTACATCACCTTGCCCCTTCCTACCTCTCCTCCCTTCTCTCTTTCTACCACCCACCCCGCATGCTCCACTCCTCTGCTGCCCCCCTCCTCACCGTCCCTCGGTCTCGCCTATCCCGCCGTCGACCCCTGGGCCACGTCCTCCCGCGATCCTGGAACGCCCTCCCTCCTCACCTCCGCCAAACTGATTCTCTTCCCCTCTTCAAAACCCTACTTAAAACTCACCTCCTCCAAGAGGCCTTCCCAGACTGAGCTCCTCCTCTCCCTCTACTCCCTCTGCCACCCCCCTTTACCTCTCCGCAGCTAAACCCTCTTTTTCCCCTTTTCCCTCTGCTCCTCCACCTCTCCCTTCCCATCCCCACAGCACTGTACTCATCTGCTCAACTGTATATATTTCCATTACCCTATTCATTTTGTTAATGAATTGTACATCGCCTTGATTCTATTTAGTTGCCATTGTTTTTACGAGATGTTCTTCCCCTCGACTCTATTTATTGCCATTGTTCTTGTCTGTCCGTCTCCCCCGATTAGACTGTAAGCCCGTCAAACGGCAGGGACTGTCTCTATCTGTTGCCGACTTGTTCATCCCAAGCGCTTAGTACAGTGCTCTGCACATAGTAAGCGCTCAATAAATACTATTGAATGAATGAATGAATGAATGAGAATCAGAAACGAATTATTAGTGCCAACTTCAACTGTACCCCTTAACTGAATGTCACAGCTCATACTATCCCTTCCTTTATAGTTTCATAAGACTCAATAGATAGTCTTGATGACTTTTTTCATTCTTTTTATATACTTATGGTTGAAATGCCTGGTTGCTGACTTTAGAGCTTTAAGGAAAATGTATTTCCTCCTAATACTGTGAGCCCCATGTGGAGCAGACTCTGTGTCTCACCTAATTCCCTCATATATAATGCAGGGCTCTGTACACTGCTTGGCACAGAGGAAGTGTTTAACAAATATCACATTTATTATCAAATTATTATTGATTGGAAATCTTTGCAGATGTCCTCTTCTCAATTAGGTGATGTCTGATTCATTAAAAAGTATGAATAGTTCCTATCAAAATAGCATTTCCAATGACCTGGGTTTAAAATGAGCCAAGGATTGGGAATCCAGATGAATCAATGGTATTTCTTGAATGTTTCCCATGTGAAGATCACTGTTCTAAGCACTTGGGAGAGTACAAAGCAATAGAGTTGGTAGACATGTTCCCTGCCCATAAGGAACCTGCAGTCTGGAGGGGGAAAAAGACACTAAAATTAATTAAGGATATGTAACTAAATGTTGGGGAGGAAGGGTAGTAAATATAAAGTACTTAAAGGGGAACAGATCCAAGTGCATAGGTGACCCAGAGGGAATAAGGGAGTAAAGCTTAGTTGAGGAAGCCCTCCTGGATTTTAAGGGTGGGCTTTGAAGTGGGGAGAGTGGTGGTCTGTGGCATAAGGGAGCGAGAGTTTCAGGTCAGAGGGAGGAGATGGGCAAAGGGGTTAGGGGTTAGAGAGATTGAGGTACACTAATCAGATTAGCACTAGAGGAGCTAAGTGAGGAGGCTGGGTTGTAATAGGCAACCAGCAGGGTAAGGTAGGCAGGGGATGAGCTGACTGAGGGCTTCAAAGCCACTGGAAAGGTGTTTCTGGTTTGTTACAGAGGTGGATTGTCAACCACTGGAGGTTCTTGAGGAGCAGGGAGACATATACTGAACAGTTTTGTGGGGTTTTTTGGAAAATGATCTGAGCAGAAAAGTGAAGTAAGAATTGAAGTGGAAAGAGGCAGGAGGCAGGAAGGTTAGTGAGGATGCTTACAAAATAGTCAAGGCAGGATACAAGGTAAGTGCTTGGATCAGCTTAGTAGATGTATCAATGGAGAAGAAAAGATTTCAGCGACGTCGTGAAGGTAGAACGGGCAAGATTTCATGACGGAGAGAATATGTGGCTTGCAGGAGAGAGATTAGTCAAGGGTAATAGCAAGGTTACAGGCTTGGAAGACAAGAGGATAGTGGTGTTGTCTACAGCAATGGGAAAAGCAGGTAGGGGACAGGATTTGGGTGGAAAGATGAGAGTTCTGTTTTGGATACCTTAAGTTTGAGGTGTCAGTAGGACATGCAAATAGAGATGTCCTGAGGCCAGAAGAAATGTGTGCCTGCAGAGAAGGAGAAAGATGAGGGCTAGAGTGGAAGATTTGGGAATCATCTTCACATTCATTCATTCAATAGTATTTATTGAGTGCTTACTATGTGCAGAGCACTGTACTAAGCGCTTGGAATGTACAATTCGGCAAGCAATGCACAGTAATGGTAGTTGAAGCCACGGGACCAAATGAATTCACCTAGGGAGTGGGTGTAGATAGACAATAAACTGCTTTTCAGAATTTAGGTGGAAGTAGTGTTTGGCCGTCGAGAGATCAAGGACCACTAGGCATAGTGTTTTAGGGACCCTCATTCTCTCTAGGCTGCAGAGCATGGCCTTGCTTCATTCTGAAATAGGGGCAAGCAGAGTTGGCAGGATGCAGAGGGAGAATGAAGCTTCAGAGTGAGTTATTTACCACCTCTGGTATGCACTTATGCTGGTTGTCACATGCGATTGTGTCAGTTCTTACAGCAAACTTAAGAAGTGGAACCTTGTCTGGCTTTGCCTCTATAAATCTTATTTCAGGCTCCAGGTTCAGTGAATTAACTGGGGAGCACAGCTGTCAGGTGACTTTTCAAAGATTTTAGTCATGGCGCTTGATAAGGACTCCAGGAATTAGATTTTTCCAGGCCACAAAGGACAACCACAGACCTCCCCATCTTCTACATTAATCCCATACTCCCCCCAAGTGCTACAGTGGGGACAGTGTTGGCGATTTTTCTTTTTTATTCAGCAGGGTTTCAGCTAACTCTTTCCTCAAACTCCCTGTCCCCCGGCCTCCCCCTTCTCTTGCCCCTAAATGACCTGGCCACCTACTTTATTGAGAAAATTGAAACCATTAGGTGTGATCTCCCTAAATTTTCCCCTGCTCTTCTCCAGTCCCTTTTTCCTCTTTCCATTTCTTCAACTCTCCCATCTTTCCCAGCAGTATTTCAAGAAGAGCTCTCCCAACCCTTCTCAAAATCCACCCCCTCCTTCTGCATTTACAACCCCATTCTTTCACACCTTATCAAAGCACTTGCTCCCTCTCTTCTTCGCTCCCTGACCACCATCTTCAACTGTTCACTCTTCAGTGGCTTTTCCCCCGCTTCTTTCAAACATGCTTACTTGTCCCCATCTTAAAAATAGCTCTCCCTTGACCCCATGGCTCCCACCAATTATCGTCTAATCTCCCTCCTACTATTCCCCTCCAGACTGCTTGAGGGAGTTGTCTACACCTGCTGTCTCAAGTTCCTCACCTCCAATTCTCTCCTCAAACCCTTCAAATCTGGCTTCTGTCCCTTCACTCCATGGAAACTTCCCTCTCAGAGGTCACCAATGATCTCCTTCTCGGCAAATCTAACAGCCTCTACTCCATCCTAATCATCCTTGCCTTCTCAGCTGCCTTTGACTCTGTGGACCACCCACTTCTACTAGAAGCATTATCCAACCTCGGCTTCACTGACACTGTCCTCTCCTGGTTCTCCTCCTATTTCTTTGGCTGCTCTTTCTGAGTCTCTATCACGGGCTCTTCCTCTGCCTTCTGCTGCCCAACTGCGGGGGTGCCTCAAGGTTCAGTTCCCAGTTTCCTTTTATTTTCTATCTATACCCACTCCCTTGGAGAACTCATTTGCTCCCATCGCTTCAACTACCATATCTATACAGATGATTCCCAAATCTACATCTCCAGCCCTGTTCTCTCTCCCTCTCTGCAGTTTAATTCCTCCTGCCTTCAGGACATCTCTACTTGGATGTCCCACTGACACCTCAAACTTAACATGTCCAAAACAGAATGGCTTATCTTCAAAGACTAACCCTGTCCTCCCCATGTCTTTCCTGACACTGTAGATAGAACCGGCATCCTCCTTTTCTCACAAGCCCATTACCTTGGTGTTATCCTAGTGTCATCTCTCTCATTCAACTCACATATTCAAACTATCACCAAATCCTGTCAGTTCAACTTTCACAACATCGCAAAAGTCCGCCCTTTTCTCTCCATCCAAACTGCTACCACATTAATCCAAGCACTTATCCTATCCTGCCTCGATTACTGGATCAGCCACCTTGTTCTCCTCTCTGCCTCCCGTCCCTCCCCATTACAGTCCATACTCCTCTCTGCCTCCCGTCTCTCCCCATTACAGTCCATATTCGACTCTGCTGACCAGATCATTTTTCCACAAAACTGTGCAGTTTGTGTTTCCCCAGTCCTCGAAAACCTTCAGTGGTTGTCCATCCACCTCTACATCAAACACAAACTCCTTACCATAGGCTTTAAAGCACTTTATCACTTTACGCCCTCCTAACTTACCTCATTGTTTTTCTAGTACCACACAGATCCTATGCTTCACTTCTCTAAATCCAACCTACTCACTGAACCTTGATCTCACCTGTTTCACCCCCAACCCCTTGCCCACATTCCACCTCTGACCTGGAACTCCTCCCCCTTCATATCTGACAGATGATCATTCTCTCCACCTTCAAAGCCTTAGTAAAATAACACATCCTCCAAGAGTCCTTCCCCAACTAAGCCCTCATTTCCTCTCATCCCACTCCCTTCTGTATCACCCTTGCACATAGATTTTCACCTTTTATCCACTGCCCCCTCAGCCACACAATACTTATGTACGTAAGTATGTAGGGCCAGTGGCACAATGGATAACGCGTCTGCGTATGGATCAGAAGATTCCAGGTTTGATTCCTGGCTGACTCGTAACTTCTTTGAAGTAGCGTGGCTCAGAGGAAAGAGCACGGGCTTGGGAGTCAGAGCTCATGGGTTCGAATCCCGGCTCTGCCACTTGTCACCTGTGTGACTGTGGGCAAGTCACTTAACTTCTCTGTGCCTCAGTTACCGCATCTAGAAAATGGGGATTAAGACTGTGAGCCTCACGAGGGACAACCTGATTACCCTGTATCTACCCCAGCACTTAGAACAGCACTCTTCACATAGTAAGCGCTTAACAAATACCAACATTATCATTATTATCATTACATATCCATAATTTACTTATTTATATTAATATCTGTCTTGAGCACTTTTGAAAGCAGTGGGGAAAAGCCACTGTAGAGCAATCAGTTAAAGATGGTAGTCAGGGAGGGAAGAAGGAAGGGGGCAAATGCTTTGATAAGATGTGAAGAGATGGGGTTAGATGTGCAGGTGGAGGGGGTGGACTTTGAAAGAAAGTAGGAGATCACCTTTTGAGATACTGCTGGGAAGGATGGGAGGATTGAAGAAGGGGCAGGAAGAAGGGGTGTCTGGAGAGGAGCAGGGGAGATTTTAGGGAGATCACACCTGATAGTTTCAATTTTCTCAATAAAGTATGTGGCCAGGTCATCAGGGGAAGAGATAGGGGTGATAGGGGCAAGAGATAGGGGTTACAAGGGGAACGAGGGGTGACAAGGGGAACGAGGGGTGACAAAGGGAACGAGGGGTTTGAGGAGGAAGTTAAACATCTGAAAAAATGGGCAAGAGCAGTGGGCACTGGTGTAAATAAGGAAGGAAAATAATTTGGCTGGGCAGAGGAGAGGGCAGAGTTGAACTTGAGGTGGATGAGGTCAGCCTGCTATCTAGATTTCTGCCAGCAGCGCTCTGTTGCTCATGCACAAGAGTGAAGGAGGTGGACTGTGGAAGTGATCCAGGGGTGTGGCTTAGTGGAATGAGATGGATTAAGGATAGGGGAGTGAATGAGTTGAGTTCAATAGAGAGGGTGGTGTTGAGGGCATCAGTTTGGTCATCAAGGAAAGGTAGTTTGGGTATGGAGCCCAAGTAGGGCATGATGACGATAAAGTTGGATGGGGTCAAAAGATCGGTGTCTCTTTGGGGGAACTTCATTCATTCATTCAGTCGTATTTATTGAGCACTTACTATGTGAAGAGCACTGTACTAAACACTTGGGAGAGTACAATATAACAGTAGACAGACACATTCCCTAACCACAACGAGACTACAGTCTAGACGGGGAGACAGACATTAATATAAATAAATTACAAATATGTACAGGCACTGTACAGCTCAAGTGCCTAGAACGGTGCCCAGATCCAGATAAACAATCAATGCCTGTTACTGTTATGTCTTCATCTCTTCTATGAATTGTGATTAAAAGAGTGGAACAATGTCCTTAAAGCTCTTTGATATTAGTCTTCTAAAGAGGTCGGCAGGCTTGTCTAGAAGTGAACCAAGTTAATCGCCGAAGGAATCTAGACCCCCACATTTGGATTATCATTCATATCATTCACTCCCTTATCCTTAAAGAAGTTAAGTTCCATTTCTAGTAAAGATAAGAGTGAAAATTCATGCACACACACACACACACACACACCCCACCTACACATACATGATTATATATTCCGGGCTGACGTGCTGCCAGGCCTCTCCTTAATAGGCCTCAAGTGCAGTGAGGGAAGTGAGGGGGGTCCTTGGGAATGGAGTGTTCACTGTAAACTACTTCCCCAAGATTAGAAGTCAGCTTTTCTTCTGCTTTAGGAATGCAATCCTCATCTGGGAGAATTGTGCTTTTCACCTTAACTCTGCATTACTCCACAATGCAATAAATGCTCTGGCTCATTAATAATAAAAATATTCTCCCTGGGGCGGCTTGGTTCTGATCACAGCCCAACTTACCAGTCTTTAATCAAAATGACTCTGAAATTTCACTGTGCTATCAGTCCAACTAGGTACTCTGTTTATGGCAGTCAAAATAACATTTTCACCTTGCTTTTTGTTTTGCACCAGATGCATCCCCTTACAGTGGGCGCTAGAAGATAATGCCACTGCTGCATTTCAATTCCTCCCACACGCAGACGCTTAATTAGGATGAGAGAGGTGAGGCCCAGACAAGAATCAGGCTCATAAATATTACAAATTTTCATTAATAACATACAAACGATCTTAATTAAAGCTGTAATTTCACAGGGAAAGGCCTGCCCACAGCCTTTGTGCTTTCTCAGCTGGCAGCTGAGTGGAGGGTGGAAATGCCCTTGAATTGCATCACGGAGGTGCCCTGTCATGCCAGGCAGACTGCTGGAGGGCAGTGATGATCGAGCCTCCTGCCTGCCCCCCCAGCCAAACAGAAACCTTGAGGGACCGAGCCTTGGTCTCTTCTCCCCCAACCCATCCACTGTCAGCGGTGTCTAGATTTAGCACCATCCCCAAGTGGTATGAAACTGAACTCCTGAGAGGTTCCAATCAAAGACCTGCAAAACTGTGCCTGCAAAATCTCTATACTCTGAAGTTTTAAACTTGGTCCTCTCTTACTCTTGGGAAATATATTCCTAGTGGTGACACCATTATTGCCATGCCTTTAATGTGCAGAAATCTGGAGGTTCATTACCTTTTTCAGACTGCTTTTAAAATAGCATTGCACTCAATGGCCCTGAAAGGTCTGAACGCTTGGAAAGTTAATGCTCTTCCCAAAGAACTGAAAACTACCAGAAAGGGGAGATGTGGGTTCCATGTTCCATGTACCGTCATCATCATCATCATCATTATTATAGTCAACTATAGCTGCAAGAAAATGTAAAGGCAGAGCCCCTATTTATGAAAGGCGAGTAGGTGGGATCTACTAAATTGAAAATTCGGCATTTACATCATATTATTCATATTAAAACAATGAAATTCTACAAATGATATTTACTATTTTCAATAGCTTCCTTAATGAAGGTTCAATTGTAATTTGACATTTTTAGGTATGCCAACACTTCAATTCGGTAATAGAGCTTTCCTAAATGTTTCCATTTTGGCAATGAGCCATTTAATATACTTTTACTCCTTCTCTTCTGCCTGTAACTCCCTCCTCCTTCATTCTTGAAGGCACTCAATCAGCTCTCTCCCTCATATCTGTCTTTGTTTCCCCCCAGCCACCCACTACAACCCAGCCTGTGCACTTTGCTTCTTTAACACCAACCTACTGACTGTGCCTCAGTTGCATCTTTCTCCATTGATCCCTTGCCCATATCCTTCCTCTCACCTAGAGCTCCTTCTCCCTTTTTAGCCTACAGAGCAACACTCCCCTAATCCTCGAAGCCCTACCAAAATCATATTTCTGTCAGAAAACTTACCCTAACTAATCTCTCAACTCCCCATCTTCTTCTCCCTTCCCTTCTGCCTCACCAATAGTCTCAAGACCAAACCCCCAAAACATCTTGGTACTCACCCTCTCAGGTCTTTACAGCACTTATGTACATATCTGTTCCTTCCCCTCCCTGAAATTCATTTTAATATCTTTCTCTCCTTCTTGAGGGCAGGGATTGTATCTACCCACACTAGTTTGCTCTCCTGGGTATTCAGTACAATGTAGTGTACATCATCATCGGATGAATTTATCAAGGGCTTGCTGTATGCAGAGCATTGTAAAGAGTAAAAATTCAATAAATACAGTTGATTAATTGATCAATCAATAGATACTTGAGTATGTCTATTACTACTACATCATGAAACACCCTTGTTCTCCCTACCTCCCCTTCCTTACATATGACTCTCTTGGATGCAAAGTGGTTTTTCCACCAGCCCTTTCTGTAGTCCACTCATTGTCATTTCTGCTTGTGAACTTTCAAACAGTGCATTCTATACAGTCTTGTTTATATCAAAAGTAACATTCAAAAGTAACATAGCTTAATCATAAATCATTCAATTGTTGGAGAATAAAACCACCTTGTTGGACAGCCACAAAACGTATCTGGCAGAGTACTTATGAAGTAAGTATGGAAAACATTTAGAAGCTTTGTGTGGGCTGTGAATTGAATTTCACTTGGAGTCTGAAATGAAGGCAAAATAAAGCAGTTGCAGCCCTGAAGCCATTCTCCACGAACAAGTTCAAAGGAAAGGAAATGACTGTCAGGAATAATAAGAGTGCGTTGGCACACGAACGACAAACGCCTTGATATTTCCAGATTACTGTGCATCAACAACCTGGGGCTGAGGACTACTGGTTTGCCCTTCCTCAAACACATAAATACTTACGGAGGAGGATGCAAAAGAATGCACTCACTGCACCAGGTGGTCAGCATTTTCTGGCACTTTGGGACTTTTTCTCCCCTGCTTGGTATTTCACATGCATCACTTGTGAAAGTGAGAGATCACAGAAGAGTGATTACTGTGGAGCAAACAAGATTGTCTTTTTAGGGATGACGGTGGAAGCACCGTTAGCGTGTGTGGGCATGTAGAGTTCATCGAAAGGCTCAGGACCTAGGTCAGCAAGTATGTTCCCTGCCTACCTCCATGTCTCTACTCATTGTGCGCATCTGTCCATAGCAGAGGGTGCTCTCATAATAATAGTAAGGATAATGATACTTGTTAAGCACTTAATATGTGCCAAGCACTGTGCTAAACACTGGGATAAATATAAGATAATTAGTAACTTGCTAAACTTCATGTAATACCCTCCCCAGAATTAGGTGTCCAGCCCCTCCATTCTTATCCTTCCTTTTGGAGCTAAAGGGTGAGTGCCTTAGCAGGGACACTGAATGGATTCACTGTGGTACAGGGCCTGCACTTCTGACCTCGAGGATATCTGTCATGCTTATGTTTTCTGGACACTCAAGGAAGATAGGGGTCCTGCATGTGACACACAACACATATGTAGTAAACATGCAACTTGTATGTGGTATATCTTGCCCGTGGGGGTTCCCATGACTCCAGCATATGTCCAGGGAATTCCACCCCAGAGCACTTAGAAAATGTCTAGATGCTTTAGCATATCCGTCCCCGTAGGGATCAGCAGGTCTTTTGGGCAAAGGGATCTATAGGCTGAGCCATCCTGATTAGCAGGGCCCAAAATTAGACTGAAAAAAGGAATCACTTTTTAACAATTAAGAGGAAATTTCTACATGTGGTTATACTTTCTTTAAAGATCTTATAAGCAATCTGGGAAAAGAGGAAATAGAGGTGGTGCTGGGGACAGGAACAAAGATAAAACCTGGGAACAGGAAGAGGGAGGTGTGGGATGCTGTGTCATCCTAGGGGTGGGCAGGCAAATACTGCCAAGGCCAGGAATACGGATCATGCCTGGGTCAGTCTGCTGGGTGGAGACAGGCTGTACCATTGCATGTGTATGGCAGTGTGAGGCAGGGCCTGGTTGTCTGGTGAAATCTCAGTAACCGACCCAAATAACCATTGTTCATTTCATCCCCCAAACTCAATTTTTTATTATTCGATTCAGCATTGGCCCAGCCATGACAATACCTCCATGATCCTCCCACCTCAAAATGTTATGTGTGGAAACTAATTTTGAGAACTACAGAAAGTTCATATTCATATTCATATTATCCCTCTACCCTAGATTGTGAGCCCCATATGGGACAGGGACTGTGCCTGACCACACATCCTGTTTTGACTCCAGTACCTAATAGTTTACTTGGCATGAGACAGTGCTGAAAAAAGACCACAATGATTATTGTTCTACTATATTATCATTGGGTGGTTAATAGGTCTAGCCTTTCTGTAGTAACTGCAGTGTGTATTTTAAAATGTTCACAGTTCATTAATTTGGCAGTCTACATCATTTAAAAATATACTCTTATAAATTTCCTTTTCTTGATTATTCCACAACTAACTTAGGTTTAGTTTTAGTTTGGTTTGGCATCTTACTACTGCATAAGCAATAGCCACCAAACTCTGTTTGCTCCACATCCACTCTGGGAAGTGGAGACAGTTTTGGGCTTGGAAAGATTTTCTGAACCCATTGGCAAAGTTGAGTGAGAGTGAGTTAAGGAGAAAAGGAGAGAAAATGGAACACAGGCTAGCTTTGGAGTCAGAGAGCAGAAGCAGAGGGTCACTTTTTCATTGCTTCCAGTCACAAAATAAGGAAACCAGTTATGGTTGTGTAGAGAACCAGTACCCATTTAATTATCTCTTCAGTCTTGTGGTTAGCAACCAGCTAAACTAATTCATCCAATCAGTCAATCAATCAATTAATGGTATTTATTGAGCACTTACTGTGGGCAGAGCACTGTCTTTAGCTCTTTACGTAGTTAGTAGATGTGTTCCCTGCCCACAAGAAGCTTACATTTCTAGAAGGGAGGCAGAAATAAATAAAAATAAAGTGTGGCTATGTTCATAAGTGCTGTGGGGCTGAGTGGGATGAATATTAAGTGCAAAAAGAGTACAGACCCAAATGCCAGGATTCCTCTCCTTGCCCTTCTCCTCCTCTCTTCCACCCCTCAGATTGCCTCAGATGCCCACCTAGATTTCCAGGGCTCTTTGGGGATTGTGCCACAAAGCCTCCAGGCAGAAGCTATGCCACTGGAAGTTAGACATTTAGTGGTATGCCAGCTTAAAGATCAGATTTCAGTCAGTTTTAGGTGGGTTGATGAGTAGTTTACAATATAAGGAGAAGAAAAGATGTAGATTGCTAACCATACAAAGATTAAAAGAGCAAGAGCATAGATAGAAGGGATTACAAACAAAAGTAAGGAAATAAATAATTAAATAAATAATACAGGCATGGATTATACACACATGCATACAGGCACATCTATATTCATAATCTAGGTGCAGGATTGACTGAGGAAGGCCCCTTGGAGGAGAGAGCTATCGAGGAGAGCTTTGAAGGGGTGGAGGAGTGGCAAGTTTGAGTGGGGAAGGAGTTCTACACAGACAGGCAGGGGCAGTGGTTCACCACTCTCTTCAGTCACGGTGGTTGGTGACTGGGTTGTGGAGACAGGCAAGAGCATGTAGGGAGGTGAAGATGATCCACCCAGATGTTTCAATTTATGATAGAAGCAAGGGAAAGCCAAACAAACTGCCTTCCATTCCTTATCTTGGAGACCCTCTTTTCATTCCAGACTGGGAGGATAAAAGCAGCAGCTGAGCAACTAGGCCCCACTCCACCATGGCTGGGTAGTGCCTGTCTCCATACCCCAGCTACCAACCCCCGTGATCGAATGAAATGCCTTCCCACCTCACCAATGAGGGTCCCCACTCTGCCTTTCCTCCTTACCACTGAGGGTGTCCACTCCCGACATTTTTTGTGTCCTCTGGGCTGGGGATGAAAGCTGCTGCCGTTCACACCCAGCATCCCCTGTACCAGGAGGCCAGCCTCGCTGCCTCCCTGGGATAATCAGCCACCAAGGAGACTCTATCCCATCCTGCCTTCCACCACCGTGGCAGGAAAGAGAAGAGCACCTGCAGCAGGAGGCCTCCACAAAACCCCGGGAAGATTGATGACTGCTGGGTTGGTCACTGTGGCTACAGGTACGCCTTGGACTCTGAGTCTACTGGTTATTTTTTATTTTGTTCATTTGTCCTTGCCTTTTATTCATTCATTCATTCATTCATTCATTCATTCATTCATTCCATAGTATTTATTGAGTGCTTACTATGTGCAGAGCACAGTACTTAGTGCTTGGAATGTACAATTCAGCAACAGATAGAGACAATCCCTGCCCATTGACGGGCTTACAGTCTAATTGGGAGAGACAGACTGACAAAAACAGGACAACTTAATCACAATAAATAGTATCAAAAGGATGAACACCTCAATAACAAAATAAATAGGGTAATTAAAATATATACAAATGAGCACAGTGCTGAGGGGAGGGGAAGGGAGAGGGGGAGGAGCAGAGGGAAAAGGGGGGGAAGGGGGCTTAGCTGAAGGGAGGTGAAGGGGGGCAGAGAGGGAGCAGAGGGAGCAGAGGGAAAAGGGGAAGCTGAGTCCGGGAAGGCCTCTTGGAGGAGGTGAGTTCTCAGTAGGGCTTTGAAGAGGAGAAGAGAGTTTGGCGGAGGTGAGGAGGGAGGGCATTCCAGGATAGCGGGAGGACGTGGGCCAGGGGTCAACGGCGGGATAGGCATGATGGGGGACTTTGGTGAGGAGGTGAGTGGCAGAGGAGCAGAGCGTGTGGGCTGGGCAGTAGAAAGAGAGAAGGGAGGAGAGGTAGGAGGGGGCAAGGTGATGGATAGCCTTGAATCCCAGAGTGAGAAGTTTTTTTTTCGTGCGGAGGTTGATAGGCAACCCCTGGAAGATTTTAAGGAGGGGAGTGACATGCCCAGAGCGTTTCTGCAGGAAGATGATCTGGGCAGCAGAAAGAAGAATAGACTGGAGCAGGGAGAGACAGGAGGAAGGGAGATCAGAGAGAAGGCTGACACAATAATCCAGCCGGAATATTATGAGAGCCTGTAACAGTAAGATAGCCGTTTGGGTGGAGAGGAAAGGGCGGATCTTGGTGATATTCTAAAGGTGAGACCGGCCGGCATTGGTGACGGATTGGATGTGTGGGGTGAATGAGAGAGCCAACCAAGGTTGTGGGCTTGAGAGACGGAAAGGATGGTTTTACGATCCACAGCGACAGGGAAGTCAGGAAGAGGACAGGGCTTGGGAGGGAAGATGAGGAGCTCAGTTTTGGTCATGTTGAGTTTTAGGTGGCGGGCAGACATCCAGGTGGAGACATCCTGGAGGCAGGAGGAGATACGAGCCTGAAGGGAGGGGGAGAGAACAGGGGAGGAGATGTAGATTTGTGTGTCATCTGCATAGAGATGATAGTTGAAGCCGTGGGAGCAAATGAGTTCACCAAGGTGAATGTAGATGGAGAACAGAAGAGGGCCAAGAAGTGACCCTTGAGGAACCCCTACAGTTAGAGGATGGGAGGGGGAGGAGGAGCCTGTGAAGAAGATTGAGAATGAATGGCCAGATGTTGCTTCAGTGTTTCAACCCAATGTTTCTTTTACCAGCTCTCTCCCTGCTATTTATATTCATAGATGTAAGCCACCCGAAGGATAGGGACTGTATTTAATTTCCACCTGTATATTCTTTCCCAGCACTTTGTACAGTGCTCTGCACCCAGTAAACACAATAAATATTATTACTATTGTTACTTCTCCTAGAAAGTTAGTTTTGGGGAATATAGGACTTGGCTCTGCCTCGGCAAACACTACAAGAACACTTTTCATTCTCACAACTCTTTGTCCTCCCTTCTCCCTTTACATATGGCTGTTCCCCAGGCTCTGATGGGGACCCTCTGTTTCTCTTCCTCTATCCTTGTTCTCCCCTAGACCTCACCCACATTTCTGGTTTCAACTACCACCTCTTTTCCTTTGACTCCCAAATCTACCTCTCTAGTTCTAACTTCTTACCGGTTTTACACTCTCGTCTTTCCTTTTCCCAGACTACATCTAGTTGATCAGCTTGCTTTCCAAGTCATTGATACAGCACATTTATATGTTTATTCTGTATCTGTTTAGACTATTCCAGTTCTAAACATTTTTATGTTTGTCTCCCCGTTAGGGAGTAGGTTCTTTGTGGGTAAGGGAATGCATAGCTTCCTTATTCCTTATTCCTTATCCTTATTCTCAAGCACGTAATACAGTGTAACAAACCAAATGGGAGCTCAATAAATGTAGTTACTTTTCATCCTGAATTGGGTGAGGCTGTAAAATAGGGAAATTGGCTACCTAGGGTGTCTCTACCACCAACAGAGAAGGTGGTCTCTAAGACTAGCTGGAAGCCTAGTTTCTGGAACTGCAGAACTTCTTGATTTTTTTTACCTCATTCTGGGCTAGTCATTCTCATTCCATGGTCTCCTCTCACTTTCCTCCCCCCTTTTCCTTGGCTAGTCCCTGATGCTAAGGTTCCTAATACTTCAGATAAAAAATTGTGGTATTTGTTAAGCGCTTACTATGTGCAAAGCACTGTTCTAAGGGCTGGGGAATACAAGGTGATCAGTTTGTCCCACGTGGGGCTCAAAGTTTTAATCCCCATTTGACAGATGAGGTAACTGAGGCACAGAGAAGTTAAGTGACTTGCCCAAGGTCACACAGCTGACTAGCGGCAGAGCCGGGGTTAGAACCCTTGATCTCTCACTCCCAAGCCCGCGCTCTTTCCACTGAGCCATGCTGTTTCTCACTGTCACTTCCCCATCTTCCTTTAGATAAAGCAGGGCAGGACAGTGAGAAAGTTGGTGGGATTTCAAGAAGTAGCAGCCAAAATATGGGAATAGATAAGGGGAGTGCATCTGGAGATTGGAAATGTAAACGTTTTCCAAGACTATAAGGACAATAAAAACTTTGGCCTATCATGATTTTGAAATCCCCTGCTGCGCCTAGTAAAGAAATTCAGAATATGGGATTCAAATGGGAGAAAAGCAGCATGGCCTAGTGGAAAGAGCATGGGCCTGTGAATCAGAGGATCTTGGTTCTCTTTCCAACACTGCCACATATCTGCTGTGTGACCTTGGGCAAGTCACTTAACTTCTCTGTGCCTCATTTGCTTCATCTGAAAAATGGGTATAAAGACTGTGAGCCCCATGAGGGACAAGGACTGTGTTCAATCTGATCATCTTGCATCTACCCCAGTGCTTAGAACAGTGTTTGGCACATAGTTCATACTTAGAAAATGCCACTAAAAATAAAAAATAGAGGCACATAAACAGTGAGACCAATGAAATCAACATTCCTTACCATCTGCTCAGCAGATAATTGTCCATTTTCCAGGCCAAATATCAAGTATTTTCACTAAAGGAAAATCTGGTTTAGCAGGTATATATATATATCTAATGTTGCTGGTGGAATCAATGCAGCATTCTAATTTGGAAGGTATTCCTCTTGTAAGGACTCTGAAATATCATGTTCATACCCAGAACAAGGAACAGTTCAATATCATACAGTACAGAAGGTAATAAACATGAAAAAATGGATGATTTTACTATATATTTAGTGTATTTTAATTGCATTTGAATCTCTGAATATCATTTTCCAGAATAAAAGGACTCAACCACTGATGCTTAATATGGCCTTAAAAACATCTTAGTCACTTGTCTAAATGACTATGCAACTTACAAATGAAAATGTATCTATAAATATTAAGATTCATGCATTAAAAGATCTCTGAAATGGACCAGATACTATTATAGTTTAATGATACACTAGGTTTGTAGAGTTTTAGAATATCTAAACAGCTGCCAGTTGTTCCCATTTATTTAGACTGCAAAAAGTTCTTTTGAAATAAACAGTGGTTGATCCATGCTTCAGTAGTCTTCTCACTAGCTCTAATCTATCCCCCACAGTCTTGGATGTTCATTTTTTTATACCAGGTGTTCAGCAAATTAAAAATATTCAAATAGCAATGGAAATAAATGCCAAATCTTTGACATTTTGAATCCCATATTAAACCTTATATAAATTTTAAGGGCAAACCAAAAGTAGCTTTTTTAAAAATTTTAAGCATTCCTGATTAATGTACATTTTCAGTGACTCATTCGGGTAACGGTGCACTCTAGACTGTAGACTCTAAGCCCCCCTCTAGACTGTAAGCCCACTGAGGGTAGGGACTGTCTCTCTTCATTGCTAGATTGTACTTTCCAAGCACTTAGTACAGTGCTCAGCACACAGTAAGCACTCAATAAATGCAACTGAATGAATGAATGGGAGAGTGTCTCGCTCATCCCGCAATCTCGGTGTCATCCTTGACTTGTCTCTCTCGTTCTCCCCACACATCCTATCCGTTACCAAGACCTGCCGGTTTCACCTTTACAATATCACCAAGATCCGCCCTTTCCTCTCCACCCAAACGGCTACCTTACTGCTACGGGCTCTCGTTATATCCCGGCTAGACTACTGTGTCAGCCTTCTCTCTGACCTCCCTTCCTCCTCTCTCGCCCCGCTCCAGTCTATTCTTCACTCCGCTGCCTGGTTTCCTGCAGAAACGATCTGGGCATGTCACTCCCCTTCTTAAACAACTCCAGTGGTTGCCTATCAACCTCCGCTCCAAACAAAAACTCCTCACTCTAGGCTTCAAAGCTCTACATCACCTTGCCCCTTCCTACCTCTCCTCCCTTCTCTCTTTCTACCGCCCACATCGCACGCTCCGCTCCTCTGCCGCCCACCTCCTCACCGTCCCTCGGCCTCACCTATCCCGCCATCAACCCCTGGGCCACGTCCTCCTGCGGTCCTGGAACGCCCTCCCTCCTCACCTCCGCCAAACTGATTCTCTTTCCCTCTTCAAAACCCTACTTAAAACTCACCTCCTCCAAGAAGCCTTCCCAGACTGAGCTCCTCTTCTCCCTCTACTCCCTCTACCACCCCCCCTTCACCTCTCCGCAGCTTAACCCTCTTTTCCCCCCATTTCCCTCTGCTCCTCCCCCTCTTCCTTCCCATCCCCTCAGCACTGTACTCATCTGCTCAACTGTTTATATTTTCATTACCCTATTTATTTTGTTAATGAAATGTACATCGCCTTGATTCTATTTAGTTGCCATTGTTTTTACGAGATGTTCTTTCTTCCCCTTGACTCTATTTATTGCCATTGTACTTGTCTGTCCGTCTCCCCCGATTAGACTGTAAGCCCGTCAAATGGCAGGGACTGTCTCTATCTGTTGCCGACGTGTTCATTCCAAGAGCTTAGTACAGTGCTCTGCACAGAGTAAGCGCTCAATAAATACTATTGAATGAATCATCAGCCATGACCACAGGGACGCCCACCCCCATGCCCCAGCCACCACAGGATCATGGCTGATGACAGATCCTCTTCATTCAAGCTCCTCCCTAGGCCCAAAATGTCAGGAGACACAACGCTCACAGTGCACAGGTTTACAGCAAAAATATGTGCCTTTTACAGCTTACATCCCAAATACCTTTCATACTCGTTCCTTTAGGACCCAGTTTATCAAGGAATGATGCAATATGGGCAAATTCCTCCTTTGTTTTGAGGATGATCTTCAGGAAGAAGAAATGCCTCTCCTGGTGAGGTAAACAGCACTTATGCCTCCTCTTTTTGACAATAGGATGTAGAAACCTCTGCTCTGATGCTCGTATACTGGAACCTTGAGAGGTAGCTTTTCTTTGAGCCAGTCCAGAGATGGCCAAATCATCTGTGGTAGGCTCAATGAGGTGTTTTCCTGCTGTAATCCTGCAGCTTGAGTGCTCTGGGCTCTGTGTGCCTCCGGTCTGATGAGCCTTGGGCTTGCTGTCCCTGCTGGATCTTTGCTAATGACTAAAATAAGTGTTGTTTTTCTATAACCTCGAAGGCTATCCGAAAACCCCCAGAGTTCAATTGATTACATAAGCTTCCTAGTAGCTAACAGGGTTTATGGCTGCATAGGGAGAAGTTGTACTTTAGGTAGAATACAGGTTTTCTGATATTTTAGGGCAAAAACAAGTAAACTGAAACAGATGTTGAAAAGGTTTGATTTGGTTTATGCGAGTTAGGTGTTGAAAATAAATAAATAGAAAATGTTTTGCCAAGTGTAAACTTGAGATTCATCCCTCGTCAACTTGGAAATCCTGTCTTACTGAACTGGAAGCTGACTTGAAAAGTGATGATATGTGATGTGATAAGTGAGTTGTCAGATTTCCAGGCTATTTTTAGCCTAGGACCTGCCAGACAGTAAAGGTTGTTCTGTTCAAGTTGACTTTTACAGTGAGGAAATCTAAATCTTGAATTAATTACAGACTGAGAGAGAACCTTGAAACAAAATTGGTTTACTGGTGGTATTCGTGAAAAATAGTGTGATTCAGTATTCTTGTATTACTTCTTTTCTCCTCCTCCACCCCACCACTGTGGTTAGTGTCGGAGACTTCAGTATCACTGTGGATGTTCCTAATGACGTCCATCTGCTCTTTTCTTCTTACCCCTCAAATCCACAGACTTCCCACTCCACCAAATCTCACCATTCTCAAACCCAGACAAGGAATCGATCACATCATTACTAGTCAGTGTTCAATATCTAACCTCACCAGATCTCCTAAATCATACTTAAATCATACCAGATCTCTTAAATCATTTTTTAAACAGAGCCTTCTAAAATGCTTTTTCACCCACAACCCTTCCCCAAGAAAAATGTTTCTCTCCTCCACAGAGACCCCTAATTTCTAGATCTCCCTCATGCATGCATGTCTCTCTCTTTCTCTCCTTCTCTCTCTATCTCTCTCCCTCTTTTTTCTCAATGGGTTACTCTTCCCCACCCATAGGAAGTCCAACTGCCAGTTTACCAGTGTACTCAAAATAATAATAATGATTATTATTACTTTATAGCAGTTACTATGTGCCAAGCACTGTACTAAGTGCTCAGGTGGATACAAGCAAATTGGGTTGGATATAGTACCTGTCCCACGTGAGATTCACAGTCCGGGCCCCATCTTACAGATGAGGAAATTGAGGCACAGAGAATTTAAGTGACTTGTCCAAGTAAATTAGTAAATAAGGATTAGAACCCATGACCTTCTGACTCCCTGGCCCATGCTCTGTCCTCTACACTATGTTGCTTCTCCATGAAATGTGGCACCTATAGGTCCAGCTATACTAAATGGTCCAATGTGGTGGACCCCTGGAAATTGCCCCTGTAGAGCGCTCCCCAATATTTAGGCTGTTTAGCAGCAACTATTTACTGAAAATCTCAGGGGATTAATGATAATTTTCTTCCTTATAGTAGGTACTTTTTAAATTACTATTCAAGTCGGTGTTTGAAAACTCGAAGTCTTGCTACAAACCTGTGAATTATTTGAAGTATTTTATAGACCCAGTGGGAAATGGGAGAGGGCAGTTTTAATGCATGTTTCAGAATTATTAGTGCTACAAAAGCCCTTTTATTTCAAGGATTTAGAAAAAGTCACTGATCCATAGATTGGCTGGGAGGGATGAGAGGGAATGCAGACAGTTGCACAGGTGCAGGGGGATGTTAGAAACCAGGCAGTCAATCCATCTGGAGGAGACAGCCTGGCTTAGTGGAAAGAGCATAGGACTGGGAGCAGAAAACCTCGGGTTGGCCTGTTGTGGGACCTTGGGCCAGTCACTTAACATCTCTGAGCCTCAGTTTTCCCCTTCATAAAATGGGGATAAGACAGATGGTGAATCCCTTGTTGAGCAGGGACTGTGACCAAGCTGAAAATCTTGTATCTGCTTCAGGGTGTAGGACAGAATAAGAGTTTAATAAACACCAACATTATCAACTACTGTTGAGAAACAGCCAGAAAGAAGGAGAAAGATGGGGTGGTAGAGGGATAAGTGAGGGAGGGACTGTGGGAATCCAAGGTTGATAGTTTCTATATCATCAACAAAATAGTGGTGTGGGTTACTGGGGATATGGAGGGGGTTGATAGAACTGCTGAGGGCTTCAGGAGGGAGTTAAAACTATGAAGATTAGTATATATTAGGATACTATTAGTATAAGATGTGGGCGTGGAAGTGAGTAAGGGAAGTGTGGAAGAGTTATGTTTTGTTCAACAAAACAGAGCAGAATTACAGCAACACAGCTTGAGCATCAAGTGGTTGAAGTTCATTCATTCAATAGTATTTATTGAGCGCTTACTATGTGCAGAGAAGTGTACTAAGCACTTGGAATGTACAATTCGGCACAGATAGACAATCCCTGCCCATTGATGGGCTCACAGAAGTTGACTTGGCGTCTGTATTCATGCCAGTGGCGTGTGGCTGTATGGATGCAATAATGGAGTAAATGGATCATAGGGGTGATCCACAACTGGGACTTGGGGGAGCGAGCCCCAACCTCTCTCATCGTTTGCAATCTTGCATCTCCCCTACTGCTATAACATCTCCAAAGGCATGATTTGTGGGTATCTCCAGCTCAGTTCACTCAAAACTGAAGTCCTCATCTTCCCTCCCAAACCTACTTCCCCTCACTTTGCCATCACTGTCGACAACACCACCTTGCTCCCCATCATATAAGCCTGAAACAGTGGCATTATCCTTGGCTCCTCTCTCTCTTTCAACCTGCATGTTCATTCAGTCATCAAATCCCATCAGTTGTACCTTCTCGTCATCTCTGGAATCTACTCCTTTCTCACCATCCGAACAAACCACCACCACTTCTACCAATCACTTGTCAAATCCCAGGCTCGATTATTGCATCAGTCTCTTCTCTGACCTCTCTCTGCTTCCAGCCTCTCCTCTCTCCAATTCTGATGCCCAGATCTTTTTTCCTAAAACATTGTTCTTTTTTCTAAAACACTGTTCTATGCAAATCTGTCCCGTCCCTTCTTCCCTTGCTCCAATAGTTGTTCATTCCTCTGCATCAATCAGAAACTCCTTTTCATTTGGCGTTAAGACACTCAATCGGTCTCTCCACTCTGCATATCCTTGCTCCTCTCCTCCTACCACCCAATCCACCTGCTCCACTCCTCTAATACCATCCTACTCATTGTGTCTCCTTCTGTCGACCTGTTTCTCACACCCTCCCTCCTGCTTCGAACTCCCTTCTCCTTTATAGCTGCAGACCCACCTTCAAAGCTCTACCCACCTTCAAAGCTCTATTAAAATCTTATCTCCAGGAAGCCTTCCCTAACAAATCTCTCATCTCCGCACCCTTTTCCCCTCCATACTGTGTTACTTATGCTCTTAAATTCTCACCCTTTAAGCACTTAGGTACTTAGGCACTTAGGTACTCTCCTGTACTCCTTCACTCCCACACCAACACTTACATACATATTTTTAAACCCTACATGTAACTTTTTTTAGTGTTTGTTTCTCCCACTGGATTCTAGGGTCCTTAAGGGCAGAGCTCATTTTTATTTTACTCTCCCAAGTGCATATTATGGTGCTCAGCACAGGGTAAGCACGTAGGGTGGAGACTTCCCTGGAGATTGGACTTTCCGAATTGCAAAAGACACTGATGATCAACCCAACTGAATTATTGAAGGGTGGAGAGAAAGGTGAGAGGAATTATCCCAGAAAGGTCCCCTAGCGCAGACCTGGCCCAGGGATAATTATCTAGGGCAAGGGTCTGCCTGGGGTTAGGATTAATTGTGAACTCTGTCATCTTTCCTCAGGTTTTGCATCAGTGCAGCTAAAGTAGCTGAGACTTTGTTGACCTTTCACCGTATCTCCTTCCGTCCCTTTGTTTACTTAAGTTACCATCTTAACAGGATCTCCAAGTCAAATGCTCTTTTGTTCTACACATGAATGGCTTTATTCACATCTCAGAAATATAGCTTCAAAGAAAAAAATCCTTACCTTGGGTATTTCCCCATCCGTCAATACCCATAAAACTTCTTAGCACAGAAAGGTTTTGTTTGTGGTGATGCAAGGTTTTATGTTTTAAAACTGAGTTAGAAGGCAGAAAACCTTTGCATCATCTCATTTCATACATTTTCCTCCACTAAAGATTTTGTTTTGGATACCTAGCTACAACAAGGAAACATGACAAAAATATTTCCTTTGCTTAATTTAGTCCAAGAGGATAAATGCTTTTGACTTCTCTTTTCCTTTTCCAGTTTTTACAATAAAAATTATGTGTGATTTCCTTGAGTAGTGGCTTTTTCATTCTTTTCCTCAGCAAGATATTTTGTAAGACTTCAAATTTGTTTCCCCAACTCAAAAAAAAAAAACCCCCTGTCAAAAGAATGAAAGTTATTTTTGAATGTGACATTTCATTTCAGGATTGCTCTAGGGCAAAGCTTTGTGTTTCCTTCTAGCTAAGCTTGGAAGGTTTGAGTTTAAAGTGTCACCTTTCCTGAGAGGTTTAAGAGATGCACTAATCTTCTTTTAAATAATTTGAGCACTGAAGTATCCTCTTCAGGATTATAGATGGCTCTGGCCTGAAACCTTTTTCAGAGTTCCATTGCTAATTCATTCTGCAAGAAAGTCATTTTTACCTCTTGGATTCTCCTTGGGAACTTCATCTTCTTTCCTATCAGCCTAATGACATCTGACTCCTACTGCCTTCCTTGGGATGCTGAGTGGATAAGAGATGAAATCCCTCCCTAGGGCTTAGAGAGATTTAAAAACAAAGTGTAATATGAACCCAGGGTATTATTAACACTATGCTTTGTTTGCTACTAAGGCACTTAGAATCTCAGAAGTAGCATGGCTTAGTGGAAAGAGCACAGGCTTGGGAGTCAGAGGACGTAGGTCCTAATCCAGGCTCCGCCACTTGTCTGCTGTGTGACCTTGAGCAAGTCACTTAATTTCTCTGTGCCTCAGTTCCCTCATCTATAAAATGGGGTTTAAGACTTTGACACCCACGTGGGGCAAACTGATTGCCTTGTATTTACCCCAGCACTTAGAATAGTGCTTGGCACATAGTAAGTGCTTAACAAATACCATCATTAGTATTATTATTTAAAAATTACGAAAGGACCTCTCTCTCACCCTTCAGAAAGGTGCCCCCCTCCACCCTAACTTCAGGAGAAGCGAGAAAAGTGTCAGGTCAGGGTGGCTCTTCTATACAATTTACACACAGGATAGCTCTTGTCCTTTAGATTGTAAATTCCTTGTGGGTGAGGAACCGGTCTACCAACTCTGTTGTATTGTACTCTACAAGGCACTTAATACAGTGCTCTGCACACAGGAAGTGCTCAGTGTGTGCTTGATTGATTCATTAAGAGCAAGACACCCGACTTTGGGTCCCCAGTAAATTAGATCTCCGAGCCATTTAGTTTGGCCAGGAGGTCAGGGACCCTGGATTCCTACGAGTGGGCTCCACACTGCCTGGGCTCCGGAGAATTCTGGAATGGTTGGGATTTGCTATCCAGTTTGGACTCTCTTGTGGAAGTTTCCAACACCTCACCTGCTGTACTGGCCACACTCCATTTTGAAACCTTCCAGAAGCCATGTTGGCCGTTTTACATCTCTGTAGCCATTATTATCGGACAGCTTGCGGCCTAGATTTTAAGCTTCTCTAGTCAGTTTTAAGTGCTTCTTTGGCATGGAACATGTATCTTGCTACATTTGTACTCTTTTAGTGTACTCTCATAGTGCTTAATATGGTAAGCACAAAAATTAGACAAATTAGGAAGGGTTTGTTTAGTCAATGAAGAAACGAAAGACACCGAGAGAACGGGTCAAAGAACAGGACGATAGGAAAGTGGCAAGTGGCCCGTTCACCCCGGTGGGGTACGAGTGAAAGCAGCGCCCCGATCCTGGGCTGCCCTGCCAGCTTTATTGGTACGGCAGAACCCCACGCTGGCACAGGGCACCCAATCGGGGCTAGGCACACATAGTAACAGTAGTCAATCAGTAAGCACTTTCATGATCCCGTGACACCCGACCGGCCTGTGTGAGAGAGGCGCATGAGGTTTGAAGTAGCGCATGGTGGAGGAGTTTCACATGGCATGTCCATTTTACAGTCCGCATGGCACAGGCAATGGCATAGATTCCATGACGCGGGCTTGAGGCCGGCCTCACCATCGCCATCTTGAGGTGGTCCGCAACAACTCTAAATTAGCAGTAGTGGATCTGGGAGAGAAAATTCACCAAGACTCATTCTGGGGACCTATGGATTCAGCCAAACTTTAGCAAAGAGGAAGAGCCCTGTGCTATTTGTTCAGTGTCTACCCTTCTCCCCTCGCAGACCCCCATGACCCTTGGGATGGGAAAGAGCAGAGATGTTTGAGCACGATCCCACAGTGAGCGCTTTCCGCTTTATCAACTTATTTTCGGCCACTCTAGTCATAAATATTTCTATGTTCACCTTGGCTGATAGAGTGTGAACTCCTTGTGGGCAGGCATATGAGTGCCCCACCCCAAGCAGATGCTCAGTAAATACTGCTGTTACTACGAGTCCAGAGAGGGGCACTAAAAAACAAGGGCTGGGGAGGCTATTCCAGCTTGAATTATATCCAGGCAGTTTTTTATTTACTTATTGTGGGTCTGTGGGTGTGATGGTGTGTATGTGTTTGCACGGTCTCCAGGAGCACATGGCTGCCCTTCACTGTTATGTGAACTAGGGAATGGATTTGGCCCTAAAAAGTGCCGGTCCCTGCCTGAGGTCTGCGCTGGGGCTAGGCATCAGTTTTCTGAGTGGCTATATGCCAGAAAGCAGCGGGCCAGGTTGCAGAGTGCCAGTCAGCAGAGAAAAGGGCTGCAGCGTACTGGGTAGTAATGTGTATACTGAATAGCGGCGTAATGGGGAACAGTGAGAGAGGGCTGCTACATGATGGGCAGTGGTGTACCTGGCTGCAGAGGTATTGTGGGCCAGACTTTCACATACCAGGCTATGGTGTGCCTAGCAGAAGTGTGAGGAGCTGTTGTGTGACGGGCAGCAGTGTGGTTGGCTGCACTGTATGATGCCACATTGTGCTTGGATGCGGTGCGTGTGCTTGGATGCAGTGTTCCAGGCTGTTGGGGGCCCCCAACAGCTGTCAGCTCCTGCAGCAAGGTGTTTTAGCTTCAGGGAGGGTACAGAGTGTGGGGACCGCTCTGACAGGGGGAAGGATAGGGGAAATCAGTTTGGTGATGCTGCAACTCTTTCTCTTTCAGCCAACAGGACATGGCTTTCAGCCTGGCTCCCGGGCCCAGACCGTTCTCCTCATTCATTCATTCATCCATTCATTCAAGCAATCATATTTATTGAGTGCTTACTGTGTTCAGAGCATAGTACTCCACACTAGGAGCTGGAGTCTCAGCGCTGCCCCACCCCCACTCCTGGCACGAATTCAGTTTGAAATTCCTGACCATTTACTCCCATCCCTGGCAAAGGCATCAGAACCACCTTGAAAGGCCTTGGCCACCTCTCTTGTTCTTCTGTGAGTCTACTCTGACTTTCAGGCCTAGTGGCAGGCTCTGGCCACTGGAAACTCACAAACCTGGCTCTGACTGCCACGGTTAATGGACACTGAGACATGGACACAGTGCATTTCAGATTCTTTGGGGGAAGTAGGCCTTGGAGAATTAGGCATTCAATAAATGCAGCATTATTTACTGAACAAATGAATGAACGAATGAATCCCCCCTGGAGCCACTTGCAGGGGAATTGAGACTCATTTTCTCATCCAATAAACTGATTTTATTATTTAGGAATATCTTGGGATCCCCTGTCTTTAGACTGTGATGTCCATGTGGGACAGTGTGAAACCTGATTTTCTTTTATCTTACCTCGTCACTTAATATTTGAACCACAAATACTTTCAGCATACTGTATTCATTTTCAGCATCTTTGAGTCAATCAATAGTTTTTATTGAACGCTTACTATGTGCAGAGCACAGTGTGGGAAAGCATAATACAACTGAGTTGGTAGACATGATCACTGCCCACAGAGTGTTTATAATCTACAGGGGAATAGACATTGAAATAGATTAGGGATAGAGGAAATAGTAGAGTATGATGATACTTTTGGAAGTATCAGGTGACTTGGGTGAGTATCAAAGTGCTTAAGTGGTAAACAGACAAGTTCGTAATCGATTCAGCAGGGAGGAAGGTTGGGGGAAATAAAGAATTCACTCTGGGAAGGCCTCTTGGAGGAAATGCAATTTTAGGAGGGTTTTGAAGGTGGAGAGAGTAGTGGAATGTCAGATATGAAGGAGGAGGGAGTTCCACACCAGAGAAAGGATGTGGGCAAGAGGTCTGTGGTGGGATGGATGAGATTGAGTTACAGAGAGTAGGTTGTTGTTAGAGGAGGAGAGTGTCCAGGTTGGGTTGTAGTAAGAGACCAGAAAGAGTGCCAGGAAGGAAAGAGCTGATTGAGTGTCGTAAAGCCAATAGTATGGCATTTCTATTTGATGTGGAGGTGAATGAGCAACCATTGAAGGTTTTTGAGGAATGGGGAGATGTGGACCGAATGTTTTTTTTTAAAAAAAAGATCTTGACAGCAGAGTGAGATACGGACTGGGGATAAGAAAGACAGGAGGTAGGGAGATCAACGATGAGACTGATGCAGGAGTCAAGGCAAGAAATGAGAGCTTGGATCGACATAACGATTTTAATGAAAAGGAAAGAGCAGATTCTAGAGATACTGGAAAGGTAGAACTGACAGGATTTTGTGACAGATTCTATGTGTGGGCTGAATGAGAGAGATGAGTCGAAGATGATGACTTATGAGGCAGTGAAGATGGAGATGCGGTCTATAGTAATAGGAAAGTCAGGAGAAGGACAGGATTTGGGTGGAAAGATGAGAAGTTCTGTTTTGGACATGTTAATTTTAAGTTTGAGGTGTTAGTGAGACATCCAAATAGAAGTATTAAAGTATTAATGTCAAGAAGTATTAAAATTTAGTTGTAATGCACAGCATGCATTGCAGCTTGGTGGAATTTTTAAAACCTGGGTAATTGATTTACCATCCTTTCCCCTAAAGCCTGAACAAAGAAAGCATCTTTAACAATAGCTGGAGTTAAATTTTCTACCCTGTATTTGCCAAAATCTATGTTCGTTTTTCACCACTGTCAGGAAAATTAACTCTCAACCAAAAGGCTGCAACCACTGATCTTTCACTATCAGTGGCATTCAATCTATCCATCAATAAATCAGTGGTATTTACTGAGCACTTCCTGTGTGGAGAACACTGTAATGAAACAGCAAAGTACAAAACAGAAGAGTTTTCCACAACAAATAGGTATTGCAAGTTGTCCGTCTCCCCCTCTAATAATGATGATATTTGTTAAGCACTTACTTTTGTAAAAGCACTGTTCTAAGCACTGGAGCAGACACAAGCTAATCAGATTGGACACAATCCCTATTCTACATGGGGCTCACGGTCTTAGATTCGCTGTGGACAGGGAATGTACCTACCAACTCTGTTGTATTGTACTCTCCCTAGTGCTTAGTTCAGCACCTCTGGTGTCAATAAATATCACTGATAACTGATGAAGTCATTAAGAGTCTCCGCAAGAATTCCTCATTTAAGTTTGTTTCAAAGGTAAGTGAATATTATTTTGGCAGAACTTTACATGCAAAAAACAGTACATTTGCAGACTGCTGGTTAGATTGATGAGAAAGGATAACGTGCAGGTTTGGACTATAACCAGGAAGCAATCAAACCGTGGGGCTGTTTGGAAGCCGTAAGCCATCTGCAATCACATAATCCCAAATTCCCTGGCATCTGGTCTCTGGTAGATAGCATTAGATCTGGCAAGGAAGAAGTCATTGGTGACCATAGAAAGTACAATCTCAGTGGAGCAGAGGAGAGGAAAGCAGATTGCAGTGGGTCCAGAAGTAAGCTGGGAGAAAGAAAGTGGAGAGGCAGTTGGTTGTAGGTCATTTATTCGAAGTGCTTGGACAGGGATGGGGCAGGGAAATGTGGAGAGAGGTGGAAGGAGCCATAGGATCCATTTTTTTTTAATATGGAAGAGTCTTAATTGTGCTTGAAGGTGAAGCAAAAGGAGCCATCAGAGAGTGAGAGGTTGAAGATGGTGATCGGGGAGATAAGAAAGGTGGGTGCATGGGTTTTTAGGAGGTGAGAGGGAATGGGTACTCAAGTAGTGGTGGTAGATTTTGAAAGAGGTGAGAGGTCTTCTGTTGAGAGATGCTGGCAAGGATGAGAATGTGGATCTAGGGAAGGAGAGGAATTGGGTTGGTTAGGGGGAGAATTTTTAAAGGTTAAAACCTGATGGTTTCAATTTTGTTAGCCATATAGTTGGCAAGCTCATCGGGGCAAGAGGAGCTGGGAGGGGCCACTGAGGTCCCGGAGTAATCGATGGGACAATGGGCATAGGAATAGCCTTCCCTCTTCTCAAGGGCCTTCATTGGTTGCCCATTTATCTCTGCATTAAACAGAAGCTCCTCACTATTGGACTCAGGACACTCAATCAGCTTTTCCCCCCTTACTTATCCTTCCTCCTCTCCCACTGAAACCCAGCCTGCACACTTCACCCCTATACCAACCTCCTAATTAGTCTTTGAACCCCATGTGATATTGGGACTGTATCTGACCTTATTAACTTACATCTACTCCAGCCCTTACAGCAGTGCTTGACACATAGTAAGCACTTAACAGATATAATAAAAATAATAATAATTAAAAAATACTAATCAACTCACTGTCCCTCACTCTTCATCTCCTACTTAACAAGTGATAACATCTTAATTTGCTATGTTCCACTGACCCCTTGCTCACACCCTCCCTCCTGACTGGAACTCCCTCCCCTATACATCTGACCAACCAGTACTCTCCCCATCTTTAAAGCCCTACTGAAAGCATATCTTCTCCAGGAAGCCTGCCCAGACTAAGCTCTCATCCCATTCCATAAGCACTTAGATACTCCCCCAACCTCCCACATCTCTACAGAGCGTACATACACATCCTGGAAATCAGGATATGCTTACCTTACCTATAATTTATTTTAATGTCTCTCTCCCTCTCTATACTGTAAGCTACATGAGGACAGGGATTGGATCAAGGAGCTCCACTGTATTGCATGCTTCTAAGCATATAGTACAGTGTTCTGCATACAGTAGGTGCTCAATAAATGCAAATTATTGTTTGATTAAGAAGTAGTGTTACATAATATTAAGTATTAAACAGATGCATCATTTGGCTTAAGCAAAGGAGCACATTTAGAGGAGTATCCATTTCTAGATCAAAATCTGAGAAGGAAGTAAGATTTTTTAGAGAGCTTTGGTGCTTTGTCTAGAGGCAGTAATTAACTAGGTGTACTCTACTCCTCTCTAAGTGCATTATAGTAACTTCTTTGAAGGGGTACTCCTTCCCAGGGCAAATGTTCTAAAGAGACCGAGAGGCATTTTAAATCTAATTCAAACACATAACATTACATTGCAGTCACAAAGATTTATTTCTTGGCCATTCCAGGGGTGATTTTTTCAGATTAAACATAGAAAAAGGTGGTGGGGAACAGGATGGGGGCCCAGGAGGGCTAGATGGGCTGAAACCGACCACTGGAATTAATTTGTCCCAAAGACATGTAATTCCAGCGATCATTTCGTAGCATCTTAACCATGGTGCCCATTAGTTCGTGCTGCCCCCATGGTGGATACTGAGCTTGAACTCAGCTGTCCACAAGAACAGCAGCAGTCTTAATGGGAAGTCTTGGGCCCAGCAAGTAGTTTTCACAAGGGGCCCCAGCTGGCTACCTCCAAATCGCAGCTCTGACCTGCTCCTATGAACAGAAATGAACAAAAAGACCCACAAAAACCCAAGCTCTTCTTCAATACTTGTTCTCTATCCCACTTAGACCATGACCCCCATGTGGGACAGAGTGCGTCTAACTGATTAATTCATTCCACCCCAGGGCCTAGTACAATGCTTAGCAAATGTCACAATTATGATGATGATGATTGTTATTAATGAAGAAGCTGCTCCCAAGGGAGTTGGGATGGCAAGTGCTGAAATTCTGATAGTTTCTTCTCCATCCCCACACATCCCTGTAGGGGAACCAGAGGAGAGAATCCATCTTTAGTGGAGGAAAAGACATTGTCATCAAATCCTGGGACTAAGCTAGCTGGCCTCTTGCCCTTCACTAGTTCAAAATGGTTTCAGGTCAACTATAGCCAGGTGATGACACTTGCAAAACAGTAGGAGTGCCAAAGAATTATGGACAAATAAAACTCTGTATGCAGGGAAAATGGGGGGTTCTGGAAATAGCTGGGGATATTTCAGCTGAGTTTTGTATTACCTTTGAAGAAGCCACTACCAGAGGAGTGGGGTAATATTTTTGAAAATTGATCTGACCAGTTCACTCAAGAATAATCGACATGGATTTCACATGTATATGATTTACATTGAACCCATTTAATGTTAAGTAAATCAATCAGTAGTATTTACTAGAGCCCCTTCTGCAGGCAGCATAATGTGTCAATGTCTAAAGACACCAAGTGTCACCTCCCACTTCTTGTCTTCATCCCTTGCCAGGCTCCTGGCAGTTCCCACTAATGCTTTCTGTATCCATCTGCAGCAGGACACCCAGCTCACTCTCAAAAAGGGGCCTCTCCTAAGTGTGTTTAACCAGAGCCTTAGTCCAGGAGCCAGGTCCAAAAGCAAGGACAGTTCATGGTTCTTCTTGATCGTGTGGAGGGAGAGTAAGTGGGTCGCACTGTTGAACAAATAAGTAATGGAGAATGCTTAAGGACAAGTGATGAGAAAGCGTGAGGTGTGGTTCAGATGTCACACTGATACAGGGAAGGCATAGGGCAGGCTCAGGGCAGTAATCCCAGGAGATACAGGCACGGGTGGTGACACCTGGATCACTTTTCTAAAATCCATTCAAGTCACATCTACCTGCTCCTCAAGAACCTCCAGTGGTTGCCCATGCCTTAGACAGAAATTCCTTATCATCAGTGCTTAACACATTGCCTGGCGCTTAATAAATGCTAAAATAATTATCATTATTATTACCATCAGCTTTAAAGCACTCAATCAATCAATCAATAATATTTATTGAGCACTTACCGTGTGCAGAACACTGTACCAAATGCTTGGGAGAGCACAGTATAGTAGAGTTAGTAGACATGTTCTTTGCCCGCAATGAGCATATAGTGTAGAAGGGGAGACAGACATTGGCTTCCTCCTCTCACCCCACTGCCGCTTCCGCACTATCCCTCCTCCCCCTTCCTTCTCCTTCCCCTCCTTTGAAGCCCATATCATTCGCCTCTACCACACCCTCCAGATACTTGTAGCCGTCATCTACCGCCCTCCTGGTCCCACCACCAATTTCTTCAACCACCTAGACTCCTTTCTCACCTTCCTTCTCTCCTTCTCTCTGCCCACTCTGATCCTCAGAGACTTCAACATCCACATGGATGTACCCAGTGACTCCTCTGCCGCCCGCCTGCTATCGCTCCTCGACTCTGCCAACCTCCTGCTCCACCATACCTCGCCCACTCACCCACTCGGTCACACCCTCAATCTCGTCATCTCCTACCGCTGCACTATCTCCTCCCTCACTACCTCTGAAATCCCTCTCTCAGACTATAACCTTCTCATCTGCCTCCTCTCTCACACTCTCTCCCCCTGCAAATCTATACTACTCCCCCACAGAGACCTCCACTCTCTTGATCCCATCCATCTCTACAAAAGCATCTCTCCCCACCCTGCCCCCCGTCCTCTCTTCCCACTCTCGATGATCAGGTCACCGCTCTCAACTCCACCCTCTCTACTTATCTCAACTCTCTCGCCCCCCTTTCCTTCTGCCGCTCTCGATCCACTAACCCGCAATCACCGCCTCTGTCTGCCTCCTATGCTCCTATGCTCGAGCTGTGGAGCGCTGCTGGCGAAGGTCCAAGCACCAAGCCGACCTTATCCATTGTAACTTTATCCTTTCCTGCCTTATCTCTGCCCTCTCCTCCGCCAGGCAAAACTTCTTTTCTTCCCTCATTGACACCCATGCCTGTCAACCCGCCAATTGTTCTGGACCTTTAATTCTCTCCTTAGGCCCCCTGTTCCTCCCCCTCCCCCATCCCTCACCCCCAACCATCTGGCCACCTAAAATTAACACAGTCAGGTCTGGGCTCCCCAAAGTCACCTCTTCTCCTCCTGCCTCCTCCCACCCCCCACAACCCTTTCCCCTACCTTCCCATCCTTCCCTGCAGTATCCTCAGAGGAGATCTCCTCCCTCCTCGCAAGTGCCACCCTCTCCACCTGTGCCTTGGACCCCATTCCCGCTCACCTTATAAAAGCCATCACCCCCACCCTTCTCCCCTCCTTAACTTCTATCTTTAACCACTCACTCTCCAATAGCTTCTTCCCCTCTGCCTTCAAACATGCCCATGTCTCCCCCATCCTAAAAAAACCCTCTCTCGATCCCACTTCCCCTTCTAGTTATCGCCCTATCTCCCTACTACCCTTCCTTTCCAAGCTCCTAGAATGAGTTGTCTACACTCGCTGCCTAGAATTCCTTAACTCCCATTCTCTCCTGGACCCCTTCCGATCTGGCTTCCGTCCCCTCCACTCTACCAAGACTGCTCTCTCTAAGGTCACCCATGACCTCCTTCTTGCCAAATCCAATGGTTCCTACTCTATCCTAATCCTCCTTGACCTCTCGGCTGCCTTTGACACTGTTGACCATCCCCTTCTCCTCCACACCTTATCTCACCTTGGCTTCACGGACTCCGTCCTCTCCTGGTTCTCCTCTTATCTCTCTGGCCATTCATTCTCGGTCTCTTTCGCAGGCTCCTCCTCCCCCTCCCATCCTCTAACTGTTGGGGTTCCTCAAGGGTCAGTTCTTGACCCTCTTCTGTTCTCCATATATACTCACTCCCTTGGTGAACTCATTCACTCTCACGGCTTCAACTATCATCTCTATGCAGATGACACACAAATCTACATCTCCTCCCCTGTTCTCTCCCCCTCCCTTCAGGCTCGTATCTCCTTCTGCCTCCAGGACGTCTCCACCTGGATGTCTGCCTGCCACCTAAAACTCAACATGACCAAAACTGAGCTCCTCATCTTCCCTCCCAAGCCCTGTCCTCTTCCTGACTTCCCTGTCACTGTGGATCGTACAACCATCCTTCCCATCTCTCAAGCCTGCAACTTTGGTGCCATCCTTGACTCGGCTCTCTCATTCACCCCACACATCCAATCTGTCACCAATGCCTGCCGGTCTCACCTTTAGAATATCACCAAGATCCGCCCTTTCCTCTCCACCCAAACGGCTATTTTAAGGTTACAGGCTCTCATAATATCCCAGCTGGATTATTGTGTCAGCCTTCTCTCTGATCTCCCTTCCTCCTGTCTCTCCCTGCTCCAGTCTATTCTTCTTTCTGCTGCCCAGATCATCTTCCTGCAGAAACGCTCTGGGCATGTCACTCCCCTCCTTAAAATCCTCCAGGGATTGCCTATCAACCTCCGCATGAAACAAAAACTTCTCATTCTGGGCTTCAAGGCTCTCCATCACCTTGCCCCCTCCTACCTCTCCTCCCTTATGTCTTTCTACTGCCCAGCCCACACGCTCCACTCCTCTGCCACTCACTTCCTCACCACCTTCCCCCATTCATGCCTATCCCGCCGTCGACCCCTGGCCCACGTCTTCCCGCTATCCTGGAATGCCCTCCCTCCTCACCTCCACCAAACTAACTCTCTTCCCCTCTTCAAAGCCCTACTGAGAGCTCACCTCCTCCAAGAGGCCTTCCTGGACTCAGCTTCCCCTTTTCCCTCTGCTCCCTCTGCTCCCTCTCTGGCCCCCTTCACCTCCCCTCAGCTAAGACCCCTTCCCCGCCTTTTCCCTCTGCTCCTCCCCTTCTTCCTTCCCCTCCCCTCAGCACTGTACTCGTCCGCTCAACTGTATATATTTTCATTACCCTATTTATTTTGCTAATGAGATGTACATCACCTTTATTCTATTTATTTGCTATTGTTTTAATGAGATGTTCATCCCCTTGATTCTATTTATTGCTATGTTTTGTCTGTCTCTCCCAATTAGACTGTAAGCCCATCAAAGGGCAGGGACTGTCTCTATCTGTTACCAATTTGTACATTCTAAGTGCTTAGTACAGTGCTCTGTACATAGTAAGTACTCAATAAATACTATTGAATAAATAAATAAATTCCGGATATGTACATAAGTGCTGAGGGATTGGGGGAGGGGTGAATGAAGGGGGAAAATCCAAGGGAAAGTGTGATAGAGAAGGGAGTGGGAGAAGAGGAAAAGAGGGCTTAGTAGGGGAAGGCCTCTTGGAAGAACATGCCTTCAATAAGGCTTTGAAGTGGGGAGAGTGGTCGTCTGTCGGATATGAAGTGGGAGGGCATTCCAGGCCTGAGGCAGGTTGTGGGTGAGAGGTCAGCAGCAAGGTAGATGAGAACGAGGTAGTGAATGTGTTGGCTTTAGAGGAATGAAGTGCACTTCCTGGGTTGTAGTAGGCAATCAGGGAGGTAAGGGAGGAAGAGCAAGGTGATTGAGTGCCTTAAAGGAGTTTCTGTTTGATGTGGAAGCAGATGGGCAACCACTTGAGGAATAAGGAAACATGGATTGAGCGTTCTGGTAGAAAAATGATCTAGGTAGCAGACTGAAGTGGGAAAGAGGCAGGAGGCAGGGAGGTCAGCAAGGAGACTCATGGACTAATCAAGGAGGGATAGGGTAAGTGCGTGCATGAAAGTATTACCAGCTTGGATGGGAAAGGAGAGGGTAGATTGTAGTGATATTGTGAAGCTTGAACTGACTGTTGACTGATTGAAAATGAGGGTTTAATGAGAAAGATTAGTCAAGGATAACATCAAGGTTAGGGCTTGTGATAGAGGGAGGATGGTCTGCAGTGACAGAATCTGTCCTGCCTATGACTTTTCTGTTTTCTGTTTCTATTTGAGGTGTTGGTGGAACATCCAAGTAGAGATATCCTGAAAGCAGGAAAAAATGCAAGACTGAAGAGGAGGCGAGAGATCAGGTCTGGAGATGTAGATTCGGAAATCATCTGCATTGAGTTGGTAGCTGAAGCCATAGGAGTGAAGGAGTGGGTGTCGATGGAGAATAGGAGGGATACCATAACGGAGTTTTGAGGGACTCCTATAGTTAGAGTGTGGAAGGCAGAGGAGGAGCCCATGAAAGAAACTCTGAATGAGTGGCCAGAGAAATAAGAAGAGAAGCAGGAGAGAAGAGTGTCAGTGAAGCCAAAGTTAGATCATGTTTCCAGGAGAAGGGGGTGGTTGACAGTGTCAAAGGCAACTGAGAGATCAAGGAGGATTAGGATAGAGTAGAGAAGCAGATCACTGGTGACCAATGAGAGGGCAGTTGGCAGAAGTCAAATTGCAGGGGGTCAAAGAGAGAATTGGAGGCAAGGGACTGGAAACAGCAGGTGCTGACAACTCACTCAAGGAGTTTGGAGAGGAATGGTAAGAGGGAGATGGACTGATATGTAGGAGAGACATGGGATCAAGGGAGGATTTTTTAAGAGAGAGACATGAGCATGTTTGAAGGCAGTGGGAAAAAAGTGATTAGAGAGTGAACAGTTGAAGATGGCAGTCAGGAAGGGAAGAAAGAAGGAGGGCAGTGCTTTGTTAAGGTGCATAGGGAGACAGTCAGAGGCACAGGTAGAGGGGTGGGTTTTGAGAGAAGGCAGGTGATCTTCTGCTGAGATACTGCTGGGAAATGTGGGAGAGTTGCAGAAAGGGCAGGAGGAAGAGGGACTGGAGAGGAGCAGGGAGATTTTAAGGATAGGACACTTGATGATTTCAATTTTTTCAGTGAAGCATGTGGCCAGGACATTAGGTGCAAGAGATGGGGGAAGCAGAGGGTCAGAGGGTTTGAAGAGGGAGTTTAATATCTGAAGCAACAGGTGAAGAGAACGGGCATGGGAGTCACTCAATCACCTTACTCCCTCTTACCTTACCTCCCTGATTTCCTACTTCAACCCAACCCACACACTTTGCCCCTCTAGCACCAGCTTGCTCACTGAGTCCCAATCTCATTTATCTCACTGCATACCCTATTCCCACAACCTCACTTTGGCCTGAACTTTCTGCTTCCCCTGCTTGCTCTATTGTGTATGAATTAGATCCATGATGGAGTCCCAGGGAGGGAAGGGGAATTATTTGGCACCAGTGAATTTGGGCACAACTTAAGCCCTAGAACTAGCAATGGCGGGGGAGAAACGTGGCTTAGTGGTAAGAGCATGGCTCGGGAAGTCAGAGATCCTAGGTTATGATCCCAACTCTGCCACTTGTCTGATGTGTGACCTTGGGAATTTAACTTCTCTGTGCCTCAGATATCTCATCTGTAAAATGGGGATTAAATCCTCCTTTCTCCAATTTAGACTGTGAGTCCCCATGTGGAACAGAGACTACGTCCAACCTCGTTATCCTATATCTACCCCAGAGAAGCAGCATGGCTCAATGGAAAGATCCTGGGCTTGGGAGTCAGAGTTCATGGGTTCTACTCCCAGCTATGCCACTTGTCAGCTGTGTGAGTTTGGACAAGTCACTTAACTTCCCTGTGCCTCAGTTCCCTCATCTGTAAAATGGTGATTAAGACTGTGAGCCCCACATGGGACAACCTGATTAGCTTGCATCTTCCCCAGTGCTTAGAACAGTGCTTGGCACATAGTAAGCACTTAACAAATACCAATATTATTATTATTACTTAGTACAGTGTCTGGCATAGAGTAATTATTTAACAAATACCATAAAAACAATTGCTCTGATCTCCTGACAGTGTCCAGACCTCTGCCCCCAGATTCCAACTGTAAATTTTGAGTTGGGAGAACTCTCACATTCTAAAAATATTTGCGCTCACTCTTCTTCATTCAGATGGCCATCCTCAACCAGTCACTTGATGATGGTTCCTTCCCCTCTTCTTACAAATCTGATCACAGTTCTTCTATTCTATAAAAACCTTTTCTGTATTCCACGGCACCCTCTAGCTATCACACATCTCTCCACTCCCATTCCTGTCTAAAGTGAAAGAGTTGGCTATGGACAAATAAAATAAAATAAAAAATGAAATTAAAACTACTGTATTTGTTGAGCACTTACAATGAGCCAAACACTGAACTAAGGGCTGGGGCCTACTCAGTATAATCAGGCCCAAAACAGTTCCTGTCCCACATGGGGCTCCCAGCCTAAACAGGACAAAGTAGGATTTAATTCCCATTTTACAGATGAGGTAACTGAGGCACAGAGAAGTGAAATGACTTGTTCAAGGTAACAGCAGGCAAGCATCAGAGCTGGGATTAGAACCCAGGTCCTCTAACTTCTAGGCCCACTGTGTTTCCACTAGGCTAAGCTCCACTTCTGTCCTCTTCATTCTGCGGAGACTACTCTCACCAGTGACTTCCTCCTTTCCAAATCTAATGGACTGTGCCAAATCCTAATACTTAAATATCTTGGCAGACTTTGACCCTGCAGACTCCACCCTTCTTCTAGAAACACTATCTAACTTTGGTTTTTTCAAAATAGTTCTACCTCTCACTCTGCTTCATTTGAGTCTCCTGCGCTGGCCCTTCCTCTCCCTCTCAATCCCTAACTGAGGGTGTCTCTCACTGGCCAATTCTGTGACCCCCTTTTCTCATTTTCTATTTGCTCTCTGGGAGGCTGATCCTCTTCTGTGATCTCTTCTCCCTCCTCTAGGAAAATAATAATTACTATTATGGTGTTTGTTAAAGCACTTGCTAAGTACCAGATGACTCCCAAATCTCTCTGCTAGCCCCACCTAACCACTTACATTCTCTTGAAACCTTTCCCCTCCCCTCCAGGACCTCTCCTTATGGAAGTCCCACTGCCATATTAAATGCAATATGTCTAAAACCTAACCCCTCACCTTCCCTCCAGAATCCTCTCCTCTATCGAAATTTCCCAGCACAGTTGACTCTAAAGCCTAAAATCTTGGAGCTATCTCCCTCTTTTCAACCCTCATGCTGTCTAGCCTTAAATCCTACCTCTTTATCTTCCAGATCTCCAGGTTTTGCCACTTACTGTCCATCCAAAGGAAAAAAGGGCTTGTCTGGATTGTGTGTTCAGCATCCCTCAAAAAACATTTGTACATATAGACTTACAAACCCTATATTAAAGCACTAACTAATATAAACCTATCCACTTCTTTGTATCTGAAAATAATTTCAGTGTCTGCCTTGCCCACGAATTGTAAGCTGTTAAAGTCAGGGAAATACTCTCCCAGGCACTTAGTACAGTGCTCTGGACACAACATGTGCTCAATAAATATTACTGATTGATTGATTGGAAGGAACAGGAGGTGAGGGTCCCTCAAGAGAGCAGCGAATGAGACAATATTTTCAGATGAAAGTGAGGACTTGACGGTGACGTAGAGAAGGGATGAGCAGGTTGAGGATGAAATGAAGTTTGCCCACGATGGAGCGGGATTCCTCAGATCATTACATCAGCCTGGAGTCACAGAGCTAGGAAGCTAGAGGACAGGGGTGCAGTGGGTGGGGATACATGGTTGCTGGTGAGGTGACAAGTGGCTTTATTCAGAATTGGCCATTGGTGAGGATGGCACAAGTTGAGGAGATGGCTGGGATGTAAGATAGGAGAGGACACGAGAGGAGCGGAGCCACAGGGTCAAGATAGGAGTCCAGGGTCTGGGGTGGTGCCAACAGCTGCCTCAGCACAATGGAGGGAGAAGAGAGGAAGAGGAGGAAGGAGAGAGGAGTCCCGGAAGGAGAGCGGAGTCCCAGACTAGTGTGGGGACTGGAGGTTGCCAGGGACAGCCTTGGAATAGGGGCATATGAGGAGGGAAGGAAAAGGATCCAGGGACCCCTGAGGGATTCCCACAGTTAGGGGTGGGAGGCAAAGGAGTCCACCAAAAGAAACTGAGAATGAGCAGCCAGAGATATAGGAGGACAACGAGGAGAGGACAGTGTCAGTGAAGCCAAGGTTGGACAATGTTTCCAGGAGAAGGAGGTGGTTGACAGTGTCTAAGGTAGCTGAGAGGTCAAGGAGTTTAGGATGGAGTAGAGGACATTTTATTTGGCAAGGAGAAGATCATTCATGACCTTTGAGAGGGTGGTTTCTGTGGAGTGAAGGGAATGGAAACAAGATTGGAGGGGGTAAAAGAGAGAATTGGAAAAGGGGGAGTTGAGACAGTGTAACAACTTACTCAAGGAATTTGGAGAAGAGTAGTAGGAGGGAGATGGACTGATAACTGGAGGGAGCCATGGGGTCAAGGGAGGGTATTTTTAGGATAGGAGAGACATGAACATATTTGAAAGCAGTGGGGAAGAAGCCATTGGAGAGTGTACAGTTGAAGACAGTGGTCAAGGAGGGAAGAAGGGATAGGGCAAGTGTTTTGATAAAGTGCAAGAGGTTGGTGTTAGATGTGCAGGTGGAATGAGCTGATTTAGAGAGAGTGCAGGAGATCACCTCTTGATCTACTGCTGGGAAGGATGGGAGAGTTGAAGAAGGGACAGGAGGAGGGAGGGACTGGAGAGGAACGGGGAGCTTTTAGGGACAGCATGCCCGATAGTTTCAATTTTCTCAATAAAGTAGGTGGCAGGGTCAGTAGGGGCCAGGGATGGGGGAAGTAAGGGGACAGGAGCTTTGAGGATGGAGTTGTCTGGAACAACTGGTGAAGGCATTGAGCATGGGTGTCAGTAAATATGAAGAAATAATTTCGCTGGGTAGAGGAGAGGACAAAATTAAAGCCTGCAAGGATGAATTTCAGGTGGACGAGGTTGGCCTACTATCTAGGCCAACCCCCGATTAGACTGTAAGCCCGTCAAACGGCAGGGACTGTCTCTATCTGTTGCCGACTTGTTCATCCCAAGCGCTTAGTACAGTGCTCTGCACATAGTAAGCGCTCAATAAATACTATTGAATAAATACTATTGAATGAATCTAGATTTCCCTCGGCAACGCTCTGTGACTAGAGCACTGGAGTGAAGGAAGTAGACTATGGAGCTGATGCAGGGCAGTGGGTTAGTGATACGAGACCAACGGAGGGACAGGGGAGAAAGAGAGTTGAGTTGAGTAGAGAGGGTGAAGATGAGGGTGTCAATTTGGTCATCAAGGAAAGGTAGTTTGGATATGGAGGCTAAATGGGGCATGATGACTTAAAAAATTGGATGGGGTCAAAAGATTAAACAAATAAAAATAAATGGTGGTATTTGTTAAGCGCTTACTATGTGCAAAGCACTGTTCTAAGCGCTGAGGGATACAAGGTAATCAGGTTGTCTGTCCCACGTGGGGCTCACAGTTTTAATCCCCATTTTACAGATGAAGTAACTGAGGCACAGAGAAAAGTGACTTGCCCCAAGTCACACAGCTCGCAAGTGGCGGAGCTGGGATTCAAACCCATGAACTCTGACTCCCAAGCCCGCGCTCTTTCCACTGTACCAGGCAGAGGTCTCTGTGGAGGAACAGGACAGGTTTAGGGGGAGGACAGTGTGGGAGAGATGGCAGGTGAGGAGGTTGTGGTCAGAGAAAGGAATTTCAGAATTGGTGATGCTAGAGATTGTACAGTGACTAAAGATGATTCAAAGGTTTTTCCATCTTAGTTCAGGTAAAAAGCCTTCCCTTTTTCTCAGTGACAAATAGTTTCCCAAGGAATCTTCTTATGCTGTGTGCATAAAATGTGGACTGTCTCAAAACAAATCTCAATTTCTAAACCATCCTAAATCCTTTGGGGCTCTTCCCAATAATTGTTTTACGGTTCTCCAAGGGGCAGCCTCTGTCATTGTTCCTGCTACAGCAACACCGAATCCTGTTATCACCAGAAGACAGCTCAAAATAGTGTTTGGGACAGCCCATTGTAACCATGGCAATGACATCTCCATGTCAGCCAAAGGAGTTAAAAAGTTATTAAAGCTAAAAAAACATTACCTGGCTTTATGGAAAGGCAATAAACTGGAATTATACTCGTGAAAGCAGAAAAACTCATTTTGCATTTATGATGCACGACAAATTTATTATCCTGATGAGAACAAAATGGCCTGCAAATGTTAAGCATGTCATTAAGCATGTAATATATCCACTCAAGGCCTGTTGGGTGGCTCGGGGCGATATATTGGGGTGGCTGGATGGATCCTCTATTTCATTTTGGCTTTTTTCTCCTACAGGAAGAAGAACTAACACATTATCCATTTACTTGCAGATAATGAGGAGCCATAGAAGGAGAGCTGAGGAAATGTATGCTAGAGAATAGGAATTTAATAAGGTAAATGTGGATCATCTTGAGAGGTTATCACTCTTTCAGCTCAGCAATCCCATTCCCAAATGTACTTGTGTTTTACATTGAAAGGCTATGCATTTCAGTTTGTCAGAATTATATTGATTCTACCCACAAGACTTTTTGACTGAACATACTAACAGTGAGAAGCAGCCCAGTCCTAAGACTCCAGTCAGAGCTGGCAGCCCCATTCCTGAGCCTCGTTGCTCCCTGTGGCCTGGTTGCTGGGGATGCAGACAGGTCTCTTGCTTTCCCTTCCTTTATCCTTTATTCCAAAGAGAAGCACCTCTCCGGGGAAATAATGACAACTGATTCTCACTAGCACACTTAGCCAATACATTTTATAATCCAGATAACAAAGGAATTAGAATCCCATGCAAACCACCATGCTCTGAAGTTATACAGTTATTATGGGATAAACTCTCCCCTCTTGCCACTTTCACATCCTGGGGCCCCTAGCTCTCCTGGGGTCTGCCAGACAGAGGTCCTTTCTGGATAGTTCATTTGGTCTCCTCATCTCCTTGATATTCTCTGGTTCTGGGTCCTTTCCTCAGGCCAGAGCCCATCATGTCCAGCTTCTCTGCAAACAAATGAGAACCCTCCCTTATAAAACATGACTGTCCTCCCAACTGCTTATCCACTTTTCTTATCCAAAATCTCTTCCCTCATTGACTTTTTGTTGATGATCCGGGAGTGGCTCATAAGATGATTAGCTGATGAGCTGGCCCCGATGGGAGGGGTGTCTTCATGAGTAGTTTTCCAGTTTACAAAGACTGAGGATTGGGAAACAGTATGGCCTAGTAAAAAGCATGGGCATAGGAGCAAGAGGTCCTGAGTTTTAATTCTGGTTCTGCAATTTACCTGCTGTGTGACCTTGGGCAAATCACCTAACTTCTCTCTGCCTCAGTTCCCTCATCTGCTAAATGGGGATTCAATATCTGTTCTCTCTCCTACTTAATAAAGACTGTGAGCCCATTGTTGGGTAGGGATTGTCTCTATTTGTTGCCAAATTGTCCTTTCATTCATTCATTCATTCATTCATTCAATAGTATTTATTGAGCGCTTACTATGTGCAGAGCACTGTACTAAGCGCTTGGGATGAACAAGTCGGCAACAGATAGAGACAGTCCCTGCCATTTGACGGGCTTACAGTCTAATCGGGGGAGACGGACAGACAAGAACAATGGCAATAAATAGAGTCAAGGGGAAGAACATCTCGTAAAAACAATGGCAACTAAATAGAATCACGGCGATGTACAATTCATTAACAAAATAAATAGGGTAACGAAAATATATACAGTTGAGTGGACGAGTACAGTGCTGTGGGGATGGGAAGGGAGAGGTGGAGGAGCAGAGGGAAAAGGGGAAAAAGAGGGTTAAGCTGCGGAGAGGTAAAGGGGGGATGGCAGAGGGAGTAGAGGGGGAAGAGGAGCTCAGTCTGGGAACGCCTCTTGGAGTAGGTGAGTTTTAAGTAGGGTTTTGAAGAGGGAAAGAGAATCAGTTTGGCGGAGGTGAGGAGGGAGGGCGTTCCAGGACCGCGGGAGGACGTGACCCAGGGGTCGACGGCGGGATAGGCGAGACCGAGGGACGGTGAGGAGGTGGGCGGCAGAGGAGCGGAGCGTGCGGGGTGGGTGGTAGAAAGAGAGAAGGGAGGAGAGGTAGGAAGGGGCAAGGTGATGGAGAGCCTCGAAGCCTAGAGTGAGGAGTTTTTGTTTGGAGCGGAGGTTGATAGGCAACCACTGGAGTTGTTTAAGAAGGGGAGTGACATGCCCAGATCGTTTCTCCAGGAAGATGAGCCGGGCAGCGGAGTGAAGAATAGACTGGAGCGGGGCGAGAGAGGAGGAAGGGAGGTCAGAGAGAAGGCTGACACAGTAGTCTAGCCGGGATATAACGAGAGCCCGTAACAGTAAGGTAGCCGTTTGGGTGGAGAGGAAAGGGCGGATCTTGGCTATATTGTAGAGGTGAAACCAGCAGGTCTTGGTAACGGATAGGATGTGTGGGGTGAACGAGAGAGACGAGTCAAGGATGACACCGAGATTGCGGGCCTGAGAGACGGGAAGGATGGTCGTGCCATCCACAGTGATAGAGAAGTCTGGGAGAGGACCGGGTTTGGGAGGGAAGATGAGGAGCTCAGTCTTGCTCATGTTGAGTTTTAGGTGGCGGGCTGACATCCAGGTGGAGACGTCCTGGAGGCAGGAGGAGATGCGAGCCTGAAGGGAGGGGGAGAGGACAGGGGCAGAGATGTAGATCTGCGTGTCATCTGCGTAGAGATGGTAGTCGAAGCCGTGAGAGCGGATGAGTTCACCGAGGGAGTGAGTGTAAATGGAGAACAGAAGAGGGCCAAGAACTGACCCTTGAGGAACTCCAACAGTTAAAGGATGGGAGGGGGAGGAGGCTCCAGCGAAGGAGACCGAGAATGACCGTCCAGAGAGGTAAGAGGAGAACCAGGAGAGGACAGAGTCCGTGAAGCCAAGGTGAGATAAGAGTTGGTGATTTAAGAGGTGAATCTGTAGGGACTATTTTCCCAGGAAGGGAAAAACTCTGAGGATTAAGAGCCAGGGGGTGGCCCTAGGCATCAAGTCCCTGTTCAAAATGGCAGTGGGTCTTCTTTAGGCAAGGAAAAGGGCTGGAAAAACTCTCAATCTGTCACAGTGAATATATGCATCTCTCTGACTGAGTCTATCTTCATCTGAATTTGCACACAGAGCCAAAGCAGCCAGCCACAGGAAACAGTATTGCCTAGTGGAAAGAGCACAGTCCTGAGAGTCAGGGAATCTGGGTTCTAATCCCAGCTCTGCTAACGACCAGCTATATGACCTTCTGCGAGTCACTTAAAGTTTCTGTGCCTCAGTTTCCTCACCTGTAAAATGAAGATTCAAAACTTGTTCTCCCTCCCTCTTAGACTGTGAGCCCCATGTAGGACTGTGTCTGGCCTGATTATGTGCAAAGGCCCGGACTTGGGACTCATAAATCATGGGTTCTAATCCCGACTCTGCCACTTGTCTGCTGGGTGACTTTGGGCAAGTCACTTAACTTCTCTGTGCCTCAGTTACCTCATCTGTAAAATGGGGATTAAGACTATGAGCATCACATGGGACAAATGGACTACCTTGTATCTACCCCAGTGCTTAGAACAGTGCTTGGCACATAGTGAGCACTTAATTATCATCATAATAATAATCATCATCATCTATCTCAGTGCTTAGTACAGGCTTGGAATACAATACATGTTTAACCAATATAATTATTTAAGCCTGATGGTTTTCCAAAAATAATAAAGATTATGAAAGAAAGAGCACAGTAAACAGTTCAAGCAAACTAATAAAGTCTAGAGGTGTAAGGTAATTTGAGGGTATATGTGAAGAACTGTCTTGTTTGAGCAACAGATATGTTTTCTTTTTAGTAGGAATAGAAATTCTGAGACAGGCTTGGGAAATGGTTATTGAATTGTATGTGATTCATAACAAGAGATTTAACTATCTGCCTATCATGTTGCCCTGCAGATAGGTTTTTTTGACAAGGTGAAATGGATTTATTTTAAAGCCGTTAAATGCAATATTACTGCTTAATCAAAGATGTCAGGACAAGTAAAAAATGGATGGGCTCCTGTCCTTTGGCTTTGGTTAAATGCTTCTCTTTGCTTCTCTCTGAAAATAATACAAGAGGAAGTACATGACATAAGCTCTTTGTGGGCAGGAATCCTGTCTATCAACTCTGTTGTATGTGTGCTTAATTTAATGCTCTGAACACAATAAGCATTCAGTAAATGCTAAAATACCATTGACCGACTGATGACTAAGAGGAGACTGGCTAATGAGTTTCTCAAATTTAGAAGTAAATACTCCCTTTTTCATAATGCCAGGGCTGTGTTTTTTTTTTTTACCATATCCAGATATACTCGCATTTTTAGAAGAACCTTCCCTAAGTTTGCCACTGAATTCTAACAAATATTCTGTCAGAACTGAGTGTTCTCAAAGGTGATTTCTAATAAGCAGACTTCCTTCTCTATAAATATGACAGTATGGAAACCTATTTCATTAAGGTGTGGAGCTGTAAGGCTGGAGGCTCAGAGAACAGAGCCATAAATACTTGATTGATTTTCGTTGAGCATTTTATGCATACAGATATTCAAGAGAAATATTAAATGTCTTTTTAATTTCTGGCATCATTTAATTATAGCTACAGATGGCTTGCAATCCTGGCATGAGAGCTTAGTAATAAAACTCTCCCATCTGCGCCTTTCAATTTTCATTCCTGTTCGTGTCCCAGAGTAAAAAGAAATAATAACAAAAAGTCCCATCAGGACCCAGAGATGGCTTCAGATGGTAAGCCAGAGGGACAGCGGGCCCAAGCTGCATCTCCAAGGGAACGGCTTGTGGAAAATTGGAAAAACTTGCAACTTGAGATTTTATCTGTGAGGACTTTCCATTTAGAACTTTTGAAATCATATTTTTGAAATGATTGAGATGAGACTTAAAATTGTCACTAGGCTGCATTTATTATTTTTTTTCCACTAGTGTGTTGTTGATATTTTGGCATGGATGCTTTTTTTTAATAGTACCTGTTAAGCCTTACTATGTGTCAGGCACTGGGGTAGATACAAGCTAATCAGGTTAGACACCTCTAGACTGTAAGCTCATTGTGGGCAGGGAATCTGTCTGTTTATTGTTATATTGTACTCTCCCAAGTGATTAGTACAATGCTCTGCACACAGTAAGAGCTTAATAAATACGAGTGAATAAATGAATGAAAGAACACAGTCCACGTCCCACGTAGAGCTCACAGTCTTGTGGTGAAGGAGCATGTTTTGAGGATAAATTTTCTGGTGTTCCATTTCATTTGGCTATGGGGTGGGAGAGCAGTACATTCCTAAATGGGTCTGAATGGTATTACTGCTTCTACAGCAATAGAGTTCATTTACTCACAGAGGAATATAATGAGCATGTAAGGAAATCTTCACCTTAAAAATTGATCAAAGTAGACCCAAGAGCACAAACTGATTGCCGGCCCATGGTTGTTCTTGGAAAAGGAATGGAAAACTAATCAAATAGTGGATAATGGAAAGGAACAGAAAAGAGAGAGGGACAGTGGGAGAGAGACAGAGAAAGAGAGAGATCAATTTTCTAGGTGCCCAGGTTTACCCCCACTGCAATGAGTAGTTGTAGACTGCTATATGGTATTTCAGACTCCTCCTGAAAAGCCTTAATTAACACTAAGGAAAAGCTTAAAAACTAGTCTCACAGAAAGTGATGGGTGCTGGAATCTCCTTTACGGAATGATGGAGAGACTTTGGTTTTGTTGAACCAGTTGGAAAGGAGTTGCTGGGACACAAAGTGGGAAAGGAGTAGGCAGGGAAGGTTGCAGCAGGATGTGAAGTTTCTGCAGGGTTCCACAATGGGCTGTCAAATTTTGCTCTACAAAACATTGTTCAGGTGAAATTTTTCAAGGTGATATGCCAGACATTTTTTGTAAAGGTAAACTGTAAACTGTAAACTGTAAACTGATCTGGCTCATAATTTGAAGTAGTAGGTCGACTGATCTCCTGAACGGGGGAGGCCGTGGGGAAGACAGAGGTAGGATTTTCCATAAAACAAAGAAGAAAGAGAGAGTCCAGGCCAACTGCTGGTGCATGGACTCTTCCACCTGGAACAAGAGCATGTGATCCTCCAAAATTGAAGGATCTGCATCTGAACCTGGAGCTGACCCCCACAACAGGCAGGGGGGACCCCAGTCTGGACTGCTGCAGACAGGGCTCTCCCAGTCATTATCAAGTGCTTAGTACAGTGCTCTGTACATAGTATGCGCTCAATAAATACTATTGAATGAATGAAGAGCTGCTGCTGCAGTTTCCACCTCTGACTCCACTGCCCATCGGGAGGCTGTGAGAGGGGAGGGAGCTGGAACTTCCCCAGCTGATCACAGAGAGCTGTTGGTGCTATAAGGGTGAAGGGAGACACATATGCATACAGTTTCTACCGCTGGATCAGAGGACAGAGGGGCCACTATGCAGAGCTAGAGGCGTCTCTCTTCCAACTCCTCAGGTCTTTTCCTCCCCTGGAAGTGGGAAAGTGGCACGAACTAAGGTGGCTCTGTCCTGGTTCTTTAGAAGGGCTCACACTGCCTGAGGTCCTTCTTCCCATAGGACTGGCGGGGTAGACAAATCGAGGAAACTTGCATTTTTTTCCATTAAAAATTAAAAAAACCAATAAAAATGAATCCTCAGGAGCCAGGAGCAGTTTGAGGCATGGGCAACCCCCATAGTGGGTCAAGTGGGATCACAATTCAAAGACACTGGTGTTAGATGGGAAGCAGCATGGCTCAGTGGAAAGAGCATGGGCTTGGGAGTCAGAGGTCGTGGGTTCTAATCCCGTTTCTGCCATGTCAGCTGTGTGACTTTGGGCAAGTCACTTAACTTCTCTAGACTCAGTTCCCTCATCTCTAAAATGGGGATGAAGTCTGTGAACCCTACATGGGACACCCTGATTTCCTTGTATGTGAACCCTACATAGGACACCCTGATTACCTTGTACTACCTTAGCTCTTAGAACAGTCCTTTGCACTTAGTAAGCTCTTAACAAATGCCATCATTATTAGATGGGTGCCAGGGCAGCATGGGATTGCATCATACAATTGGCAGGGGGAGGCAGGGTCATGTTGGATCGTAGTTCAACCCCTTTGCTTTGTGACTAGTAGAAATGAGAGGACACCCAGACAAGTTCATAAGCCAACCAAATACCTCTTATGCAAATTGCATCCCATTCACAGACCCACCTGCAGATATTTCTTTTAGGTTTTTTTTAATTCCTTTTCAGCAGACATGGCCACTGTGTGGTAAAGCACCATAGGCCAGCAGGCAATAGCATTGTGACGCCCGCCGTCTTGGCTGACGACGAGTCAGTGATTTCTTTGGACTCCTGCCAGGTGGGTCCATCTGATAGAAAGCCTTAGGTGTTTCTTTGGTCATAAAGCTTCCCCATCGATGGCTTAGTTAGCTGCAGCAGGAATTACCCTGCTTGCCCAGCCAGGACTAGAACCCAGGTCTCGTGATTTCTACAGCCTTGTTCTTCCACTGGACCTACGGCGGAGATCAGACACGATAGAAATATCCAGAGGAGAAGTAGAGATCTCCAGACTGTAATCAACTAAGTAGTGAGGTAAAAATGGAAATTAAATTTTTGATGAATTATTTTTACACCTGTTAAGCAATTACTGTGCTGAGCATATTTCTAAGCACCAGAGTAGGTACAAGTTAATCAGGTTGGACACGGCCCTTGTACCACATGAGTCTCACAGTCTAAGTAGGAGGAAGAAGGAGGATGAAATTTCAATTTTAGCAGTGAGGAAACTGAGGCACAGAGATGTTAAGCAATGATAATAATAATTGTGGTATTTGTTAAGTGCTTACTATGTGCCAAGCACTCTCCCCATTCCCTCTCACCTTCTTAAAACCATCGCCCCTGCCCTCCTCCCTTCCTTAACTTCTATTTTTAACCACTCAATCTCCAAGGGCTCCTTCCCCTCTGCCTTCAAACATGCCCACGTCTCCCCCATCCTAAAAAAACCTGCTCTTGACCCCACTTCCCCCTCCAGTTATCGTCCTATCTCCCTACTACCCTTCCTTTCCAAAATCTTAGAACGAGTCGTCTACAATCGATGCCTAGAATTCCTTAATTCCCATTCTCTCCTAGACCCCCTCCAATCTGGCTTCCGTCCCCTCCACTCTACCTAGACTGCTCTCTCTAAGGTCACCCATGACCTCCTTCTTGCCAAATCCAATGGCTCCTACTCCATTCTGATCCTCCTTGACCTCTCTGCTGCCTTTGACACTGTCGACCATCCCCTCCTCCTCCATACCTTATCTCACCTTGGCTTCACGGACTCTGTCCTCTCCTGGTTCTCCTCTTACCTCTCTGGCCGATCATTCTCGGTCTCCTACGCTGGAGCCTCCTCCCCCTCCCATCCTTTAACTGTTGGAGTTCCTCAAGGGTCAGTTCTTGGCCCTCTTCTGTTCTCCATTTACACTCACTCCCTCGGTGAACTCATCCACTCTCACGGCTTTGACTACCACCTCTACACAGATGACACGCAGATCTACATCTCCGCCCCTGTCCTCTCCCCCTCCCTTCAGGCTCGCATCTCCTCCCGCCTCCGGGACGTCTCCACCTGGATGTCGGCCCGCCACCTAAAACTCAACATGAGCAAGACTGAGCTCCTCATCTTCCCTCCCAAACCCAGTCCGCTCCCAGACTTCTCCATCACCGTGGATGGCACGACCATCCTTCCCGTCCCGCAGGCCCGCAATCTCGGTGTCATCCTTGACTTGTCCCTCTCGTTCACCCCACACATCCTATCCGTTACCAAGACCTGCCGGTTTCACCTCTACAATATCGCCAAAATCCGCCCTTTCCTCTCCACCCAAACGGCTACCTTACTATTACGGGCTCTTGTTATATCCCGGCTAGACTACTGTGTCAGCCTTCTCTCTGACCTCCCTTCCTCCTCTCTCGCCCCACTCCGGTCTATTCTTCACTCCGCTGCCCGGCTCATCTTCCTGCAGAAACGATCTGGGCATGTCACTCCCCTTCTTAAACAACTCCAGTGGTTGCCTATCGACCTCCGCTCCAAACAAAAACTCCTCACTCTAGGCTTCGAGGCTCTCCATCACCTTGCCCCTTCCTACCTCTCCTCCCTTCTCTCTTTCTACCGCCCACCCCGCACGCTCCGCTCCTCTGCCGCCCACCTCCTCGCCGTCCCTCGGTCTCGCCTATCCCGCCGTCGACCCCTGGGTCACGTCCTCCCGCGGTCCTGGAATGCCCTCCCTCCTCACCTCCGCCAAACTGATTCTCTTTCCCTCTTCAAAACCTTACTTAAAAATCACCTCCTCCAAGAGGCGTTCCCAGACTGAGCTCCTCTTCCCCCTCTACTCCCTCTGCCATCCCCCCTTTACCTCTCCGCAGCTAAAGCCTCATTTTCCCCTTTTCCCTCTGCTCCTCCACCTCTCCCTTCCCATCCCCACAGCACTGTACTCGTCCGCTCAACTGTATATATTTTCGTTACCCTATTTATTTTGTTAATGAATTGTACATCACCTTGATTCTATTTAGTTGCCATTGTTTTTACGAGATGTTCTTCCCCTTGACGCTGTTTAGTGCCATTGTTCTTGTCTGTCCGTCTCCCCCGATTAGACTGTAAGCCCGTCAAACGGCAGGGACTGTCTCTATCTGTTGCCGACTTGTTCATCCCAAGCGCTTAGTACAGTGCTCTGCACATAGTAAGCGCTCAATAAATACTATTGAATGAATACTAAAAGACAAGTGGGTCCCACATGGTGGGAGAACAGATATTGAATCCCCAATTTGTAGATGAGGGAACTGAGGTAGACAGATGTTCAGTGATTTGCCAAGATCTCACAGCAGACAAGTAGTGGAGCCAGGATTAGAAACCAGTTCCTCTGACACCCAGGCCTGTGCTCTTACTACTAGGCTATGCTGCTTCTCATGAAGTGTAAAATAAGTGAATGAAAATACAGTGGAATGAGTTAAATGGAAAATTACAGAGAGAACAAGAAAAACAGGAAGAGGGAGAAAGGGAAAAGTTTCCAGTAAATTGAGCAATGAACAGATGGTGATGTCGATTGAGTGATGAGAAAAGTGTTACTGATACTGTTAAAGTGCTCCCTGAAAGATATTGGTGTACTTCAATTTCCTTCTCGGCTCCTGCTGTTGGATTAATACTGAAAGACAGTTTTTTACCCGCCTACCCTAGTGGTGCAGAGTGAAATGCTTAAGGACTAAGGATTATAACAATTAAGAAAATAACAGTACCATAAGTTTTTACAGTTCATTTAAAATGAAAGGTGATTATGGATTTGACTCTTCCCTACCATGTATATACACACTTGAGCATAAAATATGAGAAATTTAAAAAATCTGTATTTTGGTTTGCTCATACCTTTCAACGTATTTATGAATGAAAAGTAACAGAGTTGTTAAAGTAGAGCATTGCAAGACTGAAAGGATTTGGCCCTACTTAAGCAGAACATAAAGTCATGAGTATGCTGAAATAATAATGATTTATTATTATATTATTATTATTATTATATTATTATTAACAATATTGTTTTTTGTTAAGGGCTTACTATATCCCAAGGACTGAACTAAGGATAGATATGAGATAGACAGGTCAGGTACAGGGCCGGTCCCACATGAATTCTCCCAAGTACTTCGTACAGTGTTCTACACACAGTAATCACCTCAATAAATACCTCTGTTCAGATGAAGAAACTGAAGCACAGAGAAATTAAATGACTTGCTCTAGGTCACACAGCAGGAAGGAGGCCGAGACAGAATTAGAATCCAGGTCCTAATGGGTTCTGACTCATAGACCTGGGCTCTTTTCACTAGGCAACCAAGATTCACTGGAAATGCAGAGGCTAATATTCCCACAGATAGACCAAGAAATACAAAATGGAAGTAAAAAGGGAAACAATGGCTTTAGGGAACCTGCCAGTTTGTTAAAAATGGAGCATCAATCTTTATGATGTTGTGACAGTGACCTACTTCTGCTATAATTCTGAGACTCTAGATTAACTACAGAAGAAATGTTTAACTCCTTGAGCAGATTCAACCTTAAATCTCCTCTGTTCCTCTCCCATCTCATCCTTCTCCTGCCCCAAAAAGTCTCTACCATCTTTCTCAGCAGTATCTCAATAGGAGAGTCCTGCCTCCCCTCAAAATCTAACCCCGGCATTATCCTTGACTCCTCTCTCTCATTCAACCCATGTTTTCAGTCTATCACTAAACTTGCCAGTTCAATCTCCACAGCTAAAAACCACTCTTCCCTCTCCATCCAAATGGCTACCATGGTAATCCAAGCACTTATCCTATCCCACCTCAATTACTGTAATCGGCCTCCTTGATGACCTCCCTACCTACTGTCTCTCCCCACTGCAGGCCATACTTCATTCTGCTGCCTGGATCGTTTTTCTACAGAAGTGTTCAGTCCACATTTCCCCACTCTTCAAGAATCTCCAGTGTTTGATTGTTCACCCCTGCGTCAAAGAGAAACCCCTTTCTATTGTCTGTAAAGCAGTCAATCACTTTGGCCCTCCCACCTCACCTCCCTACTCTCTTACTTCAACCCAGCCATCACGTTTTGCTCCTCTAATACCAACCTACCCCCGTACCTCGATCTCGTCTATCTTGCTGCCAACCTCGTGCCCACGTTCTGCCCCTGGCCTGGAACTCTCTCCCTCTTCGTATTTGACAGACAATTACTCTCCCCTACTTCAAAATCTTATTGATGGCACATCTCCTCCAAGAGGTCTTCTCTGACTAAGCCCTCCTTTCCTTTTCTTTCATTCCCTTCTATGTCTCCCTGACTAACTCCCTCTATTTGTCCCCTCTCCCAACCTCACAGCCCATATACATATGTACATATCTGTAGTTTATTCATTTTTAATAATGTCTGTCTCCCCCTCTAGACTGCAAGCTCACTGTTGGCCGTGATTGCCTTAGTGTGGGCAGGGAATGCCTTAGTGTGCTCTTCACACACTAAGTGCCCAATCAATAAGATTTATTTATTGATTGATTAATTAATGCACTCAATCAGATTACCGCTTCCTATATGACCTCACTGGTTGCCTACTATAGTTCAGTCTGCACATTTCATTCTTCCAACAACAACCTACTCTCATCAGTTTCACTGTTGAACCCTTGACCACATTTTCCCTCTGACTCCTAACTCCCCCTCCCTTCATGTAAGCTAGACCACCATTCTCCTCACCTTCAACGTCTTATTAAAATAGATCTCCTCCATGAGGCCTTTAGCAGCTAAGCCCTCATTTCCCCTTTTGGGTCACCTTGGCACTTGGATCTGTATCAATCAATCCGTACCTTCTAAGCACCTGATATAATAATAATAATATTGATGATGGTATTTATTAAGTGCTTACTATTTGCCAAGCACTGTTCTAAGCGCTGGGGTAAACACAAGGTTATGAGGTCGTCCCACATGAGGCTCACAGTCTTCATCCCCATTTTACAGATGACGTCACTGAAACACAGAGAAGTGAAGTGACTTGCCCAAAGTCACAGAGCTGACAAGTGGCAGAGCCGGGATTAGAACCCACAACCTCTGACTCCCAAGCCCGGGCTCTTTCCACAAAGCCACGTTGCTTCTCTATTCACCTGCGCCCTCAGCCCTGTTGACCTTAGCTCCTTGTGGGCAGAGAATGTATATTCTACTCTCCCTACTGTTTGGCTTAGTGGAAAAAGCACGGGCTCGGGAGTTAGAGGACATGGGTTTTAATCCCAGATCCTCCACTTGTGTGCTGTGTGTACTTGGGCAAGCCGCTTAACTTCTCTGTGCTTCAGTTACCTCACCTGTCAAATGGGGATGAAGACTGTGAGCTCCACGTGGGACACCTGATTACCTTGTATCTACCCCAGTGCTTAGAACAGTGCTTGGCACAGAGTAAGTGCTTGACAAATACCATGATTATTACTATTATTATTATTATTAGAAATAGTACCCCTCTCAGGATCGTACTGGAAGAGTTTCCAGTACTCTACCAGTCTCGGCTATGTGAAGGAGAGCCAAACAGAGACATAACCCCTCCATTTCTAGCTTGGCCAGTGGTGAGTGAATGGAAGGCACTCTGCTACAAGTCAAAACTCACTTGTGCTGGGCAGCAGTAGCAAAGGAGAGAGTCGAGGGCGGAGACTCGAGTTTACTGTGCAGAAGTTGGCAGTCGTAATACACTTCCATGTTTTTACCAAGAAAACTCTAGGGATATTCTACCAGAACAATTGCAGGTGGAGAGTGGGGCATTCTGGCAGAGATGTGTCTGGTGTCGCTATGGGTCGGAAATGACTCGACAGCATAAAACAAGAGAAGTAGTCAGACAAATGCTTAGCACACAGTAATTACCTGATAAATTCCGTTAATAGATTGATTGATCATGGCAAAGCAATGTCATAAGAATGATTTCCTGGAACAGTGAAGTCCTCACCAACATTGAAGAAGTCCTCACCAATATTAAAGTAGCATGGCCTAGAGAAAAGAACACAGGCCCAGGAGTCAGAGGACATGCAGTTCTAATCTCAGTCTGCCATTTGCCTAGTTTGTGACCTTGGGGAAGCCACTTAGCTTATCTGTGCTTCAGTTTCCTCAACTGTAAAATGGTGATTAAATACCTAGTCTCTCTTCTGCTTAGACCGCTTGAGGCTTCTGTGGGACAGAGACTGTGTATGATCGGATTTTACTGTAGCCACTTTAGTATAGTACTCGTCACGTAGTAAGCACCTAACAAATGTCACAATTATTATTAGCAGCAAAGTTTCACTGGGTAGGACATGTGAGGAGAGTGGACGACAGCAGGACCCCCAAGCAGCTGCTTTATGGAGAACTGAAGTGGAGTACGCAATAGCCTGGGCGGGCAGAACGATCAATTTACAGACACAGAGCAGCACAGCTTCAAACTGTGTAACTTAGCAGTGCACCATTGGGATACTTCCAAAGGGAATGAACCCAACCAGACTGGGGTCTGCCTGCCAAGCAGCTGTTCTCCTAGGGTCAGGGTTTCACCATTATTAGGATACCAAGAGGCAGCATTTCCTCCTGTCTTCCGGGCAGCTATTTATGGATGTCCCGCCGACACCTCAAATTTAACCTACCCTAAACAAAACTCCTCATCTTCTCACCCAAACCCTGACCTTCCCGTGACTCTCCCTCACTGTAGACAAAACCATCATCCTTCATCTCACAAACCCATAAGCTTGGTATTACCCTCATCTCATTTCTCTCATTCAACCAATATATTCAATCTGCCACTAAATCTAGCTGGTTCTACTTCCATAACATCGCTAAAATCCACTGTTTCCTCTCCATCCAAATTTCTACCATGCTCAACCAAGCTCTTATCTTTTCCTGCCATTATATTGCATTGGCCTTCTTTCTAACATCTTTGCCTCTTGTCTCATCCACTCCAATCCATAATTCCTTCTGATGCCCAGATTATTTTTCTCAAAAACTGCTCAGTCTGCATCTCCCCTCTCCTCATAATCTCCTGTAGTTAACTACTCTTGCGTAGTGTATTGTCCCAAGCATTTAATGGAATGTCCTCCATCCAATCAATCAATCAATCAATCATATTTATTGAGTGCTTACTGTGTGCAGAGCACTGTACTAAGCGCTATAACAGAATTGATAGAAGGTTCCTTGTTCACAATGAGCTTACAAGCTAGACTAGTGGAAAGTTTCTATTTGGTGCTTGCATTGCCAAAGCACCTTATATTAGTATTTAAATTTCCTACCCACAACACCCCTCTGAGGTAGGGTTCAGGTATTATTATCCCCATTTTACAGATGGGGAAACTGGGACATAGGGATGTTAAGTGACTTGCCCAAGGCCACATAGTAGACAGGTGGCAGTCTTGGAAGTAGAATCCGGGACCTTCACTTTCCATGGTCACATTTCTTTCACTAGGTCACACTACCTCCCCACAGCCAGCAAATAATAAATACCATTGATTGATGGATTGCTAACAGCCTCCTTGTATGGGACAAACTCACTAGCAAAGCAAGAGCTAAGTTTATGCTAAGTCAACCATCTGTCTTACCAGGCTCACCTGCATGCATGGATGGGTCCTCACCCCCAATAGAGTCCTCTTCAAAAGCCAACAACAGTATACAGCAGCTAAGAAAACAAAGCATTTCATGGTAGAAAGGACATGAAAAGTTGTCCCAACAAGTATCAACTGCTAAGAAAATCTGAGGAAAAAAAAAGACAAGGGACAAAGTTTTAAACTTCCTGTAGGTTAGAGCTATTAATGAGTTCAGCTCAGCTCCTAGGCCTTACATAAACCAGCCTGGAGCTCCCTGGTTTCAGTCATGACTGAAGGAAGAGGTGATATGTCCTGGGTGTACCTTGGACTTGGGTTCAGGTGGAGAAGGGATAACCCAAGTACCACCACTTTAGGGTCTCTAAGAACTGGGAAGCACTGTTATTTATCATCACCATCATTAATTACATTTATTAATAGCTAAGGTACTTCTTAAGCACTTCTTGGTTCTCCTCTGACCTTCTTTCTCATCTTTCTGAGTCTCTTTCTGTAGCTCTTCCTCCGTCCCCCATTCCCTAACTGTGTAAATCTCTCAGGTCTTAGTTCTGGATCCCTGTCTATTCGCAGTTCACCTACTCCTATGACTCCAAATATCACCTCTCTGAGAATGACTTCCACTAGCCCCGGCTTCTTGCCTTTTCTGCAATCTCTTATCTCCTTCCACCTTCAGGACATCTCTAATTGGATATCCTACCGGAACTTCAAGCTCAATATTTCTAAAACTAGATTTCTCCTTGGTCCTCTAAAATCTTCTCCTGCACCTAAATTTCCCATCAAAATTGGCAAATTCATCATCCTCCCTGCCTCTGAAATCTACAATATTGGCATTGTTTTCCTCCACAGCACTTCCAGAATCCTCTCCTTACTCTCTATCCCTTGCTGGTCCAGCTCAACTTCAGTGCTCTGTACACAGTAAGCACTGCATAACTATCATTGATTGAATAATCAACCTCCTCACTGGTCTCCCGGCCTCCAGCCTCTCCCCTCTCCAGTCGCTCTGCTGGTTTTATCATTCTGCACAGCTCTGTGCACTCCTGACACACCTCCAGTGGTTAGTGCTCCTCTCTGTATCAGGCAGAATCCCCTGGCTTTGGGACCCTTCATCAACTTTCTCCCTCCAAACTATCCACTCTATTTTCCCACTACACCTCAGGTCACATGCCTTGTTTCTCTTAAACTAACCTGCTCACTGTACCTCGCTCTCATCTCTCCCACTGACCACCTGCTCAGGCTCTTTCCCCAACCTGGAACTCCATCCCACTTTCAAATCCAACAGACCACTTCACTCCCCATCTTCAAAGCCCTTCTGAAACTATATAAGAATGTTGCCAGGTGATATTCCCCAAATTTTCACTACAGCATTTCTGCTCTACCTAAGTACTCATGTTCTCACCACCATCCCACAGCCCCTATTACTTAATCACTAACTCGTGCCCATGTCTCCTTTTCCTTTTTCATCTGGTCTGAGAAGCAAGGCATAGTGGCTAGAGCCCCGTCCTGAGAATCAAAAGGTCATGGATTATAATCCCAGCTCCTCCACTCTTTTGCTGTATGATCTTGGGCAAGTCACTTTACTTTTCTGGACCTCAGTGACCTCATCTGTAAAATGGGGATTGAGACTGTGAGCCCCACATGGGACAAGGACTGTGTCCAACCTGACTTGCAGAGCTTAATACAGTGCCTGCCTGGCACATAATAAGTGCTTAACAAATACCGTCATCATCATTATTATTATTACCATCCCTCATTTGTTAAGAATTTACTATGTACCGGTCACTGTACTAACTGCTAGAATATATACAAGTTAATCAGGGTGGACACAGTCCCTGTCCCACATAGATCTCACAGTCTTAATTCCCATTTTATAGATGAGGTAACTGAGGCACAGAGAAGTTGTCAGTTTGCCCAAGGTCCAACAGCAAATGCAAGAGCCAAGATTAGAACCCAGGTCTTCTTTCTACTGGGTCTTGCTGCTTCTCAACATTGATTTTGATCTGTCCCTCCTCTGTTTGGCAGAATCTGATTAAATCCTGGACACATCTAGGTTAGATCTGATTGGTGGGAAAATCTCCCTGTCAAGGTTCTCAGGACTGAACGCAGGAGGGTGGGCATGGCTGGCACTCAGCACCCATTGGTATCTTGCTTCTTATGGCAGCAGTTGTTCAATTTCCGGGTCTCCCAACTACCAGTTCTCTGCTCTTTGTGAACATAAAAACAAAAATCGGGGAAAATGGTTATCAAAAACTGTAGAGAAGAGCAGTTTGAATGTGATCCCTGGAGTCTGGCTTGGAAGCAAGAGACCCTGGTGTAATTTCAATTCCTTGAGGAAATTCAGAAAATATTTTCTCTTGCAATTTTTGCTCTGCTTCTCCATGAATCCCCTCAAAACCCATGGCTTCCTTCCTTTCTGGGGAGCAGGGTAAAGGAGATATGCATTCAGGAGCTAAGCTCTATTTCCAGAAAAATTCATCATCCTCCTTCCTCCTCCTTCTGTCGCCGCCCTCCCCCCCCCCCCCCCCCAGCAATACTGAAACCTAGCTTTAGTTGACTTGAAAAAGGGAATGGTCACTTTGGAAAACTGCCTCAAAAAGGATCAATCTTTGGGGAATTTACCAAACATGAATATTGCTACCCAGGAAGTTGGACTGGCTTCATGGTACCCCGCTAGCTTGTATTGGTTCTTCTGGATACAATTATCTAAAATACTAAATTCTCAAAGGTCTAATGGAATTTTAAACCACCTCCAATTAACATAAAATTGGCTCTATCATCCACTCTATTGGCTCAGGATTTGCAAATGAAAATGAATGAGAATAAGATGTGACATAGACTGAGATTTAGCACTTCAGCTGCCAATTTTTCTTGGCAAGCAGTGGAGTGACATCCTCAATATGAGATTTTATTATTTGAATCATTGAAGCAGAATGCAAATACTCAACTCAGTGGGCATTATTAATACCAGGTCTGCAGATTAGTTCACAGGGATCCAATTGAAGAATACATGTAACTCCAAATTTGAGGAAACAACATAAGTAGCCCACCAGTCATGTGATAAAATAACGAAGAAGGATACTCATTGGAAACATTTAAGGAATGGTAATCATCTGAATTAAGTGTTGAAACTAAACACCATCTTTCTACCTGATAAAGTCGCCAGGCCATCCCTGACTGCTTCCCCTGGGAATTATACTATATTACTGTTGGTTTGCTGTAACAGGTGTGCTGGGATAAAGGGTCATTTTATGAGATGAGGAGGATTACTAATGGAGTTGGCAGAAATCAAAAGACTAAAACTGGACACTGGATAGATTGCATTTCATCTTACAATAACTGTGGCCAAGTTGTTCACTGGGAGAGAGCGGATTTACAATTTCCCTCCAGATTAGATAAAAAAAGAAATCAACTCACATCGCTCTCTTTTTAAAAAATATAATTCTCACATACCTCAAAGTGTAAGATGATACTATAGTAACTGTGTAATTGGATCTGGACTGATTTGAATTGATATGTCCCACTCCATGATAGAAAAATGTGCTATATAAAGTGTAATGTAAGATTAAAGCTTTGTTTTGCACTACTTATTTCTCAATAATATGATTTATTTAATATTGCAGGGAAAACATGTAGGAGAACAGCATCACTGTAAAAAAAAAGCTTTCCTTAAGTCACAACAGTAACTAGGGACTTTTTTTAAAATACTCTCCTCATTCACTTCCTTTCATGTTAGAGAAACTGCCTAGAAGCTAACAGAGTCTTGTCAGAGAAACCATGAAACTATGCAGACAGTTCCAGTGGAAAAAATAATGGATCCAAACTTTCTAAAAATCTGTTAGACATTCATTTTTCTTCTTTAGAAATACAGGGAATTCCATAAAATGGGTGTTTTCAAAGAACCTCAAAAACTGCATCTTTGAAACCATCCGTGTAATGGGAATTAAGGAATTAGGAAGTAGATGGATTGAAGAAATTACTATGAAAGAGATTTTTTAGTACACATTCTCATATTGTTATGCACACTAAAGGCATAATGCTTCATCCCCTTGCCACCCATTTCTATTTTACAGCACGTTTGTAATGTTCAAAATTCATGGGGAAACATAAAATACAGTTGCGTTATAATACCGGAAGTCTGAGGAAGAGAATACAGGTAATGACATTACTTATTGCTCAATACCATGTGCATTTCTTTCTCCAACAAATCTATCTGTCCCAATTTGTATATCATATTACACCAGAATAGGCTCTCATGGTGGGAGCCCGTTCTACCCAAGTCCTCTAATGAAAACCTGTGTTATTGCACAGCTGGATGTGCAAAGGCTAAAGTCTTCTGTTTTTCTTAAGATAGGTAAAATCCTGAGAAACATAGTTCAGAAAATATGCCCCATAGAATTGAACTAAACTATTGAGCAACAAAGCTGGAAAGAGATTTATTGCGAGAGTCCCAAATGGTCAGTATGATAGTGACTGGATGCTCTTCAACAGAGAACCAAGCTATTCTCTGTCAAGACCAACTTTATGCATAATAGAACCAAATCTGATGTCAACTACTGCGACCTTATTAAGAAGCCGATTTCTTCCCTCCATAAGATTTAGTAAGATTTTGTAGGATTTATATCACCTCTTAAATAACTCTAATTCACCAATCAATCAGTAGTAGTCATTGAGCATTTAACTTGTCTACAGCACTGTACTAAGTGCTTGGGGAAAGAAAAATAATAATAGAATTAGTAGACACTGCCTAAAAGGAGCTTACAGCTTTCAAGGAGAGACAGACATTAAAATAAATTACAAATGGGAAATGGTAGAGCATAAGGATATTTACATAGGTGTTGTGGGGCTGGGGCTGGGGCTGGAGCTGGGGTGCGTATTACAGGGTAAACAGTCAAGTGCATAGTAGTTGTAGAGGGGAGGGCAGTTAGGGCAAAGGAGGGCTTTGTTTGGGGAAGTCTTCTTGGAGGATGTGTGATTTTAAGAAGGCTTTAAAGATGGTGAGAGTAGTAGACTGCCAGATGTGAAGGGGGAGGGACTGCCAGTCCCAAGGGAGGATTTGGGCAAGGAGGAAATGGTAGGATAGATGAAATCAAGATATAAAAAAAAAGGTTGGTGAGAGAGAAGCAAAGTGTGAGGACTGGACTGTAGTAGAAGATCAGCAAGGTAAGGTAGGAGGGGGAGAGAAGATTGAGTGCCTTAAAGCTGAGGGAAAGGAGTTTCTGTTTGATGTGAAGGTGAATAGGCAACCACTGGTGGTTTTTGAGGAATGGAGAAGTGTGGGCTGAATATTATTTTCAAACAAATGATCCAGGCAGCAGAGAGACGAATGAGCCGGAGAGGGGAGATACAGAAAGCAGGGAAGTCAAGGAGGAAGCTGAGGCAGTAGTCAAGGGGGTTTTAGGTTTGTTTAAGCTTTAAAGGAAGCCCTTTAGAGAATATTTAATATCAATTCATTATTTTTCCATTCTTTCAAATCCTACCTCTTTCTAGAAAAATAATCCTATGAAGTTGATAATAGAAAAGGCACCTTATTCCCACAAGAATGCTAGTAAGAATGCTTCATTCCTTGGAAGTCCAAAATATTAATTACAACTTTGTAAATAATTGCTAAGTAAATGTTCTGCATTGATTTTCCAGTTTAAATAAGGGGAATTTGAGTGCTTGGAGTACTAAATCAACTTGTTTTGACTGGCTAATATAGATGCTGGGCCACATGTTTTAGTTTTACATTTTAGTGACAAGTGGGTAATGACACCCAAGCAAACAAAATGTACTACTCTAGTGACAACAACTTTGCATCAAATGCCATAAATTGAAGGTGTACGAAGCTGTCTTGATGGTCTATCTTCTACATGGCTGTTAATCAAGCAATCAATTTTATTTATTGAGCATTTATAATGTGCAGTGGACTGTACTAGGTGCTTGGGAGAGTACAGTGAAATAGAGTTGATTGACACATCCCCTGCCCACAGTGAGCTTTCAGTACAGAGGGAGAGATGACATTAATATAAATAAATGAATTATGGATATGTACATTAATGCTGCAGGGCTGAGAGTGGGAGATGAATAAAGAGAACAAATCCAAAGACAAGAGAAACACAGAAGGGAGTAGGGGAAGAGGAAATGAGGGCTTAGTCAGTCACCTCTTGGAAGAGCTGTGCCTTCAACACGGCTTTGAAGCAGAAAGAATGATTGTTTGTTGGATATGAAAAGGGAGGGCGTTCCAGTTCAGAGGCAGGATGTGGATGAGAAGATTGCAGCGAGAAAAATAGATGAGATTGAAGTACAGTGAGTAGGTTGGCATTAGAGGAGCTAAATGTGTGGACTGGGTTGTAGTAGAAGAGCAGTGAGGTGAGGTAGGAGGCGATGTGCCTGAGTACTTTAAAGCAGATAAGGAGTTTTTGTTTGGTGAGGAGGTGGGTGGGCAACCACTGGAGATCCTTGAGGAGTGGGGAAACATGGACTGAATGTTTCTGTAGAAAAATGATCTGGGCAGCAGAGTGAAGTATGGGCTGGAGTGGGGAGAGACAAGGATGCAAGGAGATTTCCAAGGAGGCTGAAATGGTAAATGCTCAGATTAACATGGTAGCAGTTTGTATGGAGAGGAAAGGACACATTTTCATGAGTCTATGAGGGTTGAACCAACAGTATTGAATGAATGAGAGAGATGAGTCAAGGATAACGCCAAAATTACAGGCTCATGAGACAGGAAAGGTGATGGTTCTGTCTACAGTGATGGGAAAATCAAAGAGAGGACAGGGTCTGGGAGGGAAGTTAAGGCTATTAGACTTGGACTGCTACAAAAAATATTTCAAGCTTCTGGAGCAGCTTCACCAGTTTCATTTTTTTAATGGTATTTCTTAAGCTCTTACTATGTGCCAGGCACGGTACTAAGCACTGGGATAGATCCAAGTTAATCAGGTCGGACACAGTCCCTCAGTCTTAATCCCCATTTTACAGATGAGGGAACTGAAGCACAGAGAAGTTTAGTGACTTTCCTAAGGTCACACAGCAGACACGTATCAGAGCCGGGTTTTAGAACACAGGTCCTTCTCACTCCCGGCCTCATGCTCTTTCCACTACACAAGGCTGCGCTACTTCATTTAGAAACTATGATGATGTTGAAGTCTTCTGGAGAAATCATTTACTCACATGACTTCAACTATCACCTCTCTGTGGATGATACCCAAATCTACATCTCCCGCCCCGATCTCTCTCCCTCTCTGCAGTCTCACATTTTCTCCTGCCTTCAAGACGTCTCTACTGGATGCCCTCCCTGTCACTTCAAACTTAACATGTCTTAAACAGAACTCCTTATTTTCCCACCCAAACCCTGTCCTTCCTCTGACTTCCCCATCACTGTAGACAGCTCCATCATTCTTCCTGTCTCATAGGCCCATAACCTTGGCATTTTCCTTGACTCTTCTCTCTCATTCAACCCACATTTTCAATTCATTGCTAAATCCTGTCAGTTCGACCTTCACATCACTAAAATCTACCCTTTCCTCTCCATACAAACTGCTACCATGCTATTGTAATCAATTATTCTATCCTGTTTTGATTACCACACCAACCTCCTTGCCAACCTCCCAGCCTCCAGTTTTACTTCATTCTGCTGCCTGAATCATTTTTCTAATCCCCATTATTACATATGAGGCACAGAGAAGTTAATTGACCTGCTCAAGGTCACAGAGCAGACAAGTGACTTGATTCCCAGGCCTGAGCTCTTTCCACCAGGCCATGCTGCTTCTCACATCATGGGATTATTATCCTGCTTATTAAAGGAGCCAAGGCAGGGGGGATTTAATGGACCAGTGGCAGAAAGGCTGATCCTAGGAAGTTATAGCTTCAATCCCTTTCCAGTCTGGCTCCGTGAAGCTACTCTATTACCCCATGTGTGTCTATATTTGCCTCCTCCTCCTCCACCCTGGTGTTCTGTAGCTTTTTTGCCCTCCCCTGCCAACCCCGACATCTGTCTCCCAACCTCTGTTCTTCCCATGCCCTCCTTTCACTCCAAATCTAATAATAATAATAATAATGTTGGTATTTGTTAAGCACTTACTATGTGCAGAGCACTGGGGTAGATACAGGGTAATCAGGTTGTCCCACATGAGTCTCACAGTCTTAATCCCCATTTTTACAGATGATGGAACTGAGGCAAAGAGAAGTTAAGTGACTTGCCCACAGTCACACAGCTGACAAGTGACAGAGCCAGGATTTGAACCCATGACATCTGACTCCCAAGCCTGGGCTCTTTCCATTGAGCTATGCTGCTTCTCTAGGAAGGCTACAGGGGCCTAGGAGGATGGAACTACGAAGGTTGGGCTGCTTACCAGGAAGATTTGTTGAATTTATTTCAGATCAGATGTAATTTCTGCCCCAACCAGTCAAATAAGCAACAGGAATGAGAGTAGAGCCCTCCATTTGTGAGTTCAAAATCGCTCAGTACCATGCTCTGCACACATAAAATGGCAAATCAATACCACTGATTTTAAAAAGAGCAGCATGCATAGCAGATAGAGCACGGGTCTGGGACTCAGAAGGTCAGGGGTTCTAATTCTGGCTCTGCCACTTGTGTGCTGTGTGAACTTGGGCAAGTCACTTCACTTCTCTGGGCCTCAGTTACCTCATTTGTAAAATGGGGATTGAGACTGTGAGGTCCACATGGGACAGGGACCGTGTCCAACCTGACTACCTTGTATCCACCCCAGCGTTTAGTACAGTGCCTGGCTCATAGTAAGCATTTAACAAATACCATAATTATTGCCTTTATTATTTTTTTAAATTATGGTATTTTTTAAGCTCAATGTGTCAAATACTGTTCTAAGCACTGGGATAGATACAAGTTAATTAGGTCATTATAATCCCTGTCCTTCATGGGGCTCACAGTCTAGGTAGGATGGAGAACAGGCATCCCCATTTTGCAGTTGAGGAAATTGAAGCACAGAGAAATTAAGTGACTTGCACAAGGACACATAGCAAACAAGTGGCAGAGCTGTATTAGAATACAGATCACCTGACTCCAAGGCCTGTGCTCTCTCCACCAGGCCACACTGCAAAGCTACAGGTAATGGTGTTTCTTTAGCTCCAAAGTTGGCGAAATGTTTCTTTTCCTTTCCTTACAATTATCCTCTGCAACTTCTGGTTGTCTGGAATGGAGGTATCCAGTTAATGGCTTTAAAGTAAAGATGCTTTGAAGGGCTTATTATTAAAAGTTAAGAAACAGAGCAAAAAGATGGGCCAATATTTGAATGTCAAGAAAACAAAGATAATGGCAGCTGGAAGGTTTTAACACATTTGTAGTAGATGGGGAGAAGATTGAAACAGTTGACAATTTTTCTCTCCTGAGATCGATAATAAGTAATAAAGGAATGAGTAGTCCAGAAATATGGTGAAGATTAATGTTAGGAAGACTTGCTATGAAGAGCATGGAAAAAGTCATAATAACAATAATAATAATAATGATGATGGTATTTGTTAAGCACTTACTACATGCCAAGCACTGTTCTAAGCGTTGGGGTGGATGCAAGGTAATGAGGTTGTCCTATGGGGGCTCACAGTCTTAATCTGCATTGTACAGATGAGGGAACTGAGGCACAGAGAAGTTAAGTGACTTGTCCAAAGTCACACAACAGACAAGTGGCGGAGTCGGCATTAGAACCCATGACTTCTGTCTCCCGAGCCTGTGTTCTTTCCACCAAGCCACACTGCTTCTTGAAATATGCTGATGTAACAATTGTCACAAAAACACAAATTGTCAATTTTATGGCGTTTCCAGTGACATTGTACAGATCTGAAAGCTGGACAGTGAAAAAAACAAGATAGAAAGAAACCGCTCTTTTCACCTTCAAAACAATATTAAGGTCACATCTCTTCCAAGAGGCCTTCCCCAGTAAGCCCTCTTTTCCCCACGTTGCTCCCCCTTGTGTGTCATCTGTGGACTTGTCAGTCATTCAATTGTATTTATTGAGTGCTTACTGTGTGCAGAGCACCGTACTAAGCACTTGGGAGAGTACAATATAACAATACACAGACACATTCACTACCCAGAGTGAGCTTACAGCCTAGAAGGGGAAATAGACATTAATATAAATAAAAAATTACAGATATGTACATAAGTGCTATGGGGCTGGAGGGGGGTGAATAAAAGGAGCAAATCAGGGCTATGCAGAATGGTGTGGGAAGAGAGGGAGGAAGGGCTTAGTCAGGCAAGGCCTTTTAGAGGCCTTCAAATAATGGTTTGAAAGTGGGGTGAGTCTGTCGGATATAAGAGGGGAGGGCATTCCAGATCAGAAGCAGGAGGTGGGCGAGAGGTCGGTAGCTCATTTGTTTGCTGGGGCAAGTCACAGCTTCTCTGTGTCTCAGTACTGAGACACAGAGAAGCTGTGACTTGCCCCAGCAAACAAATGCTGGAGTTGGGATTAGAACACAGATCCTCTGAATCCCAAGCCCATCCTCTTTCACTTGGCCAGATTACTTCTCAAGTTGACACCAAAGCGGTAATGGGCTTCTTGGACAGGGTGAATGTTATCAGACAGGTTGAGTTTGAGGTGATGGGGGAACCTTCAAGTAGAAGCATCCTGGAGGCAAGTGGTAATGTGAGACTGGATAACTGAAGAGAGGTTGGGAATAGAGTGGTCAATTTAGAAGTCATCCGCATAGAGATGGCGGTTGAAGCCATGAAAGTCAGTGCACTCCCCAAGAGAGTATGAAGTGAAAAATGTAGGCAATCCAGCCCAAAGCTTTCCAGAACACCTGCCACCAAGCGATAAGAGGCAGAAGAGAAGCCAGAAAATGAAAATGAAAAGGAGTAGTCAGAGAGGATTGTGGGGAACCAAAGGAACATCATGTCCGTGAAATCAAGATCTGATCACAATTTAAGGAGGAAGGAGAGTTAACAATGCTAAGTCAATAGAGGACTCAAGGAAGGTAATTGGATTTGGCCACAAAGAGGTCATTGGTGAAGATGTGTATGTGCTATGACTAATGTTTGACTTCCACACCTTATGCATATTAAGATTGTTCCTTGCTAAACTATTGAATTTGTTAGCCAGGATTCCCACAACACATTTCTCCCTGACTGGCATAAGTTTTCTAATGCCTGCTAGGCTGAGCTTATTCTGCTGCTGTTTCCACTTTCCTGGTCTGCCACATCATTTGATGTTTGGCTTTCTCATGTCTTTAAGAACATTTTTCTTTCCACCCTGGGTATAGGACATTATATGAGCTTATCGTTCACATGTGAGAGACAGAGAAAGAGAGACAATTGTGCCTTGTATGTGGAGATGTCACCATTAACAGTGACTTTTACCCCCGACTGGTGATAGCAGTGCCTGGTGCTGTTTTTGACTTCACTTCTAAATCTCTTGATTCTCTCATGGCTTCTGCTGAAAAAAGAAATTGTAATCCAAATCCTTTTTGACTGCACCACACTAATACAATTGTATTCCTTCATTTAGCTGTCAGGGTCCCTGGTCTGAGGCTCAGATTCACTAGTTCTTTAGAACATCTTCTCAGCCCTTCCTGCTTTCAGTAGCCCCATCTCGGCTCACCCTACAGCAGCTGCCTGGTTTCTGTACTCTCATTCATTGTGCACACATGGAACATTCAACATCATCTGTTGTGGAGAGGAGATTTCTGTCGGTGGACCAACTTCGGTCCACTGCCATCCCTGATTTCTATGTTGTCTGGCCACTTTTATGTTAAAGAGGTTCATAGTGCTGCTGATGGAATTTTTCAAGATGTGCAGGCCTCACCATATATATAGAAAGTTTGAAATAATGGGAAGTTAGGTTTGTTCTGAAGTTTGATTTCCTGTTCCCTCAAACTCTGGACAGAATCCCAACAGGACCCAGCGGCATTGTTCACTCAATTTTCTCTTTCTCTGTATATAAGCCTGCTGCTTTGATGGCTGAATTCCAAGATAACAGTTCCATACAGCCAATGAAAATCTTTTAGACTGTTGGTCATTTCTTTATTTTCCCAGATGAATCTACTGTTGCATGTGGGTAGGTGTGACAGAAAAGTCCGATGAGTGCCTGACATTTCATTCCACCTAAAGAGGCCATACAAATATGATTTTGCTGCATAGATAGATTTGTTGTGTTCAGGGCCTGTCGCTCTTTTTGATACTGTCTTAGGAATCCAATTAATCAATCAATCGATGGTATTTAATGTTTTTCTCTGCCTTTCTCTTTTTATTGTTTCCAAGAGGTTTTCCCTCAGAATGGTAGCTGATATGGATGGGTTTCACAGTCTGTGATTAGATCTTCCAGAGGCAGAATTGGAAGATCTAATCACAGACTGTGAAACCCATCCATATCAGCTACCATTCTGAGGGAAAACCTCTTGGAAACAATAAAAAGAGAAAGGCAGAGAAAAACATTGAATACCATCGATTGATTGATTAATTGGAATTAATTAATTGATTAATTAACCCAGAGGCAGGAGTTTAGTGGCACTGTCCTGTTCACAAAAACAACGGCCCTTCCTTGCATATTTCCTGCTCCAGTGCTCCTATGATCCACCTGATTATGTGATGGGCACCTGTCCATTTCTCTGATGCTGTTGTTATTTATTGTTTTGTGTTTCATTTCTGGGGTTTCTTTGTTTTTCCTGGGCTTCTCACAGGAAAATGAAAAAGATTCCCCATTGCTGCCCCCATTGACCCTTACTACATCACTCTAAGTATCATTCTCAACCATGCCTTACCAAGCAGATGAGAGCACAGGTGTATGTCAACTGCAGGTGAGGTCTCAGAGATACTCTGCTCCAATCAATCGACTGATCAATGGTATTTATTGAGTGCTTACTATGATCAGACCACTGTACTAAGCACTTGGGAGACTGTAAGCTCGTTGTGGGCAAGAAAAATGTCTACCAACTCTATTATATGTACTCTACCTAGATCTTCGTCAGTGCTCTGCAGAAGTAAGGGCCCAATAAATGTGGTTGATTGATTGATTGATTGATTGATTGACTAATTGGGAGAATATAATACAAAAGAGTAGACATGTTCCCTGACAACAAGGAGCTTATAGTCTAGAAGGAAAGACAGACATTAAAATAAATTATGGATAGGTACGTAAATGCTGTGTGGCTGTGGGTGTATCAAGTTTTTCAAGGGTATAACTCCAAATGCACAGGTGACAAAGAAAGAAGAGGGAGTAGGGGAAATGAGGGCTTTAGTCAGGGAAGGCCTCTTGGAGATGTGGTTTTAATAAGGCTTTGAAAGTGGGGAGGATGGGAGTAAGTCATATATGAAAAAGGAGAGAATACCAAATCAATCACTCAATCAGTGATATTTATTAAGTGTTTATTGTGTGCACTGTACTAAGCATTTGGGAGAATCCAATAATACAGCCGGTAGACATATTCCCTGCCCACATCAAGCTTAGAGACTTGAGGGGGAGACAGACATTCCATTCCAGGAGGATGTAGATGATGGGTCCCTGGCAAGATGGATGAGATCGAGGTATAGCGAGGAGTCATTCTAGAGTGTGTGCTCATAGGGTTTTCTTTGTAGAGATACAGAAGCTGTTTACCATTGTCTTTTCGGTACAGTAAAAAAAAATGAGTCTCTGTCTTGTCTTTGATCCATGTTTTGATCACTTGATCACCCGCCTTTGACTCTTTCCTAAGCCAGGAAAGGTGAATCGACTTTGAGATGGAATGTTCTGGAGAGGGCATATTCATGGAGTAATTATGGATCAGAAATAATTCAACGGCATTTGAAGAAGAAGACAGTGAGTAGTTTGGCGTTCGAAGAGCAAAGTGAACGTGCTGGGCAGTAGCAGGAAATTAGTGAGGTTATAAGGTAGGATGGAGAAAGATGATTGCATGCCTTAAAGCTGATAGTAAGTTTTTGTTTGATGGAGAGGTGGATGGGCAACCAATGGAGGTTTTTGAGGAATGGGGAAAGAGAGGCTGAAAATTTTGTTTTAGAAAAATGATCTAGACAGCAGAGTCAAGTAAGGATTGTACTGGGGAGAGACAGGAGGCAGGGAGATCAGCAAGGAGGCTGACACAATAATTGAGGAGGTACATGCTTAGACCAGCATAGTAGCAGTTTGGGTGGAGAGGAAGGACAGATTTTAGAGAAGCAGCATGGCTCAGTGGAAAGAGCATGGGCTGGGGAGTCAGAGGTCATGAGTTCAAATCCCTGCTCCACCGCTTGTCAGCTGTGTGATTTTGGGCAAGTCACTTCACTTTTCTGGTCTCAGTTCCCTCATCTGTCAAATGGGCATTAAGAGTGTGAGCCCCATGTGGGACAACCTGATCACCATGTATCCTCCCCAGCACTTAGAACAGTGCTTTGCACTTAGTAAGTGCTTAACAAATGCCATTGTTATTATTATTATTATTATTATCATTATTATTTTAAAAATATCGTGAAGGTAGAAGACAGGATTTGGTGACTGACTGAAAACCAGTCAGTCGTATTTATTGAGCATTTACTGTGTGAAGAGCACAGTACTAAGCACTTGGAAGAATACAATATAACAATAAACAGACACATTTCCTGGCCACAATGAGCTTACAGTCTGGATGCATACAACCCAAACCAAAATGGTAACATCAGTAAAAGAATGGAAGGAAGCAGCAAGGTGTGTGGATAAGAGCACGAGCGTAGAAGTCAGAAGAACATGGATTCTAATACCGGCTCCGCCACTTGTCAGTTGTGTGATCTTGAGCAAGTCACTTCACTTCTCTGGGCCCCAGTTACCTCATCTGCAAAATGGGGATTAAGACTGCGAACCCCATGTGGGACAGGAACTGTGTCCTACCTGATGATCCTTTATCTACCCCAGCTCTTAGAACAGTGCCTGAAACATACTACTAATAATAATAATAATGTTGGTATTTGTTAAGCGCTTACTATGTGCAGAGCACTGTTCTAAGCGCTGGGGTAGACACAGGGGAATCAGGTTGTCCCACGTGGGGCTCACAGTCTTAATCCCCATTTTACAGATGAGGTAACTGAGGCCCAGAGAAGTGAAGTGACTTGCCCACAGTCACACAGCTGACAAGTGGCAGAGCTGGGATTCGAACTCATGACCTCTGACTCCCAAGCCCGTGCTCTTTCCACTGAGCCATGCTGCTTCAGTAAGTGCTTAATAAATACCATTATTATTATTATTATTATCAGAAATCAGAGGTAGCCATCCTCAGACACTCCACTTCTCCAGGTAAAGAATCCTTAATTCCAAATGCTCTGCAGCCCCCTAATTGTTCTAAAGGTTGGAAAGATGGACTGCATTAGACTGCAGAGCTACCTGAGCCAGTGTTGCCAACTGAGCCACTTGCTTTCCCCCCGCCCACAGGATACACTTCCCCTGCCCAGTCTCTTGACACAACGGGAGCGGTCAGAGCCACAGGCCCCATCTTCCCAACGTCCTCAAAGTTGTAAGGGCCTTGGGCTGCTAGAGCTGTCTGAGAATGGGCTGCTGGGAGCCCTGAGAGTGTGGGACCAGAGAAGGCCTCGCTCCTGGGAAGTCAGCCTCGGTGCTCCAGAATCGAGAAACCAGCCCAGTTTTGTGCTGCTTCTGCTTCATCCCCTGCTTAGCCATGAGTGTCTGGGCAGTGCTTGCCCAAGTGGCATGGGCCAGAAAACATTCATAACTCTATCTCCACGAACAAAGCCTGCAAGTGGGTGAGGGACTTTCTAATAGATGGCCCCCCACCCATGGACACGGTCTCACCAATGGAAGCATTATCTCTGAACTGGACAGCTCGTACTGCTCGTTTATGACTCCTTTCATACAACAGCTACTTGCTTACCCTACTATCACCCCTTCTCCTCACATTTCCCACCCAGAGACATCAGGTTGTGATGAAGAGCGCCTCACTGCTGGTAAGTCATTCCACGACATTATTTTTGGTAACCATTTCTGCTGTGTGATATTGAAAAGGGTTCGTAGAGCTGGGGAAGCTGCTCAAGAAGCAGGATGTTTAGGCTGTGAAAAGACCAGGACTCACAAACTGCACAGCCTAGTGGAAAGAACATGTGCCTGGGAGTCACAAGTTCTGGATTCTAATCTCAGATCATCCTCTTGACTGCTCTGTGACCTTGGACAAGCCACTTATCTTCTCAGTGTCTCTGTTTCTTTATCTACATTTAATCTCTGTCTCTCTCTTACACTGTGAAACCACGCAGGACAGGGACTGTGTCTCATCTGTATGGCATAGCAGATAAAGCATGGGCCTGGGATTTAGAAGGTCATGAGTTCTAATTCCGGCCCCACCACTTAACTGCTGTGTGACTTTGGGCAAGTCACTTCTCTTCTCTGGGCCTCAGTTACCTCATCTGGAAAATGGGGATTGAGACGGTGAGCCCCATATGGGACAGGGACCGTGTCCAACCTGATTACCTTGTATCCACCCCAGCATTTAGTACAGTGCCTGGCACATAGTAAGTGCTTAATAAATACCACAATAATAATAATAATAATACAGTGTTTGGTGCATCATAAATCCTTAACAAATGCCACTGTTATTAATTATTGTATTGCAGAATCTAAGACTCTTGACAATGTTTTTAACCTGTAGGGTTGAAAATTTTTTGCAAACGTTTGGGAGAGTATTCCAATACTAAGCATATCAGGAGAATTGGAAGCTGGAGCACTCACAACGGACAGGAGAGAGAACACTACTAGACTCTATCCTCATCCCAAAGTCCTTCCTCCTATGTTGGTGTGGCAGGAAGAATGTGGTTCTGGTCACTGATCTCAGAAACAATCTTGCTCCCACTCCTGCTTGTGAATCTGGTCCACACAATGTTCCCAGAATATGTTTTTCCACAGACGGCCCCTGGATTTTTCTGGGTTCTCCCCATAGGTGTATCCCACACAGATTAAGCTCTGGTTCAGATGGGTTTAGCTGCTACAGTGTCAAGGATTTTGCTAAGCCTCTAGACATATGATTCAAGGTAAATAAAGCTCCCAAGGGTTTAGAAGTTATTTTGACATGTGAATGATCTGTTGAAACCTGCCTGATACAGAGAGGTTGGCAAAACAGGAAATATTAAAGGAGAAACATGATGGTGTATTTGAATTGGCTTTTTCATCCACCTTATCTGGTCCCTCATGATTATACTGCAATAAGAACTAAAAAGACTCGCTCCATTGTTTTTGAGATAGATTTGAATTCTCCATAGGCAGATATGACAATGTGTAACATTACAAACCTTGGGAGGCCATTCTGGGAAATGAGATTTCCTTTCCCTGAAAGTTACCTTTCACCTATACAAAACCTATACCTATACAAAACAGAGGATTAATTCTAAGATATCTGCAACAATAGTATTTTGTAGGTTTTTCTGCACAGGCTGAGTTGCTTTGGATATTCAAAACATGTAAGCAAGGAATTATGTCTAATTCTTCTATAGTGGTTTCACACTCAGCCATAATAATCGACCACACAATGTGATTACTACTGTATGCCCCCAAATAAAAAATGAATATGCCTTTTTCACCTAAATACTTCAATCAATCAATATTTATTGAACACCTGTGCCATTCAAATCCATGCCTTAAATGCATGGCAAGGTACAATAGAATTAGTGTACATGTTCCCTGTCTTACAATCTGATGGGAAAGACATAAACTTAAACAAACATCTGCCATCATGGTAAATTCCTCTGCAATGGTAGTGAACATGCAGGAAGAACCTAGGAAATGGCCCACTGCTCCCCATTCCCTATCATCATCATCGTCATCCTCATCAGTGGAATTTATTGAGTCCTCACTATGTGCAAAGTACTGGACTAAGCATTTGGGAGAGCACAATATGCAGTGTGGCCTAGTGGGAAGTTCACAGGCCTGGGGGTCAGAAGGACCTGGCTTCTAAACCCTGCTCTTCCAATTGCTTGCTGTGTGACCTTGGGCAAATCACTACACTTCTCTGTGCCTCAATTTCTTCATCTGTAAAATGGGGATTCAATACCTGTTCTCCCTCCTAATTAGACTGTGAGCCCCCTGTGAATAAAGAACTGTATCTGGCCTAAATATCTTGTGTCCATGCCGCCACTTAGCCTAGTGTTTGGCACATAGTAAACACTTGATGAATATAACAATTATTATTGCAACCACTACTAATTATCAGTACCCCACATCTAATCATCCCTTCAATCATCTCTTATACTTATGCATTTTTTCATTTATGCCAATTTCAACTGTTGATTTTCCTGGGTGGAGCCATAACCATGCCTTAGAAGTGCAGTTTAAGTCTTAAATAGCTTTAAAAAAGCTTAGGTCCTTTACGAAAATTTTAGAAGTGGACAGGGATGCAAGGAGCGTGGAAATGAGTGAAATGCCAGAATGACTGAGAGCTCCCCTCTAGACTGTGAGCTCACTGTGAGCTGGGATTGGTCTCTATTGCTGTATTGTTTTTTCCCAGCGCTTAGTACAGAGCTCTGTACACAGTAAGCACTCAAAAAATATCATTGAATGAATGAATGAAAGTCTGCAGAGCCACCAGGAGAGAAAAGGGACAAAAGCAGTAGAGAAGATGTGGTTATAACCTTCAAATAAACAGCAAGGCAGCAAGCCTGCTAGATGTCCCATGCTATTCGACTTTCGGTTGGAGAAATCAGAAAAATCCCCATGGTAAAAATTACAGGTATTTTTTGAGGCACGTGACCAGACAGGTCGCAATTCCTACTGCTTGACTTTAAACTTTATACTCACCACTACTCTCCACTAGCCCCTTTTCATACCCAAATCACCTGGGACACCACAGCCATCAACCGTTCCCACAAATTCCTAGGCTGTTTTTCAGCTGTAGAGGTATTTAGAGACTCTTTACGATTCGTTTTGGCCTCTCTTGTGAGGTATTCTTCAAAATCCTTTTTGCCCCCCCCGATTTCTGGTTTGTTCCTGTCCTAGGTCTCTCTGTGGGCTTTCCAGGATGGATCTAATTAGGGCTGCTTGGAGCCTTGGAAATGACTAGAGTTGTTCCTCCTTTAGCAACTGATCCACACTGTCCTGAGCTACCATCTTGCCCTGGTCAGATAAGTTTTCCCATAAATGATGGTCGTCCTCCACAGGTAATAGGTAGTCGAGACCAGGGACATGGTTTCTCAACTCCTTAAGTCTCCGCTACACAAAATGACTGAAACTGTGGCTGCTTTCACACATCATTAATCATAAGAGTATTTGTTTTAGTACTCTGTACCACACACTGTACTAAACACAGAGGTAAATACAATACTTGCAGGTCAGACACAGTGTCTCCCAAGTATGTGACTCAGAGTCTAAGAGGGAAGGAAAACAGGTATTTGATCCCCCTTTTTACAGATGAGGAGACTGTGAGATGAGGTACAGAGAAGTAAAGTGAGTTGCCCAAGGTCACACAGCAGGCATGAGCTGGGAGCAGAATGTAGGACCTCTGATTCCCAGGCCTGTGTTCTTTCCACTAGAATATGGAAAAACGGCCCTTCCAGGATGGGGGCCCTAGCTTCCATTTTTATTATAGGTTCCCCATCTGCTGGTACAAAGCTCTGCTCACAGTAAAAGCTGAAGAAATGCTGTTTTTGATGATGAGGATGACTTGTAAAATGTCAGCTACAGAAATCCAACAATAAATTCTGATCTTGGGATGAGGAAATTGTTGAACAGCTACTACTGTGTCCCCAGTGCCCCTCTCCTGAATATACCTCAGGAGTTTAGTACAGTGCTTGACATATAGTAAGCATTTAACAAAATACCACAATAATATTCCTTTCTCTCCTCTCCTTCCCTAACGCTCTCTCTCTCTCCCAATTTTCCCTCTCTATCTCTCCTTTCTCTTTACCTCTTTTTCCTCTCATTCCATTCCCACCATTTATTTCTTTCCCTAAACTGCAAGAAGCCCCTTGAAGGCAGGGATTGTGTCGATCAACTAAGTTGTTCCGTGCTCTCTCAAAGGCTTAGTGCTCTTCATCCAGTAAGTGCTCAGTAAATACCACTGATTGATTGATTCCCTTCTTACTGCACCCTCCTCTTCGACCCTGCCTGCTTTCTACAGCTGTGACTCCACATTCAAATTGCTTATCTTACCCACGGGCTAGCCGGTTCTCAAATTGGGCTCCTCTTTCATAGTGTTTGTTATGAGCCAGGTGAGTAAGAAGCCTGGAGTTCCCTTACAGCTTAGCCAACCAAGAGAGGGTGGCGAGGCCAAGCTGGCCCAGGGATTGGAGGGGGTATTTCCCACCCGTTCCTCCTTTTCCTCCTTATGGGTGATCAGGCCTGCTGTATGCACATCACTGTGCTAAGAATTTGGGAGAGCAGAATGGAATTGGAAGACACAAACCCTGCACTTACAGTGCTTAGAGCCTAAACAGAGAGACAAAAAATAACTTATGGAGAGAAGAAGTAAAAGTAAAAATGGTTAGGTAGAGGAAAAAGTGGGGCTTAGAACACTGGGGTATGTATATATATGCACAGAAGCATCACAGGTGGATTTGAGGGCTTAAGTTTGGAGTTGGTACAGAAGTTCTGAAGTGGTTGTTGGGGAGAAGTGACCTGGGAGAAGAAAAGTGAATTGGGGAAGGCCTCCTAGAAGAGACATGATTTCAGAAGGGCTTTGGAGTTGAAGTGGGAGGGAGTTGCAGGCAGGAGGAAGGCTGCCTACCCCTCACCCACATCCTGCCTCTGGCCTGGAGTACCCTCCCCCCTCAAATCCTACAATTATTCTCCCCACCTTTAAAGCCTTACTGAAGGCAGTTTTCCTCCAAGAGGCCTTCCTTAACTAAGCCCCCCTTTCTTCTTCTCCCACTTCTTTCTGCGTCATCCTGACTTGCTTCCTTTGTTCTTACCCTCGCCCAACCTCACAGCACTTATGAACATATCTGTAATTTATTTATTAATATTAATGTCTATATCCCCTCCATTAGATTGGAGCTCACTGTGGGCAGGGCATATGTCTGTTTATTGTTGTATTGTACTCTCCCAAGCACTTAGTTCAGTTCTCTGCACACAGTAAGTGCTCAATTAATGTGATTGAATGAATGGATGAATGAATGAATTGTACTCAATTACACTTCCAATTCTGGTCTTCCTTGGAAATAACAGAATCTCATTTTGCAGCAAAGCAAGGGGTAGCTTAATTCATACCTTGAAAGATAGAGCAATCTCAACAGAAAGCTCATTGGGTTGAAGGTAAACCAAGGCTTTATCGCAGGAGTCTGTATCCGTGTTCATTTGTTCTGGAAAGCCTCAATTTCATAAATGTGGGGTGTGCAGCAACTTCAGTTCCCCCCCACTTCTCTCTTCTTAACTTCTGCACCTCCCTGCTGGGATCAGAATCTGGATGACTCCATGTTTGTTTGATGGGGATTGAGCCTTATATATTAACCTAGCTGCTCTCAAGACAGAAGAACAAAGAGCTATCGCTAGGGTAGATGAGCAAATACATTCCTTAAATGTCCCCTCGCTTCACTGTTCTGCATTTCCGCTGTTGTCCACCCTCCCTATCCACTCCCGCAGTTCTGCATTTGATTTGCATAAGAGGTGTTTGCTTGGCTTACAAGGTTATCTGGGAATCCTCTCAATTCTACCGATCCTGAGGTCTTGAACTACAATCCAAAATGGTGCCATCTCCCTCTCCCCTGTCATGTGACACAATCAACAACCACCATAGTGCCTGCTTCCTGGTCCACTCCCCACCTCCTGCAGTCATATGACAAAATCCAGTGCATCCAAGGCTTGTATTCTCTGTGAGCTGGGCCAGCACCCTGGAGGAGACTTTCACTCAAGGGGCAAGATGGAGGTGGAAAAACAAGGCTGAGGGGACAGGCAGAGAAGAGAATTTACAAAACACAAATTATGCTCTGCTCCTGTTCTTTATTTTTTTAGGAATCAGTTGATAGGAAGCTGTCCTACTTAATCAGTATGAATGTCCCCATTTATATAATTTATTTTAATGTCTGTCTAGCCCCTGTTGGGTAGGGAATGTGTCTACCAACTCTGTTGTACTCGCCCAAGCATTTAGTACGGTGCTCTGCATAAGTAGGTGCTCAATAAATATAATTGATTGATTGATTAATATGAACAATTTCCTTCCCCCACCACCCCCATACTCACCCCTGCCACACATTCTCGATAAACCAAGTCGTGGTTTCCCCATGTCCTCTTTCCTGTCCCCCCTCTGATCCTCCCCCTCGATGGGCCACAGTCACTAATAATAATAATAATCAGGGTATTTGCTAAATGTTTACTATGTGCCAAGCACTGTACTAAGTGCTGAGGTGGATATAAGCAAATCAGGTTAAACACAGTCCCTGTTCCATGTGGGGCTCACAGTCTCAATCCCCATTCTACAGGTAAGGTAACTGAGGCAGAGGAAAGTTAAGCGACTTGCCCAACATCACTCAGCAGACAAGTGGCAGAATGAGGGTTAGAACCTGTGACCTACTGACTCCCAGGCTGTTGCTCTATCCACTATACCATGCTGCTTCACTGTGCCACCATTTGAAGAGAACTGTTAATGTATATACAAGGAAAGACTGGGTAAAATAATATTTACCCATGGCTGTGCCACAAAATGGAATCATTTTGTAAGCTTGGATTCTTCATCAGAGCTACTAAATTCCAAAACAATTTTGCCCTTGGCTCACTGGGGATGGGTAGGACAATAAAGAGTTTTAGCACAAATGTTTAGTATAGTGCCTTGAACAAAGGAAGCACTCAGTAAATGTCACTGATTGATTGAGTCAGGTTCCTAATCCCGATTCCTAATCCCCATGTGCTCCTGTGTGGGTTCTTGGGACATGAGGGGGAGGAAAGAGACACAGAGGATCCTACTGGGTCACAGCTGCACACAGTCTGTCCATCTGGAGTCAAAATCCCCACCTCCTGTACCCCCCAAAATGCACACACACAACTTTCCAACCCCTAGGGAGTAAATTAATTTACCAGCAGATGTGGAATTCTCCATGGCCATTTCTAAAAATTACTGCAACAGAAGGACCAAAAAAACCTCTGCTGCTTGATGGGAATAAACTTCAGGAAAGAATTCTCTCAAGAATTCCAGAGAATAACATTAGCATAAAAATGAGAATGAGAAGAGTGACACCCTCAGCTACATGGAAAAGAATATATCTTAAAATATTTTAAGGGCATGTGCAACTTGATTAACTTGTTCCTACCCCACTGTTGAGTACAGTACCTGACACAAAGTAAGCATTATAACAAATTCCATTAAAAAAAAATTAAGCATTTTAAAATGTTCTTTGTGAGATGCAGCTGGGGGAAAAGGGTACAGGGAAAGGGAGAAGGTGGGTAGAGGATGAGCAATGGGGGCTGAAAAAAATGCAATCCCTACATCTCCTGGTCATCCCCACCCAGGGCTCAGCTGGACCCCTACCAGGGTGGCTTCCCCATGCCTGGAGGTCAGTCAGAGCTGATTTCTCAAAAGCGTATGGGGGATGTGTGGGGGATTGAGGGAAGGAAATTGTTTGCGAGAGTCCAGTGTCCAAATATAATGCTTGCATTTTTCTCCCAGCACCTTATGCAGTATTCTGGAAATACAGTTTGAGGGTTTCCTGGAGGAATCTGAGCTTCCAAGACTTCTTCCAGAACATGACACAACCATTGGTAGGAAATTTGGTAATTTGGATTATCACTGAGAAGGAACAAAATTGAATACTTGGAGAGGGTGTCCTTTATCACAAAATATCGAATCCCCAAGGTGGAGGAGAAAGCTGCTTCTGCATAATCAATCCCTTAAAGGAAGAATTTGAAGAGGAGGGACAGGGAGGGCTGGTTTTTCCTATATATTTTGTTTTTATGTGATTATTCTATTTATGATTGCATTGATGCTTTCACTTAATTTCTGCAAATTTGGGTTTTGGAAGACACAGAATGTATGTATTAAGAAATTCCCTCCAAAAAAACTTTTTGGAAGTTATTTTGAGTTGGGGGGGGGGGTGATTTGAGACTTCTGAGGTAAATAAAGTCATCCTTGTTCACAGTTGACTTTTTTAGAATCAGAGTTCTGTAAGGGCAGGGAAAGTCCTTATTCATGGATATGGCATTGCTCCTGAGGAGGGGCAGGTCTTTCACTTACGTCTACATTCTCTCCAGCTGCTGGCTGAAAGTTTTAGAACTCTCCCACTAATTTTTATGTCACTGGCCACTCAGATAAATCAATAAATCAGTAGAATTTAATGAGCATTTCCTGGGGGCAGAACACTATGCAAAGTGATTGGTACTGATTGCTTGGAAGAGTACAATACAACAGATTTGGCAAATAGGTTCCCTTTCCCCTCCTCCCCAGTTTACACTCTAGAGGGCAAGACAGACAATAAAATGAATTCCAGATATATGCATAAGTGCTGGGAAACCGAGGGTGGGTGACAATCAAGGGCTTAAAGGGAAAAATTTGATTTGTAGAAGCCAAAATTGACTTAAAATATAAATCAAATCATAATAATTGTGGTATTTGCTAAGCGCTTACTATGTGCCAGACACTGTGCTAAGCTCTGGGGTGGATACGAGCAAAATGGGGTGGACACAGTCCCTGTCCCCATTTTAAAGATGAGGTAACTGAGGCCCAGAGAGGTGAAGTGACTTGCCCAAGGTCACACAGCAGACAAGTAGAGGAGGCAGTATTAGAATTCATGACCTCCGGACTCCCAGGCCCATGGTCTAGCCACTCCACCACGCTGCTTCTCATGAAAGTGGATGATCAAAATAATAAACAGATCCTGGAAAGAGCCTGGGCTTGGGAGTCAGAGGTCGTGGGCTCTAATCCTGGTTCTGCCACTTATCTCTGCTGTGTGACTTTGGGCTAGTCACTTAACTTCTCTGTGCCTCAGTTACCTCATCTGTAAAATGGGGATTAAGATTGGGAGCAGACTACATGTTTTGTTTTGTTCTGTTTTGTTTTATTGTCTATCTCCCCCATTTAGACTGTGAGCCCAAGGATTGTCTCTGTTGCCAAATTGTACATTCCAAGCACTTAGTACAGTGCTCTGCACATAGAAAGCGCTCAATAAATACGATTGAATTAATGAATGAATGAACATGGGGCAACCTGATTACCTTGTATCTACCCCAGCACTTAGAACAGTGCTTGGCACATAGTAAGCACTTAATAAACAAATATCATTATTATTATCCAAAAAAAAAGGACTACGATTTATACCGATTAAGTAGGACAGTTTCCTATTAATTCCTAAAAAACTGAAAATGGAAGAAGGGCAGACTTTAAGTACATGCTAGTTCTCTTCTCCACTTGTCCCCTTCCTTTCTCCACCTCCATTTTCCGCTGGAGCAAGACAGGGATCCCACTTCAAACTCACTGCAGTCTTGGATCGTCCTCTCAAATTCTGTCCCACTCAGCCTTCAAGACAGCTATGAATGATGGAGTCAAAATATCTTCCTTATCTGGGACCTGGGAGGTAACTTGATTGTGTCATATACCTTTCTGCTCAAAGTCTCTCCTCCCTTTTCCCTTAGGCCATCCCCTACTCCAAAAGTCCAAAGACTTCAAAATGTAAAGTTTGTAGAGGGCAGCTCACGAGTGCCCCTCTATGGGATCATCTTGAAAGATTTAGCCTGATTAAGATTTCCTAGAGCAAATTCACCAAACTGTCATGCTCCTGCAGTTACCAGCCACTTCTGCTCTTCATTCTCACTCCTGCTCTTCCTGCCCACTCCAGCTCTTACCTCCTACTCCAGCTCTTTCCACCCACTCCTTCTAGTTGGCATCACCATCCTTCCTGTCTCACAAGCCTGTAATCTTTGCATTACCCTTGACTCCTCTCTCTCATTCAACCCACATATTTAATCCATTGCTAAATCCTGTCACAGCATCACTAAAATCCACCCTTTCTTCTTCATCCAAACTGCTACCACGTTAATCCAAGCACTTATCCGGTCCCACCTTGATTACTGTATCAGCCTCCTTGCTGACCTCCCAGCCTCTGGTCTCTTCCCACTGCAGTCCATACTTCCCTCTACTGCCTGGATCATTTTTCTACAAGGAACATTCAGGATGAGTTTCCCCACTCCTCAAGAAACTCCAGTGGTTGCCCATCCACCTCCGCATCGAACAAAAACTCCTCACCTTCAAAGTACTCAATCACCTTGACAACTTTCTACCTCACCTCATTATTCTCCTATTACAGCCCAGCCCACATACTTTGCTCCTCTATTGCTAACTTTCTCACTGTTTCTTGATCCCATCTATCTGGCCACTGACCTGCCTCTGGCCCAGAACGCCCTCCCTACTCAAATCCAACAGACAATTACTCTGGTCATCTTCAAAGCCTTACTGAAGGCATATCTCATCCAAGAGGCCTTCCCTGTCTCAGTTCTCCTTTCCTCTTCTCCCACTCCCTTCTATGGCACCCTGACTTGCTCCCTTTATTCATCCACTCTCAGCCCTACATCTCTTATGACCATATCTGTAATTTATTTATTTATATTAATGTCTATCTCTCCCTCTTGACTGAAAGCAGGGAATATGTCTGTTATATTTTTTTTTACTGTACTCTCCCAAGTTCTAAATACAGTGCTCTGCACACAGTGAGCACTCAATAAATAGAACTGAATTGAATGAACAAATGCACTCCTGCTCTCCTTGCCCATTCCCGCTCTTCCTTCCCACTCCTGCTCATTTGTCTCCTCCCTTTTCTCTCCCTGACCACATGGACACACCTCTGCTATGGAGAAATTTAACTCTGTCTGAGAAAGCTTCCATGAAGGAACCCAGGGCCCCCAGGGTAAAATAGAGGGTTGGGAGAAAATTAGTCATTGGGAAAATATTGCCCCAAATGCCAGTTTCACCATTTCTGCTTCTGGCAGCTGCAGGAGCTATTTGTTCTTTCCCCTGGACCTGACCACTGAAATGCTTTCTGGTCACCGGGGTTCCCAACAGCCCCTGCTCTAATTCCGTAAAGACCTGACCAGCAGCAGCCATGTAAGGCCTTAACAACTATTAAAACGTTGAATAGGTCACCACTTTGGCCACACCCGTGGCTTCTGTGATGGGTGATCTGAGCTATGAGAAGCCTGAAACCCTGCTGCTCACTTTGTGTTTGTTAGTATTTTTGTCTTTGGCAATTTTGTTCATCTTTCCTCACTTGTCTGTCACCAGCTCCTCCTTCGCCTTCTCATTCTTAGACTGTTATTATTTCATGCCCTAGTCCACAACAACCGCAGGCTTGGCCTGGGGGTTCTGCAACATCTCGTAGTGGGTCTCCAATAGCTTGGGGGCCAGGGACTGTGTCTCCCCCTCGTCCATGTATTTCTTTCCCAGCATTTAGTTCAGTGCTTTCCATGTAATAAGTGCTCAATAAATACTACTCAGAGCGTTTTACTCCCCTTCACACTGATACATGTGTTACTTCTCCAAGAGGAAAAAATTGCTACTGCCTAGGTTTGCCTGGGTGTTTTTTCTTGTTTGTTTTTAAAGGTATTTCTTAAGCATTTACTATGGGCCAGGCATGCTACTAAAGCACTGGAGTATCTACAAGTAAAGTAGGTTGGATAAGTAAAGTAGGTTGGATACAGTCCGTGTCCCATGGTGGACTCACAGTCTTAATCCCCACTTTACAGATGAGGTAATTGAGGCACATAGAAGTGAAGTGACTTGTCCAAGGTCACACAGCAGACAAGAGGCAGAGTTGGGATTAGAACCCGGTCCTTCTGATTCCCAGGACTGTGGTTTATTCACTAGGCCATACTGCATCTCAAAGTAGGCTTTTTTCTGCCTGCCATGTTGCTTCTCTAAGCATGGACTGAATTTATGTTGGGCCAACTCCACTTGTCAGCTGCATGACTTTGGGCAAGTCACTTAACTTCTCTATGCCTCAGTTACCTCATCTGTAAAAATGGGGATTTAGACCGTGAACCCCATGTGGGACAACTTGATAACCTTGTCTCCAACCCAGAGCTTAGAACAGTGCTTGGCACATAGTAAGTCCTTCATAAATACCATTATTATTATTATTTTTTTTTATTGCTGATAGGCAGTAACTCCTGCATACAATCATATTTCTGGTGTGTGTGTATGTGTGGGTGTATGTATGTATGTTTGTGTTGTGTGCTTATGACTGGGTGTATTGGAAAAGCAGCATTGCCTAGTGGAAAGATCATGGGCCTGAGAGGCAGAGAACTTGGGTTCCAATCCTGGTTTTGCCAATTGCTTGCTGTGTGAACCTGGGCAAGTCACATCATCAGAGCATCAGAGATGGAAGAAGAATGAAAGAGGACAGTGTCAATCAATCAATCAATCAATCGTATTTATTGATTTCTTACAGTGTGCAGAGCACTGAACTAAACACTTGGGAGTGTACAACACAACAGAGTTGATAGACACATCTCCTGCCCATAACAAGTCTAGAAGGGGAGACAGACATTAATGTAAATAAATAAATAAATTAATAAAAAAAAGATATGTGCATAAGTGCTGAGGGGCTGAGGATGGGGTGAATAAAGGGAGCAAATCAGAGTAACACTGAAGGGAGTGGTAAGGCCTGCATAATGTTTCCAGGAGAAGGGGTGGTCCACAGTGTCAAGGCAGCTGAGAGGTCTTGGAGGAATAGGAAAGAGAAAACTCTGTTGGATTTGGCAAGAAGGAGATCACTGCTGACTTTAGAGAGAAGGACAGTTTCTGTGGAGTGAAGGAGCAGAAGCCAGATTGGAGGAGGTCAAGGAGAGAATCGAAGGAGACGTTTTGGAGGCAGTGGGTGTAGACAACTTGCTCAAGGTGTTCGGAGAGGAATGGTAGGAGGGAGAAGGGGAGATAATTGGAGGGAGCTATGGAGTCAAGGGAGGGTTTCTTTGGGATAGGAGAAACGTGAGCATGATTGAAAGCATTGAGGAAGAAGCCATTGGATGAACAGTTGAAGATGGTGGTCAGACAGGGAAGGATGGAGGGGGCAAAGCTTTTTATAATAATAATAATAATAATGGCACTTTATAAAACACTTACTATGTGCAAAGCACTGTTCTAAATGCTGGGGAGGATACAAGGTGATCAGGTGGTCCCATGTGGGGCTCACAGTCTTAATGCTCATTTTATAGATAAGGTAACTGAGGCACAGAGAAGTTAAGTGACTTGCCCAAAGTCACACAGCAGACAAGTGGTGGAGCCGCAATTTGAACCCATGACCTCTGACTCCCAAGCCTCTGACTCTTTCTACTGAGCCAAAGTGAGAAGAGATAGGGTCAGAAGTGCAGATGGTAGATTTTGAGACGAGGCAGAAGGTCTCCTATTAATAATAATAATAATTATTATTATTATGGTATTTGTTAAGCACTTACTCTGTGCCAGGCACTGTACTAAGTGCTGGGGTGGATCCAAGCAAATCAGGTTGGACACAGTCCCTCTCCCATGTGAGGCTCACAATCTCAAATCCCCAATTTACAGATGTGATAACTGAGGCACAGAGAAATGAAGTGACTTGCCCAAGGTCACACAGCAGACAAGTGGTGGAGCTGGGAGAGATGGGAGAGCTGAGGAAGGGTCAGGTGAAGGGAGGGACTGGAGAGGAGCAGGGGAGCTTTTAATAATAATGTTGGTATTTGTTGAGTGCTTACTATGTGCAGAGCACTGTTCTAAGCAGTGGTGGAGATACAGGGTAATCAGGTTTCCCACGTGAGGCTCACAGTTAATCCCCATTTTACAGATGAGGTAACTGAGGCTCAGAGAAGTGAAGTGACTTGCCCACAGTCACACAGCTTTTAGGGACCTCACATCTGATTGTTTCAATTATATAAATAAAGTTCATGGACAGTTCATTAGGGACGAGAGATGCAGGCCCGGGGGGAAAGAGCGAACAGGTTACGAATAATTGTTCTTTGAGTTTTCCCTCGAGGTATCCAAATGATAACTTTTCAAAAATCAATACTTATTCCTAAGCAAAAGCTGCTGTTTCTAGTTGGATCTGCATTTAAAGGAAATGGTCTTAAAGCTCTGTGTGTGAAGTGGTAATCCCCAGATTAGACTGTGAGCCCATCTCTATCTGTTGCCTAATTGTACATTCCAAGCGCTTAGTACAGTGCTCTGCACATAGTAAGTGTTCAATAAATACTATTGAATGAATGAAGGAGGGTACAGGGCACTGATTTTTCTAAGTGCAGTGCATAATAATTTAAATCAACTTTTCCTAAGTAAAAATAAATGCCATAGTGAAGAGCTCTTTGCCTCATAATCAAAATTATCATTGATTCATTATCAACACCAGTACTGTATAACCCACAAAAAATAGACTTAGGAATTTCCCCACATACACGAAATAAGTAGCAGGACAGGAGAGGCAGAGAGTATTTTACAAGTGACCCCTATGAATGACCTATGAATCTTCTCTGCATGCTCCCCCAGTACACTAGCCCGTCAAACGGCAGGGACTGTCTCTATCTGTTGCCGACTTGTTCATCCCAAGCACTTAGTACAGTGCTCTGCACATAGTAAGCGCTCAATAAATACTATTGAATGAATGAATACACTACCGGGACCCAAGTCTTAGACCAGTCCAGAGACCCCTGCTTTAGTCACCGCAGCCAGAAGATCCCTTCCTAACCAATAGAGGACCACCAATAGAGGCCTTGGAAGTGGAGTGAAGGGGACGGCCTATTCCTCATCCAGTCACTGCTCTCTCCCAAACCCTTAGTACAGTGTTCTGCACACAGTAAGTGCTCAATAAATACAATTGATTGCTTGGTTGATTGATGGTTTGCTCTTCCTCGCCATTATTGAAACCAAACTGTTCCAGAACAGCATCATAATAATAATAATATCGGTATTTGTTAAGCGCTTACTATGTGCAGAGCACTGTTCTAAGCGCTGGGGAAGATACAGGGTCATCAGGTTGTCCCACGTGAGGCTCACAGTTAATCCCCATTTGACAGATGAGGGAACTGAGGCACAGGGAAGTTAATAATGATAATGTTGGTATTTGTTAAGCGCTTACTATGTGCAGAGCACTGTTCTAAGCACCAGGGTAGATATAGGGTCATCAGGTTGTCCCACGTGAGGCTCACAGTCTTCATCCCCATTTTACAGATGAGGGAACTGCGGCACCGAGAAGTGAAGTGACTTGCCCACAGTCACCCAGCTGACAAGTGGCAGAGCGGGGATTCGAAACCATGACCTAGACTCCCAAGCGCGGGCTCTTTCCACTGAGCCACGCTGCTTCTCATCATTATCTCCCACTCCACCAGACTTACTGAGGAAAAAAAAGAAATTAGCCGGCTTCTTGCAGCCTTCCTCACAATCAGTCATATTTGTTGAACACTTAGTGTGTGCAGAGCTTGGGATAGTGAGAAGCAGCTTGGCTTAGTGAAAAGAGTATGGGCTTGGGAGTCAAAGGTCATGAATTCTAATCCTGGCTCCTCTATTTGTCAGCTGTGTGACTTTGGGCAAATCACTTAACTTCTCTGTGCCTCATTTATCTCATCTGTAAAATGGGGATTAAGACTGTGAACCCACGTGGGACAACCTGATTACCTTGTATCTACCTCAGCACTTGGAACAGTGTTTGGCACATAGTAAGTGCTTAACATATACCATTATTCTTATTATTATTATCACAATATAACAGATTTGGTTATACAAATATAACAAATCTGCCCACAAGGAGCTTACCATCTAGAAGGGGAGAGAGATATTAAAACAAATTATGGATATGTACATAAGTGCTGTGTAGCTGAGAGTGGGATGAATAAAGGGTACAGATCCACGTGGAAGAGTAAATGCAGTTTTCTCCACCATCTCGCCCCTTCCATCCTCTTTTTCTTTGATCAATCAGTCGATCGATGATATTCATTGAGTGTTTACTGTGAGCAGATCACTGAATTAAGTTTTGGATTTGTATAGTACATCAGAGTAGGTGGACACAATCCCTGCCCACAAGGGGCTTACAGACAAAAGCAAGAGACAGACATTAAAATGAATTACAAGTGGTTATGCATATAAGTGCTGTAGGGGTGGGGTGAAAATCAAAGTGCTTAAGGACTAGAGACCCAAATGCACAGGGAGTGAAAATAGGGGAAGTAAAGCAGAAAGGAAGGCAAGTGTGGGAAGTGGAGTCAGGGAAGGCCTCTTGAAGGAGATGTGATTTTATGAGAGCTTTGAGGGTGGAGAAAGGGGTGGTCTGTTGGATATGAAAGGGAAGCGAGTTCCAGGCCAGAGGGAAGACGTACAAAGAGTCAGCAGTGAGAGTCGAGATCGAGGTACAGTGATTAGATTAGCTTTAGAGGAGTGAAGATTGTGGGTTGGGTTGTAGCAGGAGATCAACAAGGTAAGGTGAGAGTGGGAGAGCTGATTGATTGAGTAAGGAGTTTGTGGTTGATGTGAAAATGGATAGGCCACCACTGGAGGTTTCATAGAGTGGGGGAGATGTGGAGTGAGCATTATTTAAAAAAAAATAATCCAGGCAACCGAGTGAAATATGGATTGGAGAAGGGAGAGACAGGAGGCAGGGAGGTCAGAGAGGAGGCTAATGCAGAAGTCAAGGCAGGATATGATAAGGACTTGGATCAGTGTGGTAGCAGTTTGGATGGAGAGGAAGGGATGAATTCTAGAGATGTTATGAAGCTTAAACCAACAGGATTTGATGACAGACTGAATATGCTACTTGAATGAAAGAGATAATTCAAGGATAATGCCTAGAAAATATGCTTGCAAAACAGGGAGGATAAGTGTGTTGTCTGTAGTTATAGGAAAGTCTTGGGGAAGAGAGAGTTTGGGTGACAATATGAGGATTTCTGTTTCCTCTGAACCCCTTATCTTCAGCCTTTATTACCCACTTGGATTACAATTTGCTGTTATACACCTCCCCATGACCCACTTCCAATTTTCTGAGAGGTTCCCATGCCTGTCTCACCTCCAATATTTTCTCCTCCCCACAACAATGATCCTCAGGGACTTCAATATCCATGTGGCTTTTCCTGATTCATTCATTCAAGCATATTTATTGAACACTTACTGTGTGCAGAGCACTGTACCAAGCACTCGGAAAGTACAATTCGGTGATAGAGACAATCCCTAGCCAACAACGGGCTCATGGTCTCCCAGCGGTCTACTTCCTCTCACTCCTCAACTCTACTGAACTCCTGCTCCACCTCTTCTCATCCAATCACCAACTTGGGCACACACTTATTTTCATCATCTAATAATAATAATAATTATGGTATATGTAGGGGTGGCCAAGTACTGTTATAAGCGCTGGGGGAGATACAAGGTAATCAGGTTGTCCCACGTGGGGTTCAGAGTTTTAATCCCCATTTTACAGATGAGGTAACTGAGGCACAGAGAAGTTAAGCAGCTTGCCCAAAGTCACACAGCAAACAAGTGGAGGAGCTGGGATTAGAACCCATGTCCTCTGACTCTCAAGCCCGTGTTCTTTCCACTAAGCTCACACTCCTTCTCCGCAACCTCACTAACTCTGAAATCTCATTCACTGACCACTACCTCCTCATTTTTCTACAAAAACGTTCAAGATATGATTTCCCACCCCTTAAGAAACTCAAGTGGTTGCCCAAACACTTCCATATCAAACAAAAACTCCTCACCATTAGCTTTAAACCACTCAATCTGCTTGCCCCCTCCTACCTCACCTCATTATTCTCCTACTACAACACAGCCCACACACTTCACTCCTCTTACGCTAACCATCTCAATGTACCTCGTCTCACCTCCAACCCCACACCCCCCTTCTGCCTCTTCCCTAGATTACCCTCCTTCCTCATATGTGACTTACTTTTCCCACCCTCAAAGTCTTATTGAGGGCACACCTCCTCCAAGAGGCCTTTCCTGACTAAACCCTCCTTCCCTCTTTTCCCATTCCCTTCTGTGACACCCTGACTTGCTCCTTTATTTATCCCCCCTCCCAGCCCCACAGCACTTAAATACATATCCCTAATTCATTTATTTATATTAACATCTATCTCCCCTTCTAGATTCTAAGCTCACAGTGGACAGGGAATGTGTCTGTTTATTGTTATATTGTACTTTCCCAAGTCCTTAGTATTGTATTCTTCACACAGTAAGCGCTCAATAAATATGATTGAATGAATAAATGAAAGAAATCTCTCCTAAACACCTCCTTCCCACAAAAATATCCTCTACCCCATTAGAGACCACTGACGTCTTGACCCTCACCACTTATCCCAGACCATCAGGCCCCTCTCCTCCACTCCCCTTTCTTAATGAGCAGATCCATGCCTGCAACTTCAACCTCTCCCCAAAACTCCACTGAACTCCTCTAATCTGGCGTGGTGAATCTCCAGGCCATAATTACTGCCACAGTAGACTTCCTTTTCTCATGTGCTTGTGCTGTTGGTAGAATTCAGGCATCAGGCTGACACTGTCCATCTTGAATTCATTCTCACACCGTCCATCTCAAATTCATTCTCACCTGCTTTGATTCTGCTCCCTCTTCTGCCCAGCCATACTACTTTTTCCCCTTATTGACCCTCATGTCCACCGCCCACACCAACTACTCTTGACCTGCCACCTTGCCAACTACCTCAATCAGTCGATCAATCATTTGTATTTATTGAGTGCTTACTGTATACAGAGGACTTTACTAAGGGAGTGGAAGAGTACAGTATAACAGAATCGGTAGACAAGTTCCCTGTCCATGAGGAGCTTACTTCTTTGACAAAATTGACTGACTGATTCATTCATTCATTCAGTAGTACTTATTGAGCATTTACTATGTGCAGAGCACTGTACTAAGCACTTGGCATGGACAGTTCGGCAACAGATAGAGACAATCCCTGCCCAATGATGGGCTCACAGTCTAAACAGGGGAGACAGATAGCAAACCAAAATAGAACAAAACAAAAACAAGATATCATCAAGATAAATAGAATCAAGGGGATGTACACCTCATTTAGAAAATAAATAGGGTATTAAATAATATATACAAATGAGCACAGTGCTGAGGGGAGTGGAGGGGGACCAGAGGGAAAGGGTGAGCTCTCAGTCTTTGGTGGATGTGAGGAGGGAGGGCATTCCAGGATAGCGGTAGGTTGTGGGCCAGTGGCTGATGGCAAGATAGGCATGAACAGGGGACAGTAAGGAGGTGAGCGGCAGAGGAGCAGAATGTACGGGGTGGGCAGTAGAAAGAGAGAAGGGAGGTGAGGTAGGAGGGGGCAAGGTGATGGAGAACTTTGAAGATAAAGTGAGGAGTTTTTGTTTTGTGCGAAGGTTGATAGGCAACCACTGGAAGTTTTTGAGGAGGGGAGTGACATGCCTAGAGCGTTTCTGTAGGAAGATGATCCGGGCAGTGAAATGAAGAATAGACTGGATTGGGGAGAGGCAGGAGGAAGGGAGATCCAAAAGGAGGCTGACACAATAATCCAGTCGGGATATTATGAGAGCTTGTACCAGTTCAATCGCCGTATGGCTGGAGAGGAAAGGCCAGATCTTGGCGATATTGTAAAGGTGAGACTGGCAGGTGTTGGTGATGGATTGGCTGTGTGGAGTGAATGAGAGTGCTGAGTCAAGGATGACACCAAGGTTGCAGGCCTGTGAGACTGGAAGGATGGTCGTGCTGTCCACAGTGACAGTGAAGTCAGGGAGAGGACAGGGTTTGAGAGGGAAGATAAATTAATGTGATCAAATGTGAACTCTTCAAAATCTCCCCTCACATCTCAGTTCCCTCTTACCTACCATGTCCCCTCTCATATCCTTCCCACTCATCTCTCAGGAGATTTCGCACACATTTACCCAATCTACCTCCTACACCTTTGCCTACAAACCCATCCCTTCTGACTTTATAAATAACCTGGCACCCCCTCTTCTTCCTTCCTTGACCACCACCTTCAACCACTCACTCTTCGATGACTCCTTCCACTCTCTTTCAAATAGTTACTTTCCCATCACTAGTAACAGCACCACCAATTTCCCCATCTCTCAAGCCTTCAACCTTGGCATTATCCTTTATTCTTTTCTCTATTTCAAACTGAATAGGCAGTCACCTAATCCTGTTAGTTCTTTCTTCACAACATTTCCAGAATCAGCCCCTCCCTCCCCCTCCAAACCGCTGCCATGTTAGTACGGTCACTCATCATAACCCGAATGGATTACTGCATCAGCATCCTTTCTGATCTCCCAAACTCCTGTCTCTCCCCACTTCAGTCTATACTTCACTTTGCTGCCCGGATTATCTTTCTACAGAAACGCTCTGGGCGTGTCACCCCCCTCCTCAAAAATCTCCGGTGGTTGTCTATCAACCTCCATATCAAGCAAAAACTCCTAACTATTGGCTTCAAAATTCTCCATCACCTTTCCCTCTCCTTCCTCACCTCCCTTCTCTTCTTCTGCTTCCCAACCCACACATGGCACTCTTCTCGTACTAACCTTCTCACTGTGCCTCGTTCTCACCTGTCCTGCCTTCGACCCCTGGACCACGTCCTACCTCTGGCCTGGAATGCCCTACCTCCTCAAATCAGCCAAAGTAGCACGCTTCCCTCCTTCAAAGTCCTACTGAAAGCTCACCTGCTCCAGGAGGCCTTCCTGGACTAAGTCCCCCTTTTCCTCTGCTCTTCCTCCCCTTCCCATCGCCCCAACTCACTCCCTCTGCTCTACCCCCCTCCCTGCTCCACAGTACTTTTGTGCATATATGTACATATTTATAATTCTCTTTATTTTATTAATAATGTATATATATATATCTATAATTCTATTTATTTCTGTTGATGCTATTAATGCCTGTTTATTTGTTTTGATGTCTGTCTCCTCCCTTCTAGACTGCGAGCCCATTGTTGGGCAGGGATTTTCTCTATTTGTTACTGAATTGTACTTTCTACGTGCTTAGTACAGTGCTCTGCACCCAGTAAGTGCTCAATAAATACAATTGAATGAATTGAATGAATGAATGAAACACATCACTTTCAGTTGTTGAGTTGTTCAGTTGGAAAAGCAGCATGGCCTAGTGGAAAAAGGCCAGTCCTAGGAGTCAGAGGAACTGGGTTCTAACCCCAGATCTGCCTCTAGTCTTCTTTGAACTTGGTCAAGTCACTTAACTTCTCCATACTTCAGTTCTCCTGTTCTCCCTCTTGCTTAGACTGTGAACCCCATGTGGGACAGGGACTGTGTCCAACCTAATTCACTTGTGTCCTTCCTGCCCCCTTAAGCTATTGTTCATTTTTGCCTCCCCACCTCTAGACTGTAAGCTCACTGTGAGCAGGGAATGTTACTGTTTACTGTTGTATTGTACTTTCCCAAGCACAGAGTACAGTGCTCGGCACACAGTAAGTGTTCAATAAATATGACTGAATGAATGAAAGTTGTGACTACTGTATCAGCTTCCTCAGACAATCCTGCCTTCCCCATCTCTCTTCTCCAGCCCCCACTTGGTTCTGCTGTCCAGATCATTTTCCTAAAACATCATTCTGCCTACATCTATCCAAATCCCCTCCAGTGGTTGCCCATTCTTCTCCACAACAAGCAAAAACACTGATCGTCAGCTCACTAACCCTTCTCCTTAAAGTGCCCCTGAAGTCGGCTAATGGTGCCAAAAAATACCCGGGCCAACCTTCCTCCTTCTCCCACCTAGGAAGCCCAGCCCCTTGCAGAGTGGCCAGAAGCTGAAACTCAATTGCCTGCAATCTCCTTTATGCTCCATGATCCAGGTCCTGTGTGAGGTGGTCCAGTGGCTAGTCCAGCCTCACTGCCCCCACTCCCTGATGCAGGGAAGTCTGTCTGCCTGTCTGCTTTTCCAAGAACTCAAGGACTACTTGCTGGGAGAAGTGAGGAGCCTAAGAACTGCTCCCTCCAAATACTAATTTTCCTGATTATTTTAATAGTCTATGCTTCTGCCCTCTCCGGCTTACACTGTAAACACACTGCTCTAAGTGTATCTATAACCTCCAAGTACTTAGTATAAGTAAGTCTTGGCACCATGTAAGTGCTTTATAAATATAATGATCATAAAAATGATCACTGCAATACCTTAGCACAGGGAGTAATTTTTAGACAGTGGAAAAATTATTAAGGAAACATTTGCAGGTGGTTGAAATGAACCACGGCTGGGGTAGAAATAATTCCTCTCTGCACAAGCCTATGCTCAACTCTTCAAAAAGAGCCTTCATTTTTCCATATTGCCCTTTTATACTTCAGCATTTCTGTGTCCCATTTAAATTCCTCAGTTGTGTGTCAGTCCTCTTCAAAATGCTAAGCAACTGTTGATCACATTGTGTAGGAAGAACAAGTGGAATTTACAAATAAAACAATTTTCTGGAAATGGAACATTCCACAGTGATTTCAGCATACATTACTCTCAGCTAATCCTTTTGTTTATTCCAGAATTTACAATCAACCTGTTCATTTGGGCATAACTAGAACTGCAGAATTCCAATATATTTCAAACTACTTGGGTTTTCGCTTTTAATTTTAGCTGTTCCAATATTTGTGGTGTTTTGTGTCTTCTCTACGATTTCTGAAGTATCTAGTGGGCAAAGCTGAAAGTGGGCAATAAAAACAGCTATGTAATTTGCTTTTACGTGATTGTTCTCATTCCCCTAATAATAGTCGGTGCTTGGTAAGTGCTTACTATGTGCCAAGCACTGTACTAAGTACTGGGATAGATTGGATCCCATCCCTGTACCACATGAAGTTCACAGTCTAAGTAGGAGGGATTAGTACTGAATCCCTATTTTACAGGTGAGGAAATTGAGACACAGAGAAGTTAAGTGACTTGCTCCAGGTCACCCAGCCGACAAGCAGCCAAGTCAGAATTAGAACACAAGTCCTCTAACTCCCCAGCCCATGTTCTTTCTACTAGATCATGCTATTTCCCAAATGTACTGCAGGTGTATGAAAGTTGCACGTAAGTGTTTCACAAATTATATTTCTAATCATTAGAAAATCATTAGCCTTTTATCAGCTTCTTTTAGAGTTTAGCAAAATGAAACATGTCCCACTTTTCCACAGCAAATTGGCTTTTATGACTACCATTGCACAGGCCAACCAAAACATCAGCTAATAAGCCAAAGAAGAGAGCTATAAAACAAAACCAAAGACAGTTTTGCCATTGTAAAAAATCTTGGTGTGTCCTAACCTGAAATATTTAAAATATTTTATGCTGCTTTTATTGCTTCATTCTAGGAAGGCAACAGAACTTGGTAAAATGCAGAGATAGGCAGTGAAAATCAAGAAACAGAGACCAAAAGGACCAGAGACTATTTGCATTTTAAATTAAATGACTCCCTTTCAAATGAAAGATGTGATGTCAAAGTCCTAAACATGATTTGCATCAGGCTGGAAACTCTTTTTTTTCAGGAAGTTTTTTTCATAGCCTCAGGTCACAAATAAGTCAGAAGCCCCATCATTCCTTTAGCCCCCACTTCCCACAGATGAGTTGCCCTTCATAAAGAGTAAAGGGTTTGAATGAGCTTTAAAGCCCCCCAAAATACAGCTCTTCCAGGAAGCCTTCCCTGATTGATCACTCATCTTCCCACCTTATTTTCCCTCCTACTGAGTCACCTACTGATCCAATCTCCTGAGGATGGAGATGTTCTAAATAATAATAACTGTGGTATTTGTTAAGCGCTTACTATGTGCCAAGCACTGTACTAAGGTAATAAGGTAAAAGCTAATCAGGTTCCACATGGGGCTCACAGTCTAAGTAGGAGAGAGAAAAGGTACTGAATCCCCATTTTGCAGATGAGGGAACTGAGGCACAGAGAAGTTATGTCACTTGGCCAAAGTCAACATGGCCATCTGTGGCAGAACTGGGATTAGAATCCAGATCCTTCAATTCCCAGGTCTGTGCTTTATCTGCTAGGCTACCCTGCTTCTTAAAATAGATGCACCCAGGCCTGCTCTTTCCCTGTCCACCATCTTGAACCTCTCATTGGCTCTTTCCTCTCTTCATTCAAGCCTGCCTAGATCCTGCCTTTACTAAAAAACCTTCTCCAGACCCCATTTCACTCTCCAGCTACCGCTCCATCTCCATCCTCCCATAGGTTGTATATACCTACTGTTTCCACTTCCTCTCTTCCCCCTCCTTCCTTGATGCAATACAATATGTTTTCCACTCCCTTCACATTACTGAAACCACTCTCCAAGGTCAGTTATGGCCTCCTTCCTGCCAATTTAAGAATAGTAATAATAATTTTCACTATGTGTAAAGCTCTGTTCTAAATGTTAAGGTAGATACAAGATAATTAGGTCCAACACAATCCCTGTCACACATGGGGCTCACAGTCTAAGTAGGAGCGAGAACAAACTTTGAATCCCCATTTTATATTTGAGGAAACTAAGGCAGAGAGAGGTTAAGTGACTTACCCAAGTTTAAACAGCAGACAAGGGGCAGAGGCAAGATTAGAATACAGATCTTCTGAGTCCCAGACCCGTGCTCTTTCCTCCAGACCGTGCAGCTTCCCGCTCTTTCATAATCCTCCTTGACCTCTGTCTTTGAGGGACTCTAGCTGTGTCCTCTGATTTAAAGTTTGGGAAGTTTGGATTGGAAGTGGACTCCATTTAACCTGCATGGCAACACTGTGAGGCCTCTACGGGTTCTCTCAACACCACCGGACCAGATGGACTCTGAGCTTTGTCTTTCATATTGTCTTTGGTTTCAATTGTTGTCAACTTTCCTTTTGTGTTTGAAGTCAAATCTCTTTCCTCCTTATTCTGAGATTCTAAGCTCCTGGGAGCCTGGGAATGTGTCTTATTCTCCCCCATGCATTTTTTCCCCCATGTTTGGTCCAGTACTTTCAATGGAATAAGTGCTTAAAAATGCAACAATAATAATGATGATAATGGAATTTTAATCACTTAATATGTGTCAAGTACTGGAGTAGATATAAGATAATCAGGTCAGAAACAGTCCCACATGGGGTTCACAGCCTTAATAGTAGGGGAACAAGGTATTGAATCCCCATTTTACAAATGAGGAAGTTGAGGCACAGAGAAGTTAATTCGCATATTCACTGTAACACACCAGACAAATGGAAGAGTAGGGATTAGAATCCAGATCGCCTGACCCCCAGGCCCATGCTCTTTCTACTGGGCCTCACTTTTTCTCAATTATTAGTACTCCTCATAAAAGCTATGGGGCCAAAAGAAATGGTCTCATCCCTTCAGTTGAAATCTTGTGGGGTCATGATTTCCATCCCCCTCAAAGACTGGGATCCTGTGGCTGGAACATCCAAATGGATGAGATCCCAGAGAGACATCTGGAGCCCCAAATTATATGGCTGGGATGATGGGCTGAGTAAGAAATATTTCCCATCAAAAACATTGGTTATCAGTTAATGAATCAATTCAATCAATGGTATTTCTGAAGTGATTGAGAAGCAGTGTCCTATTGGAATGGACTAGCACTGGATCTGGGAGTCAGTAGACCTGGGCTTTACTTTCCCACTTTGCCACTTGTCTGCTACTTGACCTTGGGCTAGTCACTCAAGCTCTCAGTGCCTCAATCTCCTCATCTGTAAAATGATAATAATAATTATGGTATTGGTTAAGTTCTTATTATGTACCAGGCACTGTTCTAAAGGCTGGAGTAGATACAAGCAAATTGGGTTGGTCAAGGTCCTTGACTTACATGGGATTTACAATCTTAATCCCCATTTTACAGATGAGAAAACTGAGGCTCAAAGAAGTGAAGTGACTTACTCAAGGTCAGACAGCAAATGGTGGAGCTGGGATTAGAACCCAGGTCCTCTGACACCTCTATCCACTAGTCCACGCTGCTTCTCTCTCCCCCTTCGACTGTGAGTCTCATAAGGAAGAAGAACAACGTTAGACCAAATTACCTGATATCTACCCCATTGCTTAGTACAGTGTTAGGCATATAGAAAGCAATTTACAAATACTACAGTTATGATGATGATGATGATAATTAAAGACCTAGCTAGAGGAACCTTTTGAAAAACTTGGGGAATGGAAGTTGCCCCCAACAAAATTCCTAGTTGCCAGAAAACAGGAAGAACAGTTCACATATCTGTGTGAGGTGATGAATGAAGGGATTTTAACACAGTAATTTCTACTTAATTGAGCCATAAAGTATAGCTTTCTATCTCTGTCCCTCTTGTCTCTCTTTCTTTCTCTCTCTCTCCCCTGCTGGATTGTGGTTGGAATTTACAGACATCAACTAGAGGGAAGATAAGCCTCAGGGTTGCTAAAGGCTGTTGCCATAGCAATGGAATAGAGACCTTGAAGAGGGAGAGGAAGTAAAAGGAGAGTGAGCAGAGGAAGGAAAGGTGAAAATGAGGCCCCAGATCCATTTTCAGTGTGCTGTTCTGCATATGATGTGCATAACGTGAAGCATACCATGTCCCCGGAGATGTATTAAGGCTGCAGGTATGGGCCTATATTTTTCCATCTGTAATGAAGTCACCTTTCTGTTTCAGATTTGGTAACAGTTCAGTAGTGGCTGCAGCTGAGATCAGCCACAGAAATGCTGTAGCCTTCGCTTCTGTTCCATCTTAGTTGTTTTCTGACTCCTCAAGATGCTCAACCGCTCCCTGCTTTCAGCCTGGTCCTATAGACTGTAAACTCCTTGCAGGCAGGGAATGTGTCTACTAACTCTGTTGTACTGTGGTCTGCCAAGCACTTTGCACAGCGCTTTGCACGCAGTAAGAGCTCAATAAATACTGATGACTAATTCATCCTGTTGTACCGCGTGGGCCAGGAGTCAATAGACCAAAATAATTACTAGCAAAGCCTTTCTGTTTCCCTTTGACGCTAGTCAGGGATTTTAATAATTAGCCAACAAGAGATTTTTCTCCTTTGTTATGTAACTTTCATGCTGTTTTCAAAATGCTCATTTGTCCAAGGACGCTGCTCTCTAACCAGCTTGCTATTGCCCCAAATAAAGCCAAACTCCAGTTTGACTTGCAAAGAATATTTGAATTCAGAATGGAGCATCAGAAGCTTCTGAAGCTAGACCTCCTTCCTTTAGGCAGTATATGAAGTTTATCTCTCAAAAACACCTTCCTGGATACTGTCATGTCATCAACAGAGCTGTTTCTGAACAGATAAACAGCTTTTCTAGAACAGTACGAACACCCACCTCAGGTCAGAAGACTGAATGACACTTAGAACAAGGGTTATAAACATTTCAAAATATAATCTGACCCATGTCTAGATACCTTTACTATTATTACTTGCTATATCTTTATTAATCAATGGTATTTATTGAGTACTTCCTGTGCCTAGAACACTGTACCATACTTCATTTGAGATCTAGACTTCATCATTAAATAAGAAACCTCAAAGAGAGGGGTACACAATATTTACTCATTCAATTGCCTAACTTTTCAGCATAAAAAAGGTCGTGGCATTTGTGTGACTGAGTACCACCCACAATTCCTTCCTCTGATTCCTTCTACCAGGACAGAGGCAAATAGCTTTATCACACTGTGGTCATCCCCTTGGAGCAAAGTGGTGCAGGCTGGGGCCAGTGATGAGGAGGGAGTGGTCAGGAGGGGATGGACAAAAGAGAAAAAAAGGATAGGTGGACTAGGGATGGGCTGTGACATAATCCTCCCAAGAACCTGAAGATGTCTATTTGTTGACCAAATTGTGTCTGGGGCCTAATACAAATAACTCTTTGCCATGACTCTCTTGGTTCAGATCAGTAAATTGTGGGTGTTCAGGTCTTGACCTCTAAAACCACTCCTGTAGAAGATGGCACAGGACACATTTTGCCTCTTGATAAAGACCGTCTTCTGTTTCATCACCCCAAAAAGTCACCTACACAACACAAGTGCTTTACAAATCCTATGGTCATACAGTCTTACCAGTTTTGTAGAGAAATGATGCCATAGCCCATCTGCCACTTTTGAAACTGAAGAATTATCTGAGGGCACCAACCTCGGCTTCATGTGTTTTAGAAGGAACACTGATGCGATTTGCTCTTGCACATCCTCCTTTGATTTTGCCCTTTAGGGCAAGAATGGAAGTGACAGTTCTGTGAGCTGCTGAAAACAGTGCCAGAGTCAATTATGGTCTAGATGTCCTTGAAAGCCAGGCAGAAGGATAACTCCTCTTGATTTTCAGAGAGTTGTCTCCATATGGCCCCACTGTGGAGTCAGTATTGGCTCCCAGAGGCACCAGTTGCTTCTCTAGGATACCCCAGGGGCTGCTGAATCCATCTGTCAGTTCCCAGGACCTGTGTGCAATCCAAGGTCCAGAATGTCTCCTGTTTATTGTATGGGCCCATGGGAAGTCCTGGCCTGAATCTCCAGGTGCTGCATAGCCAAAGTCAGACTGATTCCAATATCCTTGCTGGGGAACTCTGACATGGATGTATCAGAGCTGGGGTGGGTAGGGGGAGGTAGAGGGCCAGAAGCTCTTCTATTTCCATCCCCTGAACCAAATCTAAGTGATGTGGAAACCCCTGCTTCCAAGCAGATGTCCATCTGAACTTCACAGAACAAATGGTTGTTTATGAAGGGAAAAAAAAGATTTTCAATTGCAAAAAAAACTATGACCTTTCCTAGTAAAGCCTTTCCAGTATTTAAATCACCTGCTAAAGTCAAAGAGCTCTTCAATCAATCAGTAAAGCAATCGTATTTTTTGAGCACTTACTGGTGTGGAGCCTTGTACTAAGTATTGAGAGAGTTCAATGGAGATTGTAGACATGATTCCTGCCCTCAAGAAGCTTGCAATCTAGTGGAGTAGACAGACAAAATAAATGTCAGCATATAAAGATATGTGGAGGTTGAGGTGAGCATCAAAGTATTTAAGGGGTACAGATCCAAATGCATAGGTGATGCAGAAGGGAGGGAGATTAGATTGGGATGATGGGAAATTAGTTAGGGAAGGCTTCTCGAATAATAATAATAATGTTGGCATTTGTTAAGCGCTTACTACGTGCCAAGCACTGTTCTAAGTGCTGGGGTAGATACAAGGTAATCAGGTTGTCCCATGTGGGGCTCACAGTCTTCATCCCCATTTTACAGATGAGGTAACTGAGGACCAGAGAAGTGAAGTGATTTGCCCAAGGTCACAGAGCTGAAGTGGTGGAGCCAGGATTAGAACCCATGGCCTCTGACACCCAAACCCGGGCTCTTTCCACTGAGCCACACTGCTTCTCGTGAGCTACGCTCCTTCTCATGGAAGGAATCTCCTTCTTGAAGGAGATTTGATTTTGGCAGGGCTTTGAAGATGGGACAATCAGTGATCTGTTCGGAAGAGGGAGGGAGTTCCAGGCAAGAGGATGGATGTGATCAAGGGATCAAAGACAAGACAAACAAAGTCAAGGTATAGTTAGAGGTGTTAGAAGAGTGAAGTATGTGAACTGGGTTGTAGAGAGAGAGGAGCAGAGTTAGGTAGGAAGGGGAGAGCTGATTGAATGCACTGAGGAGTTTGTGTTCGATGCAGAGAGAGATGGGCAACCATTGTAGGGTTTTGAGGAGTGGGGAGACATGCACAGAAAGACTCTGAGGTCCTATCTGATTGAATCATATCTACCCAGTGCTTAGAACAATGCTTGGACCATAGTAAGTGCTTAAAATACCATAATAATAATAATAATGATAATAACGATAATATTGGCAAAGTGCTCACTATGTGTCAAGTGCTGTGCTAAGTGCCGGGGTCCCATAAGGGGCAGACAGTCTGAGTGGGAAGGGGAGCAGGTACTGAATCCCCATTTTACAGATGAGGGAACTGAGGTACAGAGAGGTTGGGTGACTTGCCCAAGGTCACACAGAAGGTATGTGATGGAGTCGGGATTGGAATTCAGGTCCTCTGACTTCCAGGCCCATGCTCTTTCCACCGAGCTATACTGCTTCTCTTTATGTGAGGACTCAATGTTATTAATGTTTTATTAATCTTACCCCACCAGAGGAAGACGTTTGGTTCTGATGACACCTAGCTATTGTAGCAATAAACAACAGAGTCTCATTATTAGACCAGTACAATGAACTGATTGATTTTCCCAGGGGGAAAGAAGGTTATAAGACTAAAAGTATAGTTTGCATGTGTTGCCAGTCATTTTCAGAGTAACCATTGTAACCATTTAGCACTTCACTAGACATGATGGGTGAGATGGTTGGACTACAACATTCATTTCAATAAAACTCTGTATATAGATAATGAACCATTTCAATATAACTCCTCTAGACTGTAAGCTTGTTGTGGGCAGGGAATGTGTCGACCAACTCTGTTGTACTCTCCTTTTTGCTTAGTTTAGTACTCTGCACACGTAAGTGCTCAATAAATACCACTGATTGATTGATTGATTATTTGACTTTTTAGGAAAATGATTCGGTCCGCAGATTGAATTAGGGTAGGTACTGGAGCGGGGAAAGGCTGAAGGCAAGGAGGTCAGCAAGGAGGCTTGATGCAGTAGCCAAGATAGAATGACGAGTGTTTGAACCAGCATGGTAGCGATTTGCTTGGAGAGGCAGAGATGAATTCTAGTGACACTGTGAAGGAATTAGCTTGCAGGACTTGATGACAGGCTGAATATGCAGGTTGAATGAGAGATGAGCCAAGGAAAATGCCTAGGTTACAGAACCCGTGAGACATGGTGGATGTTAATGTTGTCTATAGTGATGGGAAAGTTTTACTCCCTTGATGTGGTTAATAACAACAACTGCGTTAATTTTGAAGCACTTTCTATATGCTAAATACTGTACTGAGTGCAGAGATGCAATCAGATCAGACAGTGTCTCTCATACCGACCTCCCAGTTTAAGGGAGAGGGAAAATGGGTATTTCATCTCCACTTTGCAGATGAGGAAACTGAGGCACAGAGCAGTTTGGTGACTTACCCAAGGTCACGCAGCAGGCAAGCGGTAGAGCCAGGATTAGAACCTAGGTTTCCTAGCAAACAGGCCTGTGCTTTTCCCACTAGGTCACACTGCTTCTCATTAAATGGGCTGAGTTTCAGCCTAATTTATCTCACTGCTGCCTCTGTAAAAATGGAAAATAACAATGTCTTTCTGTATTCTCCCTTCATATTTTTGAAATCAGAGAGTCACCTCTTTACCTTCTTTCCCTTAAAAGCCCCAATTGTTTCAACATTGTTTTTTTTTTTTCATAGGACCTCTTTAAACAGTTCTTCCACTTTTTCTTCTTCTCTGGACCCTCTCCCATTCCTCCAAATTAATAATGTTGGTATTTGTGCAGAGCACTGTTCTAAACGCTGGGGTAGACACAAGGTAATCAGGTTGTCCCACTTGAGGCTCACAGTTAATCCTCATTTTACAGATGAGGTAACTGAGGCACAGAGAAGTTAAGTGACTTGCCCACAGTCACACAGCTGACAAGTGGCAGAGCCGAGAGTCAAACCCATGACCCCTGACTCCGAAGCCCAGGCTCTTTCCACTGAGCCACGCTCCTTCACCTAATGATAAGTACATTCTGAATTGCATTTTTTATTGTTGAACATTAGGTTAGCCTACACTCAGTAACTGGGATGTGGATTTTGAAAAATCAGTGCACTTTGTAAAAGACACTGTGACCACATCTGCATCCAAATCTTGGAGAACAAAAACTGACATATTTAGCCCATTTTATCTGATCATGGAGATGAAAAACAGGATATAGTCAATATTGGCTAACTTTTGGAAGCACTGGGGTAGAAAGAAGATACCCAAATCGAACACATTCCCTGTCCCAAATTGCACTTATTACCTAAGAGGGAAGGGGAACATGTGAGTAAACTGAGGCATGGAGAAGTTAAGTGATTTGCCCAATGTCATACAGAAAGCAAGTGGTGGAGCCAGAACTAGAACCCAGTTGTCCCAACTCCCAGGCTCATGCTTTTTCCAATAGGCCATGGATCCATGTATAAAGTAAACTAACTATATCTAACCTATCTTCTCTGGTACTGGGAGAAGGTTGGTGCTGGAGAAGGGACGTGCTGGGTTCAGAATACTTGGGCCAAAACATCATTCAGATGAACTGACAGGCAAGTCAGGAGGTAAATTTGAGGATGTAAGTAAGTTTGAGAGGCACACGGTGCCTCTCCTCCGCCGGACTTTGTCTCCTCTGGCAAGAATTCTCGATCCATCCCAGTTCAACTTAAAGTTGTTGAGACCTTCTGGACCTGAGCCTTCAGGAGAAAATGGACAGTTAAATTTCACAGGATCTAAATACCAGTTAGAGAAGCAGCATGGCCTAGTGAAAAGACTTTGGGCCTAGGGGTCAAAAACCTAGGTTCTAATCCCACCTATATCACTTTCTGAATAATAATAATAACTGTGGTAATTGTTAGGTGCTTACTATGTGCCAAGCACTTTACTTAGCACTGGGTTAGATACAAGCAAATCAGGTGGGGCACAGTCTCTGGCCAACATGGAACTCACAGTCTTAATCCGCATTTTACCCATAAGGGAACTGAGGCACAAAGAAATTAAGTGACTTGCCCAATGTCATACAGCAGACAAGTGGTCGAGCTGAGATTGGAATCCAGGTCCTTCTGACTCCAGGCTCATGTTTTATCCACTTGGCATGCTAATTCTCTCTTCTTGTGCAAATTAATTAGTTTCTCTGTGCTTCAGTTTCCTCAACTATGAATAGGGGATCAAATACCTGTTCTCCCTCCCCACTGAAATTGCAAGCTCCATGTGGAGCACTTAAATACCACAATTATTATTATTAGCAAAATACTGAACAGTGAGTTGTATTCTCACTGGGACTTTCTCTTTGTGATTATCTGATGTCTTTCAGACTGTGAGCCGTTTGCAGAAGGGGCATCCAATAAATCTTCTGGATGAAATTCCACCATCTCTAAATTGGGCAGGTTTTTTAATTGTTAGGGTTTTAAGAAGCAGTGTTTCATTGAGCCTACCCTTATGCTCTGAAAATAATATATTCTAATATCATGACCAAAATTTCAAAGAGAAATTTCATGAGTCCAAAGGTTCCTGTAAAATTGCACATTTTTTTGACCATAGTACTCCTATGATTGTCATTTGGGGTTTCCCTTCATCTTTTCCTTTCGATAGGAAAGGAATAACCATTGACTGATATTTGGTACAGAATCATTCTCATAAAAGGGTGTGTTGTGGTTATTTATCATTTTGCAATTAGTAGGCCAATTACAGCTTGAGGAAGATTGGAGTAATGCATTAATTCTCACAGAATAAAATACTGAGATGAAATCCCATCCTTCACTTTGGCTGCATTAGTAGCAATCTGCTAAATGACATACTAAGGAAGAAAAAGCTATCACAGAGTGTTGATTATGATCCTCCCTGCTTGCATTAAGAAAAGGATGTGAATCAATAAAGACCCAAATTTTGGGGAAATAAGTGATAGTTAAATCCTACAAATACAAGCTCCACCTTACTGGTAAGATTGGATTTTAATTTTATAATTATTATAATAATAATTATTATTAAGAGCTTACTATGTGCCAGGTACTGTACTAAGTGCTGGGATAGATTCAGTATAATCAGGTTGGACACAGTCCCAGTCCCACAAGGGGCTCACAGACTAAGTAGGAGGAAGAAAATGTATTTTACAGATGAGGAAACTGAGGCACAGAGAAGGTAAGTGACTTGTCCATGCGGTGAAACAGCTAAATGGCAGAGTCAGAATTAGAACCTAGATCCTTTAGATCCTTTGACTACCACGCACAAGGTCTTTCCACTAGGTCATTCTTCCTTCTCATAAATTGATCCTAAATAAGCAGAATTTGAAAAATTGTTATAGATCTTTACTTCCCAAACTTTCAAATGACTATTTTTACCTTTAACATTTTGAGTTTTTGAGAAGTAAATTTTCATCAATCAACTTTTGTTTATGCTATAATAAAATAAGATAAATATGCAGTTATTTATTTTGGAATGGGCTTTGTACGATGCATATGGATATAGAAGAAGGAAAGAGAAAGGAAATATGTGTTTCATTAGAGGAAATGTGAATAGATGAGGAAAGATAAGAACTGAGAGGAAGGCAAAGATTGACTGGTTTATATTCTGGAATTGGGTGGCTTAAATTTAGTGAGAGTCCAATTAGATCATTTAAGGAGAGGGGTTGAATTGTGACTTGAGGAAAAGGTTGTAATAGCATAGGCAGCAGGGGCTCAAAAAATGGACCACAGTTTTTCAGTAACAGACAGTGGTATTTTTGAAAGGGTTACTATGTGCCAAGCACTGTAATGAATACAAGATAACCAATTTAGACCTGATCCACATGACACTGAAAATTTCAGTAGGAGGAAGAACAGGCACTTTTACAGATTAGGAAACTCAAGGAAGGAGAAGACAAGTGATGGGCCCAAAGTCATACTGCAGGAAAGTTTTGGAGCCATATAAAGGTTATTTTGTTTTGTTTTGTTTTGCTTTGTTCTGTTGTGCTTTGCTGTCTGTCTCCTCCGTTAAGACTGTGAGCCCGTTACTGGGCAGGGATTGTCTCTATCTGTTGCCGAATTGTACATTTTAAGTGCTTAGTACAGAGCTCTGCACATAGTAAGCGCTCAATAAATACAACTGAATGAATGAAATGAATGAATGACCCATATCCTCTAACACACAAGCCCACACTCCGGTCACTATGTTGTGTTGTACTCTCCCAAGTGCTTAATTCAGTGTTCTGCACACAGTAAGCCACTTTAGCCACTCAATAAATGCCATTGGTTGGTTGATTGATTGAATGGTTATGAAAAATTAAACACAGACATAAGAGCACGCACATGAACGCACACACACTCACTCACACATCCAAGTTTTTCAGCCAGGGCGGTATGAGGAGCTGGCGGTGGGAGGTTCGCTGGGGCTTTTTGAGCTTTGGCAGGCTGGGAAATCCGGTCTGGCAGCAGCAGCAGCAGTGGAGAAGACCAGTCAGCAGCCCGAGGCTGTGGCCGGATTAGCAGCGGTACTCAATCCCGTAGCCGCCACATCACCAACGCCAGGCCATTTACCTGTGGCTGCACTTTGACAGCAGCACTTTGAATCCCGGAGGGTCAGTGGTTCAGGCATTCAAAGTAGTCGGAAGCAGGACGATTCTTCCGGAGGCACGTGGATGTGGAAAATGACAGTGGCAACAGGAAGCCATGGTGGCTGATGGGAAATGAAGCAGTGTTTGCGAGGGACTTCCTGGCGGTTATAATGTAATGGCAGTGGATGGGGCTTCTGACTCCCCACCAGCCCGCTTGAAGCCAGCACTCAGGCTCCTGTTATAGTCTAGCTCTGTTCAAAAAATATAAATTGGACAATTTTCTAATACAGTTCCCTGTGAAGACTCCTCCAAACTGCTTGAAGAATTTTTTCTTTCCAAAACTGTCTTAACTTCTTCAGTTTTATAAGCGGAAGACCCTAAAGTATTCTCAGATGACAAAAATCATAACATCCTTGAACTCACACATTCTAATTAGACTGTACAAACCTGCACCAACTGCTTCTCAATAAAAAAAGAGGAGCCGCTAGATGCCGACATCAATTAACAATCCCAATGAAATATGTGACTTTGGCTCGACCCCATTCATCTTCCCAGCTGCTTAAATGTCCGAAATCCAAAGAAATCAATACACACTGCTGAATTATAAATACGTTTTAGGTATTAATTGGGAGAGTATCCATATGAATGTTGAACTGTCGATATCACAGTTACAATGTGTGCTATGAATCTCATTAGATGTACCAGTGGAAATTCTAGAAAAGCAAGGATAAAACACTACCCACTCCCTTTGTGGAAGCATCTAGGAGGACTGATTCAGCATCCTCCATTTTCTTGTAGATTGACATGAGCATTCAAATGTCCTGATATACTTTCCTGAGATGAAACGTTGAATCAGGGCCAGAGCAAAATGTCAGGCAAACTAGACAGTTATAGTGGGTGCAAAATGATGAGAAGCAGCGTGGCTCAGTAGAAAGAGCACGGGCTTTGGAGTCAGAGGTCATAGCTTCGAATCCCGGCTCTGCCACTTGTCATCTGTATGACTGTGGGCAAGTCACTTAACTTCTCTGTGCCTCAGTTACCTCATCTGTAAAATGGGGATTAAGACTGTGAGCCCCACATGGGACAACCTGATTCCCCTGTGTCTCCCCCAGTGCTTAGAACGGTGCTCTGCACATAGTAAGCACTTAACAAATGCCAACATTATTATCATTATGATATTTGTTAAGCACAGAACTTAGTGCTGGAGTAGATACAAGATAATCAACTTAGACACAGACTTTCCTACATGGGGTTCACAGCCTAGGCAGGATTTATTCCCATTTTTCAGATGAGCTAACTGAGGCTAAGAGAAGTTAAGTGACTTGCCCAAGGTCACCCAGCAGGTAAGTGGCAGATTGGAGATTAGACCCCAGATTCCCTGACTCCCAGACCTGTGTTCTTTCCATTAGGCCACATTGCTTCTCAAGCACGGTCTCTGCTTCTTCAGGATCCCAAGATGGGCAAATATGTCAGGCCTGGAGGGGGGCAGAGAGAAGGGGTACTTAAAAATGGAAGATCTAGCAACAGCCAGTGGCTCCCTCCCTAAAAGACTTAATGAGCATGGCCTATACAGTTTTATTCACCCAGCCAACCCAGATAGGCCCATCTGGAGGGGACCAGGAGAGGGAGGACAAATCTCCTGCAAGGAGAGGATCTTGGAGGTGCTGGGCAGGGACCTGAAAAAAAGAATGGAGAGGCACTTGGAGTTAGCCTGTAATGCCCTCAGGCAAGGATGCAGATTCTTGGGAAAAACACAAAACCCCAACATCTAGCTAACTTTGACTAAATAGTCAAATAAACTAAATAACTTTTTTTCAGAGGAATTCAAGTGGAAATTTCTTCTTTTGGACTCAGTCCTGCTTGAGGCAAACCTAACTTTAAGCACTACTGAGATGTTAATGAATATCGCCCCATTTGGTCCAGTGTGATGGCTTTAGAGGTATGGGCCACAAATCTCTTCCAAGTCTGTCCTAGGATCACTGACCCCAAACTGCATGGGAAGCTTTCCCCTCATCCTGCATTCTTCCATTAGCTCTGCCTCTGACTCATCAGATTTTCAGGCTCCCGAGGGCAGGGCCATGTTTTATATTTTATGGTCATTAAATCAGTGGCATTTATTGAGTGTTTTTCCGTGTGCAAAGCAGTGTACTAAGCCCTTGGGAGAGTACAATACACCAGAGTTGGTAGATCCAATCCTTGCCCACAAGGAGCTTACTGTCTATAGGGGAAAACAGACATTAAAATAGTTAAGGGATTGGAGAAATAGTAGAATATATGAATACTCACATAAATAGTGTGGGGTTGGATGAGAATCAAATTACTTAAGAGTCACATAGCCCAGTGCATAGTCAATGCAGAGGAGAGGTCTGATAGGGAAAATGAAGGGCTTAATCAGGGAAGGCCTCCTGTAGGATATGGGATTTTAGATTTAGGATTTGGAAGTGTTGGACTGTTGTATATGAAGTGGGAGGGAGCTCCAGGTCACAGGGAGAATGTGGGCAAGGAGTCAGTTGGAGGGACAGATGAGCTTGAAGTGCAGAGAGTAGGTTGGTGTTAGAGGAATGGCATGTTCATTCATTCATTATCATTGAATTGTACATTCCAAGTGCTTAGTACAGTGTTCTGCACATAGTAAGCACTCAATAAATACTATTGAATGAATTCAATCATATTTGAGTGCTTACTGTGTGCAGAGCACTGTACTAAGCACTTAGGAGAGTACAATATAAAAATAAACAGACACATTCTCTGCCCACAATGAGCTTACAGTCTAGAGGGGGAGGAAGACATTAATATAAATAAATTACAGATATATACATAAGTGCTATGGGACTGAAGAGCAGATGAACAAGGGGAGTAAGTCAGGATGATGCAGAAGGGAGTGGGAGAAGAGGAAAGGGGGGCTTAGTCAGGGAAGGCCTCTTGGAGGAGGTGTGCTTGCAAAAAGGCTTTAAAGGCAGGGAGAGTCATTGTCTGTCTGATTTGAGGAGAGAGAGCATTCCAGGCCAGAGATTGGACTTTGGGTGAGGGATTGGTGGCGAGATCTAGGCACAGTGAGAAGGTTAGCATTGATTAAATTGACTCCCCCAGTTCTGTTCTGGAAATGTAAGGAGACTGGAAATGCAGGTAGGACTGGTGGAACTGGGAACTGGTGGACTGGTGGAACTCATTTATTCAATATATTTATTGAGGGTTTACTATGTGCAGAGGACTGGGAGAAAAAAAGCAAACTAAAAGACTGGAAAAGTTTCCTGGAGCTGCTGCTGTTTCTAGAACTCTTTCTTCTGAGGGCAAAAAGCTGGGTTATGTCAACAAGATTTCCCCTCTCTGAAGCTCGGAGGATTCTCCTTTTTCAGTGTGGATTCGACAGGAGACAAAACTAAGGCATTTACATGATAAATTTTCCCAAAGCCTCAGCAGCTGTGACTCAGCACTGTGTAGCAAATAGATTTCCTGCCAATTTGGAAGTCTGTCCCGAAAAAGACAGTCAAAAACCCAGCAGTTCTTTCTCCATGATATCAGACTAACAGTCTTCACCCAGCTGCTAGATTTAATGGCTTTAAAAACATGTTGATTCTGCTTATTAAAAATCAAATGTTACTCTGCCTCATTCGCTCTTAGCCACTAGGTCAGGTTTTGACCGTGTGTGACTTGGGAAGGTTTAGAATTCCTCGCGCCCTTTAGAAAGGGGAGCCAGAGGATGATATTTACAAGTTCAAGTGGTTTTTCGGTCAGCTATCATTTTTTATCTGCCACAAGTATATACACAGATGGCGATCACCATCATTAGGAACATGTTTGAACACAAAGTGCTTTCTGGTAAATTGTTGGAAAGTAAACAACCAATGGTTCCACATGAACAAACATGCTGGATCAACAGTGATATAAGGCCATTATTCCTTAATTTCTATATTCAGCTATATTTAGTGTGTGTTAAGAGCACCATTTATTGAGAGCACTCCCCCCAGTCCCTCTGCCTCTTCCAAGATGGTGGCTCTAGGGTTGTGCGTCCATTAGTGGGCCCAGTTGGGCAGGCAGCCACAATGCAGTGGCTGGAGTGAAGAACTGCTCATCGAACCGATTCCTGTAGAGTTTGGAATGTGTTGACACTACGTCACTCTGAGCAGGCTGTGCAGTGTAGTGATGTAGTGGGAAATGTTGCCAACATGTAGGGGTGGTATAATGACTTAGGTTCTGTGTAGCAAAAGTAAAGATGCCACCTGGAATGCAGAGCTAAGTGGACAGTTTTTCCTCACATTTCTGTAATGTGGAATGAGTGAATGGGAATGTTTCAGGGTGATTAGTATAGTGGTCAAGTGTGCACAATAAGCACTCATTAGGTACCACCGATGGATTGGTTGAGACATTTCATTCATTCATTCATTCATTCATTCATTCATTCATTCAATAGTATTTATTGAGCGCTTACTATGTGCAGAGCACTGTACTAAGCACTTGGAATGTACAAGTCGGCAACAGATAGAGACAGTCCCTGCCCTTTGATGGGCTTACAGTATTATCAGGGGATATAGGCAGACAAGAACAATGGCAATAAAAAGAGTCAAGGGGAAGAACATCTCATAAAAACAATGGCAGATACAATCAGGATGATGTACATCTCATTAAACAAAATATACAAAATAAATAGGGTGATGAAGATATATACTGTTGAGCATACGAGTACAGTGCTGAGGGGGTGGGACGGGAGGGGGGAGGAGGAGAGGGAAAGGGGGTAAAAGAGGGTTTAGCTGTGGAGAGGTGAAGGGGGGTAGAGGGAGCAGAGGGAAAAAGGGGGGAGCTCAGTCTGGGAAGGCCTCTTGGAGAAGGTGAGCTTTAAGTAGGGATTTGAAGAGGGGAAGAGAATTAGATTGTCTGTTGAGGAGGGACGGCATTCCAGGACCACGCAGAGGACATGGCCCAGGGGTCGACGGCGGGATAGGCGAGACCGAGGGACAGTGAGGAGGTGGGCGGCAGAGGAGCAGAGCATGCAGGGTGGGCAGTAGAAAGAGAGAAGGGAGGTGAGGTATGAAGGGGCAAGGGGATGGAGAGCCTTGAAGCCTAGAGTGAGGAGTTTTTGTTTTGAGCGGAGGTTGATAGACAACCACCGACTGAGAAGAGAAATAATGAAAACATTGGCCAGGACAAGCCATACATGGTAAAAGTGAACGAACGAATGCTTTCACTCATATGGCTGATCTCTCATTTTTGATATTCACATGCCTTGAGGAGGTTATATTTCCTTATAAAATATTCTTTTAAAACACAAAAAGCTCCAACTTCATGTTTCAAATTATTGACCTGAGAAGGAAGAAGTCTTTTCTATTTTGATGGCTAGCTGAAGACAAACAAGGATGGTGCATTCTCAAAGGGGGAGAAGAGAATAAGGAGGAAAATAAAGGCAAAAAGCACTTACTACACACACAAATATAGTCTTTCTCTTGTCTTTGGTATCCAGTCATTTCCCAACTCCCTCTTCCTTTCCCCACTTCTGTATTCTCCAAACTGCAGCATTTCTCTGAAGTTTGTCAGGGTCTTTTATCTTCCCTGAACTCATTTCTCAATACTTTACTGTCTTCTTCCCTCACCAGTGAACACCCAGAAACCCAAGTGGCTGACATCTGGGACTTAGCACCACTTCTCCCTTATCTTGTGAGGAGGGTTGGCTGAGGAGAAGATAAACTCAGATCTGATTTAGGTGGGATCACTGAATATTCAGAGTCAGGTCCATCTCCCACTTGAGGTTTTTCAGGAAACAGGTGGGTTATGAAAAACCTAAAGAAAAAAAGATCTGCTGCAACTCCAGCCCCACCTCAACTCCCCCCCGCCCATAAATATATGTACACACACTTGCAAACATACATGTATACATACACACACCTCAGTTAATGGTTGGAGTCATGTGGGGAACCCATGTCAGCACCCACCTCTCCCCTTCCCTATGTCTGGGAGGATTGGTCTCAGGGGGGGGAAGAGGAAGTGGGGAATGGGATGACGCCTGGTTACTACAGCCCTGCAAACCTTGGGCCCAGAGGACCAGGGGTCCCAGCTCCCTGGTCAACATTTCCAACTGCAGCTTGAGGAACCAAGTTCAGCTGTCCCAGCCCAGAGTTCAGAGGGATGCCCAGACCTGTGTACCTAGAGGACTGGGCAGAGAAAATGCCCCAGAGAAGCCAGTATAACTGAGGCAGGTCTCCATCTAGGCAGATGGGCAAACCTGAACTGGCCCATCCTGGGCTGACTCTCTGCATTGACAACAAGGTGACAGTGGAAGGGGAGGGAGCAACTACTTCTTAAACCCATCAGCGTAGTGACTGTGTCTTTTCTTTCTGGTGTGCTCTCCTGAGTACAAAGCAGGCAATCAATAAGTAGTCCTGATTGCTAGACTGAAGCAAACCAGTGCTATCTCTCACCTCAGTGCCCCTCACCGCTCTCTCCCCTTTACCCTTTTGTCTTTCTTTTTCTCTCCAGTGTTTCCCTTGACTTCCTTTTCCCCCTTAACCCCCAGGTGCCCACTCTGATAGCTGCTGTAGAATGTCTAATGGATTCTTGATGGTAAGGGATGTTGGTATTTGTTAAGCGCTTACTATGTGCTGAGCACTGTTCTAAGCACTGGGGTAGACACAGGGGAATCAGGATGTCCCACGTGGGGCTCACAGTCTTAATCCCCATTTTACAGATGAGGTAACTGAGGCACAGAGAAGCTAAGTGACTTGCCCACAGTCACACAGCTGGCAAGTGGCAGATCTGGGATTCGAACTCATGACCTCTGACTCCAAAGCCCGTGCTCTTTCCACTGAGCCACACTGCTTCTAAAGGGATAATACCCAGTTGTTTTTCTTGGTTGATTCAGTGAAGATGGAAATCTGAGACTATATCAGTAGGAATTCAATTTAGTTTCATTACAATTTGGCATGTATATGAGGGCGAACACACACACACACACCAGCGTGTCCTATAATCCCACCCCTCTCCATCAGAGCCCACCCTCATCCTTTACATTACTGTTCATAATGCATTCATATGTAAACACTTTATTCTGATACAGAAATTATAAAAACAAACCCCAAGCAACTCCCTCTAAGTCACTTACCCCTCTGCTCATCTAACTTCCCTTTACCTCACAAAGTCACCTAGATCCAGGAATTCAAATGCCCTAACTAACTTGCACTTTGAAACATGGAGAGATGATCCAAAGAGATTATTCTAATCTTGGGTCCTGCCAGGGTGTATTGTTTGTGACTCTTTTGGTTACTTTCATACCCTGCCTCTGTTTTATGGCCCGTGAGTTTTTCAATTATTTCCCTTCAGCCCCTATCTCTACCTCACCATCCCAGTGTTTTTCCCTCTCCAATTTCTGCTTTCTTCCCTTTTTTCCCTTTTCTCATTTTCCTCTTCTCTGCTTTCCCCTGTCCCTCTTTTGGTCCCATCCCAAAGTTGTTAGGTCACTTAAATGACAGAACCTCGCAGGCTAGTTCTGTCCCCTTTGGCCCTGACAGAAGGAGACCGAAATCTCAACATCTGTCCACAGCCTGCTCCATCGCCTTTCAGAGCTGACATTGACAGATGTTTTGGGTAGGGTTTCAGGAGGCCAGCTGTTCATTTTAGCCCCTTCAAAATGCACTAATGGATGCTACTCTCTCCAGAACCCGACTACATTCACCATTTAAAAATCTGAATTAAAGGGGTATTTGCACATGTGGGGCCTGGAACAGGGTTGATCATTCTGTGAGACTTGATGATAAAAGTCCACCATAATGCTATTTTGAATGTCCTTTTGTTCCAGGGAGGTGAGCAATCATCCTTCATTGTTCTTTCAAGAAGGGAATGTGTTTCCCTGGAGGGCAGTGAGTGCTCCTCCCTTGAAATCCTGGGCCAAGAGATGTAAATAAACAGGAAGGTATTCAGAATGAAGCAAATCAAATGAGCAAGTGAATGGGCAAAGTCATTTCTCAGAAACGTTTAAGGAACTCTTGTGAAATTTGGCTCCCAGTCGATTTAGGGGGACAGGCATCTGCAAATATTACAAGGGAATGAACTGCAGGAAGATAAAGGAACTGTTCACATAATGCTGAAGGAAATTTCTTGAAATGCTAGACAGGGTTTAAAGTTCTGTTCTTGGATGTTTCTTGCTTGTACTTGAATTCTTGGGAGGCTATTTTTTTAAGAAGTGGAACACTCAGAAAGACAAGAAATTCTGGGAGAGCCAGTCGAAGCATGGAAAGACTAGCACATGTCACTTCCTCCTTTTGCTTCCCCTACCTATAATTTTCTCCCCTGCATGACTGAAAGCTCTTACAGGGCAGGGATCATATGTATTTAAACTCTCCCAGATGTTTATACAGTGTTCTGTATAGAATGAGTGCTCAATAAATCCCAGTGATTGAACATATGAAGATGGAAAGACGTTAAATGTCCCTAAAACAACCTGAAATCACTTAATGAAAATTAGCCAGAGACACGCTCCATTAGCAACTGAACATTTCTTAGTCTTCTTACATGGTAAAATTGTTATGTGGGAATGTCAGAACACACTAGTAGGAAAATGAAAGCATCGTATAGTATATGCTTAATACTGAGCTACAAGCATGTTAAAATTGCATCATTGAAATAGATAAACTGGCTAAAATATTGAGATAAATTCTTGTTTGGTATACCTTTCATTAGTTGGATGATTTGGAAATAATAATTTCCCCTCTCTACCACTTTAGAATTACTGATGCCATATACTGTCAAATCCAACGGCTGCTTCATGATTCTTGTGGGATCTAGGGAAATGAGGTGGGAAGGAGGAAGGGCAGGTCAAGAAGAGGTATCATATAACCCCTTGTCCAACCAACAGTGAGCTAATGCGTGGAAAATTAATGTACAAAAAGAGTCCTGTGCTTTTCTTGTGCTGTCATGGTCCAGTAGCTGTTTTAGTAAGAGCATGTATTAATGCAACCAGAGAACTTGTGAGAACTGATGACACAAGAGGTGCCAGTCTGTAATACACTAGAGGCATTATCTGTCCTATATTCAGGGCATGGATTATATTCTAATGTGGCTGCAGTCAAAAGGCCTTGGTTTATCCACCTTGGGTTTATCTACCCTCTAAGTACTGATCTCAGAAACTAGATTAGACTGTGAGCCCATTACTGGGCAGGGATTGCCTCTATCTGTTGCCAAATTGTATTTTCCAAGTGCTTAGTACAGTGCTCTGCACATAGTAAGCGCTTAATAAATACTATTGAGTGAATGAATACAGCCTCTCCAGCAAGCTTTAACATCTCCACCTGTCTTTTTCAAGCACTATCAAAGTTCTTATCTCTCTGGCCGGTCATTCTCGGTCTCCTTCGCAGGCGCCTCCTCCCCCTCCCATCCTTTAACTGTTGGAGTTCCTCAAGGGTCAGTTCTTGGCCCTCTTCTGTTCTCCATTTACACTCACTCCCTTGGTGAACTCATTCGCTCTCACGGCTTTGACTACCATCTCTACACAGATGACATGCAGATCTACATCTCTGCCCCTGTCCTCTCCCCCTCCCTTCAGGCTCGCATCTCCTCCTGCCTCCAGGACGTCTCCACCTGGATGTTGGCCTGCCACCTAAAACTCAACATGAGCAAGACTGAGCTCCTCATCTTCCCTCCCAAGCCCGGTCCTCTCCCAGACTTCCCTATCACCGTGGATGGCACGACCATCCTTCTCGTCTCTCAGGCCCGCAATCTCGGTGTCATCTTTGACTCGTCTCTCTCGTTCACCCCACACATCCTATCCGTTACCAAGACCTGCCAGTTTCACCTTTACAATATCGCCAAGATCCGCCCTTTCCTCTCCACCCAAATGACTACCTTACTGCTACAGGCTCTTGTTATATCCCAGCTAGACTACTGTGTCAGCCTTCTCTCTGATCTCCCTTCCTCCTCTCTCACTCCGCTCCAGTCTATTCTTCACTCTGCTGTCCGGCTCATCTTCCTGCAGAAATGCTCTGGGCATGTCATTCCCCTTCTTAAACACCTCCAGTGGTTGCCTATCAACCTCCGCTCCAAACAAAAACTCCTCACTCTAGCCTGCAAGGCTCTCCATCACCTTGCCCCTTCCTACCTCTCCTCCCTTCTCTCTTTCTACTGCCCACCCCGCACGCTCTGCTCTTCTGCCACCCACCTCCTCACCGTCCCTCGGTCTCGCCTATCCCGCCGTCGACCCCTGGGCCATGTCCTCCCGCGGTCCTGGAATGCCCTCCCACCTCACCTCCGCCAAACTAATTCTCTTCTCCTCTTCAAAACCCTACTTAAAACTCACCTCCTCCAAGAGGCCTTCCTTGATTCTATTTATTTGCCATTTTCTATTTAGTTGCCATTGTTTTTACGAGATGTTCTTCCCCTTGAGTCTATTGCCATTGTTCTTGTCTGTCTGTCTCCCCCGAGTAGACTGTAAGCCCGTCAAACGGCAGGGACTGTCTCTATCTGTTGCCGACTTGTTCATTCCAAGCGCTTAGTACAGTGCTCTGCACATAGTAAGTGCTCAATAAATATTATTGAATGAATACTGTATCTGAGTTCTGTCCAATCTTACCCTTCCATTTTCTCTTCCCAAGCACAGAGACTAAAAGTTAAAGACAAATCTATGGGAAAGTGTGACTTCTGTGGAGTTTTTAGTAGGGGCTCAAGGGGCTAACTTTGTGGTACTTAATATATACATGATATCTACAAAAATGGGAGCAATACCATTGAGAATATTCAATAGAAGGTTTGCATGAGTGAAAAAAATGGTTCTTTCTAGGCCAAATCATGATATTTAGGCCCCAGGTTCACTCATCCTCTGGGTAAATAGGTATCTAAAGAAGTCTCGGAAGGAACTGGGTAACATCCTCTTCAGTTAAACCTCAAAGGCTCTGCAGTTGTTAGAGGAATTATGAGGGGCTCTCCAGCTTTCAGTCCAGTCACTTCAAGTAATGATAAACTACGGTGCAATAATTCAAATAGACTCTATTCTCTACTTCTCTATATAATCCAAAGTCAGAGTTCAAATAGTCATAAGAATTAGAGATGGAAAAAAAAAACCCTTAAACTCCTTGAGCCAGGTATCTACATCACTGTGTCAAGTTTCTCTCCTTCAAGTCTCTGCTTGACCCCCCTCCAATCTGGTTTCCATCCCCTTCACTCCACAGAAGCCACCCTCTCAAAGATCACCAGGGATCTCCCAGTGATCTCCTTCTTGCCAAATCCAGTGGCCTTTACTCCATCCTAATCTTCCTCGACCTCTCAGCTGCCTTCAACCCTGTCAACCAGCCCCTTCTCCTGGAAACATTATCCAACCTGGTCTTCACTGACACTGTCCTTTCCTGGTTCTCCTCCTATCTCTCTGGCTGCACATTCTCAGTCTTTTTTGCGGGGTCTTCCTCTGCCTCCCACCCCCTATCTCTGGGGTCCCTCAAGGTTCAGTTCTAGGTCCCCTTCTCTTCTCCATTTACACTCGCACCCTTGGAGAACTCTTTCACTCACATGGCTTTAACTATCACCACTCTGAGGATGACAACCAAATCTACATCTCTATCCCTGATCTCTTTTCCTCTCTGCAGTTTCACATTTCCTCCTGCCTCCAAGACATCTCTACTTGTATGTCCCATTGTCACCTCCAACCTAACGTGTTTAAAACAGAACTTCTTACCTTCCCACCCAAATCGAGTCCTTCCTCTAACTTTCCCATCAACTGTAGATAGGACCACCATCCTTCCTGCCTTTAAAACACTTGATCATCTTGCCCCCTCCTCCCTCACCTCACTACTCTTCTAATATAGCCCAGCCTGCACACTTCATTCCTCTAATGCTAACCTTCTCTCTATGTACCTTGATCTCGTCTATATCGCCGCCGACCTCTAGCCCACATCCTATCTCTACTCATGGTAGAGATAACCTAATCATGATGTCTCATTCTTCTTTCTGCTGTTACCAACTTCTTGCTCATACCTACTCTCCTCCTAGAACTCCCTCCCAATTTGCAGCCTAGAGTACCACTCTCCTCATCTTCAAAGCCCTTCTGAAATCTCATCTCCTCCAGAGGCCTTCCCTGATTAATTCCTAAATTCCCTACTTTATATTCCCAACTTTCAAAACTTCTGTGCCACTTAAGAACTTGAGTAGTCACCCAATATGGCATTTTGTATATATCTTTTTTGCACTCTATTACTTCCTCATATATGTAATCTATTGTCATTTTGGTTTTCCTCGTAAGACTGTAAACTCCTTGAGGGTAGGGACCCTGTCTGCTAAGTATATTGTACTCTTCCAAGCACTTAGTATAGTGTCTGCAAATACTCCTTTTTCCCCATGAGGAGCAATCTTGTAATAAGAATCATCACAATCCATCCCTACTAACAAGCTTTATTGCTCACTGAGGCCATCCCTATACAGATAGAAGGGTCATGCACTCTAAACCCAACTCTGGACCTCTACTGTGTCCTTCAGAAAAATTCTGCTTGAAGGAAAGAAAACCCACAGCTGAACAGAGCTAAGGGTTTCAATGCTGGGAAGAGTTCAGTAGCGGTAAAAACCACTGTCCTTCCCCTCATTACATTCTAGTGGGAAGAAAGACACTTAAACAAATTACAGATAGGGAGAATAGTAGAGTTACATAAAATATGTAAATAAGTACTGTTGAGGTTATGAGAGCCTTAGTGCATAATTAAGCCTACTATATTTAGGCCACTGGATTAGGTACTTGGGAGAGTACAATACATAAAAAGATACAGTACCTGCCCACGAATGACCATGAAAATCTCTGATTGTTCTAAATTGTACACTGCAGTAATCCAAATGGTATATAGAGCATGGATACCCCAAACCACTATTGACCAGTTCACAGTGAAATCTATATTAAAATCTTCTTCAGGTGATTCTAAGGGATAGCCACAGCCAATAGCTTTTAAGCATTCCTATTTGAGTGTTCTGGAGACTTTTAATGATGCTTGTTGAGTTCAGTCCCAAAGGAGCTGGGAATAAAGAAATTGAGAATATGAATAAAGCCTATTCAAGGCTTTAACTGGTAGGGTATTAACCTGATGTTCCTCCTGTCCTAGGAGGAACAACTGAAGTAAAAGAGATTTTAGGTAGGCACCAGAAAGCATTGCTTGGCTCTCCAGATGATAAAATCCTGGTGCAGGCCACCCAAGGAGGACATTGGATCTTCATTCTGGAAGTATTAAAGAAAAGTCTAGAACACCATCCATGGAAGATCATTCACCTAACCCTGAGGTCCTTCCTGTCCTGTAATTAGAATGAATCTAAATGTAGCTTCATCTAAAATGTACAAGATGCCTTATCCAAAAGAACTCTGAAATATTGATTGCATTTGATAATAAAAGCAAAGATACAATTGGGCATAACATTAACCAATGTTCGTATGTTTTCTTGACTCTCTCTATATATAACTTAATAATAATGATAATAACAATTGTTATTAACAGTAATAATAATGTGGGATTTGGTAAGGACTATGTGCCAAGCACGATCCTGCGTGCTGGGGTAGGTACAAGATAATCAGGTCCCTCATGGGGTTCAAAGTGTAACTAGAACAAGTATTGAATTACCATTGTACAGATGAGGGAATTTAGGCACAGAGGAATTAAGTGGCTTGCCCAAGTTCACACAGCAGGTAAGTGGCAGAGCCGAGATTAGATTCCAGATCCTCTAACTCCCAGGCCCATGTTGTTTCCACTAGGACCCAGAATTAATTATAATCCCTAGAAAAAAGTTTGACATTGTACAGAACAAGTCTTTTGAAATGAATCCCACCAAACCCATTTTTAACCTTTCTTTCCCATCTCTCCCAAATTTACATAACCAGTCCTGATCTTTCTCCATCTCTACAGTCTCATATTTCCTCCTGCCTTCAGATCATCTTTACTTGGATGACCCGCCAACACCTCTAGCATAACATGTCCAAAATATAACTCTTCCTCATCCCACCCACACCCTGTCCTTCCCCAGATTAACCCATCACTGTAATGACAATAACAATAATAATAATGGTATTTATTCATCACTTACTATGTGCCAAGCACTGTTTTAAGTGCTGTGATATATACAAGGTAATCAGGTTGTCTCATGAGAGGCTCACAGTTTTAATCCCCATTTTACAGATGAGGTAACCGAGGCACAGAGAAGTTAAGTGGCTTGCCCAATGTCATACAGCAGGCAAATGGCAGAGCCAGGATTACAACCCATGTCCTCTGACTCCCAAGCCCATGCTCTTTCCACTAAGCCAAACTGCTTCTCTGTAGACAACACCACCAACTCCTTATCTCACAAGCCCATAATCTTGGCATTATCGTCTTCTCTTCTCTCTCATTCAACTCACACACTTTCCCAAATGCTGAGTACAGTAGGTACACCCAGTAAGCACTCAATAAATACCACTGTTTGATTGATCGTTATTCATTCTGTGACCAAATTCTGTTGGTTCTACTTTCACATTGTTAAAGTCCACCCTTTCCTCTCTATCCAAACTGCTACTATGCTGATCCAACCCCTTATTCTATTCTGCTTTGACTACAACATCAGACTCCTTCTTGACTTGTTACCTCCTGTCTCCCTCCAAGCTAATCCATCCTTCCCTCTGCTGCACAGAGCATTTTTCTAAAAAAAAATTCTGTCCGTGTTTCCCCACTCATCAAGAACCTCCAGTGGTTGCCCATCCACCTCTTCATCAAACAAAAACTCTTCAACATAGACTTTAAAGCACTCAACCGCCTTGCATCCCCCTACCTTCCTTTGCAGATTTACCCAGCATACACGTTTTGCTCCTCTAAAGCCAATCTACTCACTGTCTACCTTGCCACTGAACCCTAATCCAGGTGCTGCCTCTGACTTGTAACTCCCTCCCCCTTCACATAGGACCCCTCTCCCCACCTTCAAAGCCTTATTAAAAGCACATCTCCCCAAGACACCTTCCCCAACTAAGCCCTCATTTTCCCTACTCCTACTCCCTTCCGGATCACCATTAAACTTCAGTCCCTGCAGCACTTATGTACATGTCTGCAATGTATTTATTTACTTATTTCTCCCTTCTCCCTCCCCCTCTAAACTATTAGTTACTTGAGGGCAGGGAACAGGTCTAACAAATCCCCTGTACTCTCCCAACCATTTAGTACACTGTTCTGCACACAATATGTATTCAGTGGATTGACTGATTGATTTTTACTAAGTTGGCTACGGTGTAAAGCTTGGCAAGTTAACTTCTCTGGGTCTCAGGTTTCTCATGTGTAAAATCATGATTCAGTACTTGCTCTCCTTTCTGTGTGTACTGTGAGCCTTGTGGAACATGGACTGTGTCCAACCTGATAATCTTGTCTATACCCCAAGGTTGAGTACAAAGCTCAATCAATCAACATTCATATTTTCTGAGCATTCCTGTGAGCACTGTACTCAGAGCTTGGGAGAGTACAATATAACAATGTAACAAAAACATTCCCTGTCCAAAGAGAGCTTACAGTCTGGGGGGGGAGACATGAATTAATATGAATATTAAATGAATATATTACAGATATGTACATAAGTGCTGTGGGGCTGGGAATGAGAATGAACAAAGGCAGCAAGTCAGGGCAACACAGAAGGGAGTGGAAGAGAAGGAAATGAGGGCTTAATCAGGGAAAGCCTCTTGGAGGAGACGTGCCTTCGATAAAGCTTTGAGGGTGGAGAGAGTAATCGTCTGTCAGATATGAAGGAGAAGGGCGTTCCAGGCCAGAGACAGGATGTGGCTGAGAAGCTGGCAGTGAGATAGAAGAGACTGAGGTACAATGAGTGGGTTAGCATTAGAGCAGTGAAGTGTGTGGGCTGGGTTGAAGTAGGAGAGTACTGAGATGAGGTAAGAAGAGGCAAGATGATTGAGTGGTTTTACAGCCGATGTTAAGGAGTTTCTGTTTGATGCAGAGGTGGATGGGCAACCACTAGAGGCTCTTGAGGAGTGGGGAAACATAGCCTGAACAGTTTTGTAGAAAAATGATCCAAGCAGTAAGGTGAAGTTTGGCCTGGAGTGAGGAGAGACAGGAAGCAAGGGAAGTTAGTATGGAAGCTCATACAGTAATCAAGATGGAATAGGATAAGCAATTGGAGTAAAGTGGTAGCAGGTTGGATATTTTGCACATAGAAGGTTCTTAACAAATGCTAACCAATTTTTTTCTTCATTGAGTCTATTGCAATATCATGTAAAACAAGAACTAAATAATAATTGAATGCTTTAATATGGATTTTCATTACAAACGTTGCCGTCATCTGATATGTTAATAAATGATATAGTACTCTGCTTTCATTGCAGTATACCCTTATCATACTATTTAAATCCCAGGAAAGATTATGATTTTGAACTTTTAACTGTCATCTAAACTCATTCATTACTATTTATTGAGTGCCTAATATCTGCTGAACAGTGTACTAGGTATTTGAGAGCTGTTATATTAAAAATAACAATAATAATAGCGATTATGTTATTATTGTTAAGCATTTACTTGGTGCCAGGCACTGTACTAAACTCTGGGGTGGATATACGCAAATTGAGTTGGAAACAGTCCCTGTCTCACTTGGGGCTCACCCCCTCAATCCCCATTTTGCAGATGAGGGAACTGAGGCCCAGAGAAGTGAAGTGACTTATCAAAGGTCACACAGCAGACATGTGGCAGAGCCAGCATTAAAACCCATGATCTTCTGACTCCCAGGTCTGTGTTCTATCCACTACACCATGATACATTCCCCGTCCTCAAAGAGCTGACAGTCTAATGGGGAGGAAAGACAGAAATTGCATTCATGCAGTGAGGAGCACAAGGAACAGCATAGATCCAAGTAGTGACTGCAAAAAATAAATAAATGAATACATAATTCAATTCAGTTCAATTGAATCATATTTTTTGAGTACTTACTGTGTGCAAAGCACTGTACTAAGCACTTAGGAGAGTATAATATAACAATAAACAGGAAAAATAATTATAAGGAATAAGTAAATGAATAAATACAGAAAGATAGCTGTTTGTGACATGACCTGTGGTAATTAACTATGGAGGAGGTGGGATTTCAGGAGGGCTTTAAAGAAGGGATACTTTTAGAAGTCTAAAATACCATTTATTTTAAGTACAGAGTTCACAAATTTCTCAGTTAATCAATAGTATTTATTGAGAGTGAAATCGAGTTGGTAAAAATGATCCCAACCCCAAGGAGCTTACAATCTCCTGGGGAAGAAAAACATCAATCAGTCATATTGACTGTACATCTAAATAAATTACAGATATGGGAAGAAACAGAGTATTAAGGACATGTACATGAGGCCTGTTGGGGTGGGGTGAGTATCAAAGAGCTTATAAGGTAGGGACCCAAGTGCAAATTATTATCATAATTTGTGGATTTACATGGATTTTTACATAATTCATTGGTCCTATTATGTTTTTGTAGCCTGAAGCATAATAGGAGAGATTGAAACACCAGATTATTACAATCACCTCTGATTTTCCTCCACAGGCAGTAAAAACTGGTTTTTCAAGGGAAAAACAGAAACCTGTTTTCAGAAAGGATTGTAGAGTCTATTCATTTTATTATATCATATAGGTATTGTCAATGCTTCCTGCCGCTTATTTAAATGATATTTAATCATAAAAATATAATTGAAAAAGAAATTGACTTGGAAATCACCCCAAATTCTTCATGATTGTCTCATGACTCAGGATGTTGTGGGATTTACTTCATTGCTTGGGCCTGTAATTTAGTAGGGGTTATAATTGAGCTCACATTATAGACGGGAAGCATCAAGTAGACTCATCATATGGAACAATTGGGAATTGTCTCCATTATAGTAGTTAAATTAGCTTTCCCCAGGGTAATACGAGTTTGGACAAGATAATCTTCTCCTACCTAATGAAAATTGACACAGGAAGATGACAAATTCTCTTTTTTCTCCTTTTTCCATAAAGGAGATCAAAGAAACCAAGTGTTCCAAGATAGTTCGTGAACTAGGGTCACAAAAATAATCAATTTTTCTCTTGTTCTCTCACAGAATTAGAAAAAAAAATTTAAGTAACTGTCCCCTAATAATTTTCCTTCTGGATAGTACAAACGTTTCTTCTCTCTGCTCTCCAGCAAGAAGTCTCATATCAAATTTGTTAACTGCTTAACACATACCATTAAAAAAAAATAAATTTTATCTAGCTTAATTTTAGGATTGATTTACTCTTTCTGAATTCCAGTATATCACTCTTCTTTCCCCATATCAGTCCTTTAACAGAGTTTGATGATTGCCTACTTATTAAAAGCACTGTATTTAATTGAAAACCATTTGTGGCTAATGGTATGGACAGGTGAACCGTACAATCATCAAGATGGAATAAATAAAACTAAGTGAATAGCATATATGTACCACTCCCCCTGCAATTTCAAAATCGTGGTTTTCTATGGCAAGATTCTCCCCCTCTAGAATGTAAGCTCCTCATGGGCAGGGGACATGTCTACTGACTCTGTTTTATTGAACTCTTCCAAGTGCTTAGTACAGCACACAGTAAGCACTCAATAAATGCATTTCATTGAACAATCAATTCTACCTGCATGTCATAGTATGGTTTCTAATTCCTTCCTCATGGGAATGCAGAGATTGTCTTTAGGGTGCTGTAATCTGCTACTCTCCCTGCCTGGTATTGTTTTTGTTTCTATATCATAAGTCTGTGAGCTTCTTAAAGTTTCTTCTCCAGAAGTGACTTTTTCTATTTGCTGTACAGTAAGCTGATGTATCTGTTGCTGAAAGTCTGCCACAGATAAGTCAAATCATTTAAGATTTTGCTTCATCATATCTTCAAATCCTATCCCGACTCTCCCCTTGTCAGCTGTGTGACTGTGGGCAAGTCACTTCACTTCTCTGTGCCTCAGTTCCCTCATCTGTAAAATGGGGATGAAGACTGTGAGCCTTACATGGGACAACCTCATTCCCCTTTATCTACTCCAGCACTTAGAACAGTGCCCTGCACGTAGTAAGTGCTAAACAAATACCAACGTTATTATTATTATCTTCTGTCGTCCTTGATACGGTTTCCCAAATTTAGTTCAATAAATGTCAATTGTTCAAGTATTCTGTTTTGATGTACTCATTCATTTATTCAATCATATTTATTGAGCACTTACTGTGTGCTGACCACTGTACTAAGCACTTGGGAAAGTAACAACAATAATCACATTCCCTGCCCACAATGAGTTTACAGTCTGGATGGGAGGGGGGAATAGTCATCAATACAAATAAATAAAATTACAGATATATACCTAAGTGCTGTGCGGCTGGGAGTGGGGAAGAGCAAAGGGAGCAAGTCAGGGAAATACGGAAGGGAGTGGGAGCTGAGGAAAAGTGAGGCTTAGTCTGGAAAGGCCTCTTGGAGGAGATGCATCTTCAATAAGGCTTTGAAGGGACGGAGAGAAATTGTCTGTTGGTTTGAGGAAGGAGGGCATTCCAGGCCAGAGGCAGGATGTGGGCTAGGGGTCGGCGGTGAGACAAGCAAGATCAAGGCACAGTGAGAAGATTAGAACTAGACAAGCAAAGTGTGTGGGCTGAGTTGTAGAAGGTGAGACGTGAGATGATGTAGGAGGGGGCAAGATGGTGGACCACTTTAAAGACAATGGTGAGGACTTTTTGTTTGATGCAGAGGTAGGTGGGCAACCCCTGGAGTTTTCTGAGGAGCGGCATGACATGTCCTGAATGTTGTTGTAGAAAAATGATCTGGGCAGCAGAGTGTAGTATGGACTGGAGTGGGGAGACACAGGAGGTTGGGCGGTCAGCAAGGAGGCTGATGCAGTAATCCAGGTGGGAGGGATAGGATGAGTGATTGTATTAACAAAGTAGTTTGGATGGAGGGGTAAGGGCAGATTTTAGATGTTTTCACAAAAGTGGGACCGACAGGATTTAGTGATGGATTGAATCTGAGGGTTGAATGACAGAAAGGAGTGAAGGAAAATGTCAAGGTTCCAGGCTTGTGAGACAGGAAGGATAGTGGTTCCGTCTACAGTGAAGGGAAAGTCATGGGGAAAACACGGTTTGGGTGGGAAGATAAGGAACTCTGTTTTGGACATAAGTTTGAGGTGACAGGAGAACATGCAAGTAGGGATGTCTTGAAGGCAGGAGGAGATGCAAGACCAGAGAGAAAGAGAGAGATCAGGGCTGGAGATGTAGATTTAGGTATCATCCTTATACAGGTGGTAGTTGAAGCTCTAGGAGCGAATGAGTTCTCCAAGGGAGTGGAGTGGGTGTAGATAGAGAATAGAAGGGTACCAGAACTGAATCTTGAGGGGCTCCCACTTAGGGGATTGGAGGCAGAGGAGGAGTCCCTGAAAGAAATTGGGAATGAATGGCCAAAGAGATAAGAGGGGAACCAGGAGAGGACAGAGTCAGTGAAGCCAAGGTTTGATAATGTTTCCAGGAGAAGGGGATGGTCCACAGTGTTGAAGATAGCTGAAAGGTCAAGGAGGATTAGGATGGAGTAGAGGCTGCCGCATTTGGTAAGAAGGAGATCACTGATGACCTCTGAGAAGGTCTGTTTCTGTGGAGTGAAGGGGATGGAAGCCAGATTGGAGGGGGAAAGGAGAGAATTGGAGGAAAGGAACTTGAGATAGCAGGTGTGGACAACTCACTCAAGGACTGTGGAGTGGAATGACAGGAGGCAGATGGGGCGATAACTGGAGGGAGCTGTGGGGTCAAGGGAGGGTTTTTAGGATAGGGGAAACAAGGGAAAATTTGAAAGCAGTAGGAAAGAAGCCATTAGAGAGCAAATGGTTGAAGATGTCTGTTAGGGAAGGAAGAAAGGCAGGGAATGAGAGTTTAGATAAGGTGCAAAGGAATGGGGTCGGATGCACAGGTGAACGTGTTGGCTTTTGAGACAAGGCAGGAAAACTCCTCTAAAGACACTGCTGGGAAGGATAGGAGAGTTGAAGAGGAGTCCAAAATGGGGATGGACTGAGGAGGGGCCGGGACAATTTTAGTGATCTCACACCTGATAATGTCAATTTTCTCAATAAAGTAGGTGGCCAGAGCACTGCGGGCAAGGGATGGGGGAGGTGGGGAGAAGGCAAGCCTTAAGGGGAGTTAAATGTCTGGAACAACTGGCAAGGGCGATGGGCATGGGTGTCAATAAGGGTGGAGAAATAATATTGTCGGGCAGAGGAGGGGTCAGAGTTAATTCATGCAAGGATAAACTTGAAATAGACAAAGCCATTCTGATATTTAGATTTTTGCCAGGAAAGCTGTGCAGCTCAAGCATAAGAGAGAAGGGGGTGGACTGTGCAGGTGATCCAGGGCTGTGGGTCTGTAGTAGGAGATCGACAAAGGGATAGGGGAGGGAGGGAGTTGAGTTCAGTAGAGAGGGTCCTGTTGAGACTGTCTAATTGGTCATCAAGGGAGGGTAGTTTGGGTATGGAGGCTAAGTGGGCCATGATGAGTTGAGAAAATTAGATAAGGTCCAGGAATCGGAGGTCTCTGTGGGGGAATAGTACAGATTTATGGAGAGGAGGTTTATGGGAGAGGAGGCAAGTGAGGAGGTTGTGGTTAGATAGAGGGATTTCAGAGTTGGTGAAGGTAGAAGCAGTGGTTAGAGATGATGAAATCAAGTGTGTGTACAAGTGGGTGAGTGGACTAGGCATGGTGGAGCAGGAGGTCAGCAGAGTTGAGGAGTGATAGAAGATGGGCAGCAGACACACACACACACACACACACACACACACAAATTCACACAATGACTGCATTTCAGTAACTCATATATCTTGCTAGATTATGTTAAGTACGGCTCATAGGTAATAGGAATGGAACTTCTCTAGAGGTCAGGTTGAATTCAATTCTAATAGTCATAGAGAAGGTTGGGTGATATTACAGGACTACAAATTTTCAGTTTGGTCTGAAGCTTGAGGGCATATTGACACCAAAACATGTGCCTATCAATCTCCCTGAGGTGCATTGGTTCAATTTTCTACTTTTTTGTCTATCCTTGAACGACTGGACAAAATATTACCTAGGTAGTAGAATTCTCAAATAATACTGAGTTATGTGTTGCTCATGGAGATTCATTGTGTGAGAAATCTGGGATGGGTGCAGGTTACACATAATTTCATTCTTTTTTAAGTTAATTGTGAAGCAACTGAACTTTGCTGAGTCTATGAATTCCCTCTGCTCCTCCCCCTCTCCCTTCCCCTCCCCACAGCACTGAGCTCATTTGTATATATTTTTATTACTCTATTTATTTTGTAAATGAGGTGTACATCCCCTTGATTCTATTTATTGCGATTAAGTTGTCTTGTTTTTGTCTGTCTGTCTCCCCCGATTAGACTGTAAGCCCGTCAATGGGCAGGGATTGTCTATGTTACCCAATTGTACATTCCAAGTGCTTAGTAGAGTGCTCTGCACATAGTAAGCGCTCAATAAATATTATTCAATGAATGAAGGACTACTTAATCATCTAATCATAGAGAAGCAGCATGGCTTAGTGGAAAGAGCCTGGGCTTGGGAGTCAGAGGCTGTGGGTTCTGATCCTGGCCCTGCCACTTGTCTGCTATATGACCTTGGGCAAATCACTTAACTTCTCTGTGACTCACTTACCTCATCTGTAAAATGGGGATTAGTGAGCCCCACGTGGGACAACCTGATTACCTTGTATCTACCCCATTGCTTAGAACAGTGCTTGGCCCATAGTAAGCACTTAACAAATACCATCATTATTATTATTATTATTACCTGCATTTTTGGGGGGTATGTGCTTCTAGAACTCAGGATTCTTCACTGTTACGACTGATAACGGAAAAGATTTAGATCTTAGAGTTCAGTTAATTCTGTCAGCCATAAATGATCTTAAATTCCAGCTTTAGCTTCCTTTATTCTTTAATACAAATAATTTGTAAGATCTTAACATTTCCCTTCTCTATAGTATTCAGAAGCCTATTTCTTCCCTCTACTCCATGGCATTTTTTGCTTCATTCCTCATAAAGTGATGAGTCAATCAAGTGATCAATTAACAGTATTTATTGAGTGCTTACTTTGCGCAGAACATAACACTAAGTACTTGGGAAAGTACAATGAAATAGAGTTGGTAGACACATTCCCTTTCCACCCTGCCCACAAAGGGCTTATGGTCTACAGGGGTAAACAGACTTTAAAATAAATTACAAATAAGGGAAATACTAAGCATAAAGATGGATATTTATATAAGCTTTGTGGGGCTGAGCTGAGTTTCGAAGTGCTTAACAGGTACACAGCCAAAGTGCTTAGGCAGCACAAAAGGGAGGATGGCTAGGGCAAATAAGGGCTTAGTTAGGAAAGGCTTCTTAGAGGAGATGTGATTTTAGGGGGGCTTTGAAGCAGGGAAGAGTGGTGAACTGTTAGATATGAAGGGGGAGAGAGTTGCAGGCCTGAGAGGAAATCTGGCCAAGGTGTCAATAGCAGGATAGATCAGATTGAGATACCAAGAGTAGGCTGTCATTAGAGGAGCAGAGTGGCATGTTGGGTTGTAGTAGGAAATCAGAGAGGTAAGGCAGGAGAAAGATAAATGATTGAGTTCATTAAAGCTGATGGTAAAGAGTTTCTCTTTGATGCTGGCGTGGATGGGTGACTATTGGATGTTTTTGAGGAGTAGGGAGCTATGGACTGAACTTTTTTCAGAAAAATGATCTGGGGAACAGAGTGACCTGGAGAGAGGAGAGACAAGAAGTAGGGAAAACAGTGAAAAGGATGATGTCAAAGAGGAAAATGATAAGTGCTTGTATCAGCATAGTAGTAATTTGGGTGGATAGGAAAACTCAGATTCTGCAGACATTGTGAAGGTAGAATGAACAGGATTTGGTGAGAGATTGAATTTTTGGTTGCACTAGAGTTTGTAAGTTGAGGATAATGCTAAGATTACCTGTTTCTGAGACAGGGAGGATGGTATTGCTGTCTTCGGTGATGGGAAAAACAGGCAATGGGCAGAGTTTCAGGTAGAATATGAGAAGTCCTGTTTTCAAGATGTTAAGCTTGTGGTATCTGGGACATCCAGGCTCATCCAGGTAATAATGATAATAATGTTGGTATTTGTTAAGTACTTACTGGGTGTTGAGCACTGTTCTAAGTGCTGGGGTAGATACAGGGAAGACAGTGACTTGCCCAAAGTCACACAGCTGACAGGTAGTGGATCCGGGATTAGAACCCATAACCTCTAACTCCCAAGCCCGTGCTCTTTCCACTGAGCCAAGCTGCTTCTCTAGATATAGGTAGGAGGAACTGCAGGACTGCAGAGAAGAAGAGAGGTTAGTGCTCAAGAGGTAGAGATGATAGTTGAATCTGTGGGAGTGAATGAGTTCTCCAAGCGAGTGGATGTAGATGGATAATAATAATAATAATGGTATTTATTAAGTGCTTACTAAGAGTCAAGCACCGTTCTAAGCGTTTGGGTGGATACAAACAAATCGGGTTGAACACAGCCCCACGTGGGGCTCACAGTCTCAATCCCCAATTTACAGATGAGGTAACTGAGGCACAGAGGAGTGAAGCAACTTACCCAAGGTCACACAGCAGACAAGTGGCGGAGCGGGGATTAGAACCCATGACCTTCTGACTCCCAGGCCCATGCTCTATCCATTATGCCATGCTGCTTCTCTAAAATAGTTGGGGGTCCCAGATCTGAACCTTAAGGGAACCCCAAAGTTAGAGGATGGGAGGCAGAGGAGAAGACGGAAAGAGAGGATGAAGAAGCAGTCATAGTGATAGAGATAGACCCAGGAAAGGAGTGTCTCAGTGAAGCCAAGATTAGATCATGTTTCTAGAAGGTGGTCCACAGTGTTGAAGGCAAAGAAAGGTCAAGGAGAATTAGGTTGAACTAGAGGCCATTAGATTTTGCAATAACAAGGTCAGTGGTGTCCTTAAAGAAGACTGCTTCCAAGAAGTGAGTGGGGTGGAAGCCTGATTGCAGGGGGTCGAGGAAAAGCTGGAGAAGAGGAAGTTGGGGCCGTGAGTGGAGACAACTCACATGAGGAATTTGAAGAGAATGATAGGAGGGAGATGGGGTGATAACTGGAGAGTGCCTTTGGGTCAGGAGAGGTTTGGTTTTTTTTAGGATAGGGGTTACATGGTCATGCTTGAAAGAAGTAGGGAAGGAGCCATTGGAAAGTGAACAGTTGAAGATTGGTGGCCAGGGAGAAGAAGAGAGGGGACAAGTGGTTGCATAGCAGTGCTTTCAGACCAGTGAAAATCAGAAGTCCTGGGTTCTAATCCCAGTTCAGCAAATTATGGAAACACCTACTGCAGTAGGTATTTATTGAGCACTTACTGTGTGCAAAGCATTGCACTAACTTCTTGAAAGAGTAAAATGTAGCAATCAACAGATATATTCCCTGACCACAAGGAGTTTACTGGTGACTCTCTCTGTTCAAAGAACAACCCAGGATATTCCTCAACAGGGACAGATCCAGCTGGAATCCTGAAAACTCCGAAAAAGTAACTGGTTAACATGGATGGCGAAGATCAAAATGGTTACCAAGGTGCTGCACGAGCTTAAGAGAAAGTGCTGGGAGTGAAAGAGGGCATCCTCCCACCATGACACTGAGAGTCCCACTTGGCCCCTCCTTCTCTAGCTGAGGAGGAGCAAGGGACTGAGGCTTTTGCAGCTTTCAGAATGTTGGGCTGCTGCCATGACTGTAACTATGGCTGAAGATGTTGGATTCTGAGCCACAAAGAGCTGGAAATTCTGCTCCTATAGCCACAGTATCCTATACCTTTGGTTGTATATATTGTCTTTGTCTCTGATGTTGTTTTTTGTAATCGATTTCTCATGTCTGTCACCCAACCTGATTCCCCTCCCTTGAGGACCAGTGTCCATTTTTAACTTTCCCATCTTAGCTTTTATCCCAGCATTTAGAGTTACCCAGGTCCCCATTTAGAGTTACCTCTCCCCCTATTCTGGCAAGGGCACCGATGATCTCTGGGTACTGGCTTGGAGCAGTTCTAACTTACTTTATACCCATTAGGTCAATAAAGCTGAGCTTATTGAATGCATCCCCTGCAGATTCTTGTCCTCAGGGAGAGAGCTCTTCTCTGCCCAAAGACCCAAAGACCAAGGGACCCAGAATCCCAGTACCACAATTACAAACACACAGACTCCAGCATACAAGACTCTGGAAACAAGAGTCTAGAGACAACAATGAGAGAGAGAGAGTCCTGCCCCACTTTCAGGCTCACCTCATGAAAGCTTCCCAGATGGTGGAGAGACACAGACCACTTCCTTCTCAGTCACCTGCACAAGCATAGTTTGCATTCGTGTCACAAGACCATTCCAATGAGTCTCTCACCAGGTAAAATTTATTATCTTTGCCACTGTGCATGCTTGGTTGCTATGGCGAGGGCACGGGTCGACTCCCAGGTGGTCTCCTACATCCAGAGGGGTCTCCGATCAAATTCCAGTTTGCTGCCACCAAGTCTCCCTCTGTCTAGGGCATCTTCCCCTCTTCACACAATCCCGGCATTATCTTGGGAACTGGGTCTCCTTGACATGGATGCTTCACCTACCCCATCTCAGAACATCTCAGTGGCATATTTTAAGTGCTTACTCTGTGCAGAGAACAGCACTAAGCACTTGGGAGGGTAGACTACAACAGAATTGCTAGACACACACCTTGCCCCAAATCAGCTTACAGTCTTATCTCAACATTTACCTTTTCCTTCCCCCAACACTTTAGTGCAGTGCTCTGTACATAATAAACACCCTCAATAAATACCATTATTCTACTAGTAATTGACAGTGCCTAGTATCTGGAGTAGCATTTGGGGAACAAGAAGGAAGCCGATTCTTCCCCCTTTCCCAGCAAGTGGGTGGTAGAAACAAGCTATTTAGGCTTCAAAGGAAAAGAAGCAAGGGATGGAGGAGATGGAATGGTGTAAAAGCAACACTGGGGAGTGAGAAGGAAGCCAACTACTCCTCCTTTCCCATTGCGTCTGGGCCAGTGGATGAAGATGAGGCCTCCTCTAGAGAGAGCAGCAGGGGAGACTGTGTCATCTTGGGAGAGCAAGGTTTTACCAGTCGAGAGGAGGAGATACTGGGCCAGGAACAGGTCAAGGATGAAAAGACGCTTATGAAGAGAAGCTTTCCCATGATCGAGTGGGGTTCCGCAGGCTTCACTTCCCATGTGGGACAGATACTGTGTCTGATCTGATTGTATTATAACCATTCCAACCCTGCACAATTCTTAGCCCATAGTAAGAGCATAGCAGATGCCATGGTTATTATTTCTTATTAGCACATAGGGCACTGAGCAATCGATAATCACTGTATTCGGTTCCTTCACGGTGCTTCTCCGTTCTCAAATCTCAGTGAAAGATTCCATCCATCATTTGTATAGGAAACACTTTTTTTCTGCAACCCTATTATCTCGTGCATCCCTGAAAGTGTTTAGATGTTGTGGTTGGGGGAAAGAGGGCGGAGCTATGTGCAGAATTAATACTTTGTCCCAAGATTTCTTTTATAGTTGCGTGTTCCTGTCGAGTCCTGGAGTGCAGCCCAGGCAGAATTAACTTACGATATTACAAATTATGCACATCGTTACTAGAGTAATTATACCATCATTATCCATTCCATTTCTTAGAATTTCATTATTTGGCAGCTAGCAATATGCCCTGCCACAATAGCTATTTTTGTGCCAGAGTTCACGGCTGGTTAATTTGAGATCAATTAAAGATAAAAATATAATATTAACTAACGTAAGTTGGCTATAACTAATTTGCACTGAAATCAATTGTTTGAAACAGTCTTGAAATGTCCTTATCATCTGAATCTGACACATTGCACATTAAAGACACTATCACAGATACAGTGGTCTACACATGCCTGTATCTCTGCTTTCAGAGAATTAAGAAGTTGGCCTGCTTTTAAGAATGGGAACAAGTCCCCGAAGCTTAGCTAAATATTATTAGCTTTAAGAAACCTCAACACTGCAAAATGAAAAAGGAAAATTCAAGTGGTGCTTAAGGACCATCAAATGCAAACCTAGGAAAAACTAGTCAGTCCGCACACCCTCATCTTCTCAGAATAATTACCGTTCTGCCTTGATTTCTGCAGTTCCCGCTATTTGGCATTGTGTGGGTGTGTGTCTGCACTGTGTGATTGAGGAACAACTAATTTGCTTATTTATTTGATTTTTACAAATGAATCTGTCTTCGGTTCTGTTTCTGTTACTACCCCCCAAACATCCTTGCCTCATTCTGGAACATTTGACTTTTTATAGAACTAAACTATCCCCATAATTTCCCTTTGATAATAAATGTTATCATGGTTAGAATGAATTTAGCACATTTCAATTAATCTCACAGGCTGTCCTCCCACCTTTGCTGATCTTCTCAAACAATCTCAACCCATTTATAATGGTTTTATTCCTCTTATTCCCTCTGAACTCTAGCATTATTTAGAACACTCATGTTCAACTTCTTTGAATCCAGTTTTTTAAACTCTATTATCTACTCCTGAAGTTTTATTCTTATTAGCTGACATGTGTTGTGAATTTGTCATAGTCCTTGTCCCAACCAATTTCTTTTCAACAGATCTGGTACCACTTTCTGTTTAAAAATAGCTTCATCCTCTTGATGTTTTCTTCTGCATACTATCACTTTAGCTCTGAGAACACATCACATCATCACTTTTTTTTTCTATTTCATATCATCCCCTTTTCTTTAAATGTCTTCTCCTACATTTCCTAACTTGTGAGACACTGAGTTTTGACTTTCTCCTAAGTACCCATCCCATTACTAAAGGTTTGATTCAGTTATTGAATAGTGTCTAATAGGGTGGTTGGTCTTCAGAGCCTTTTACATTTGTAAATAGTTGCCTAATTATTGAGACCCAATTTTCTACTAATGGTACATTAGCCTCAACTGACATAAAGGAAAAATGCCACTCACTGTGGCTCATTATCTGTCACAATTTTACCCCATACACTGTGCTTATAAAAATAAATTTAATTAAAATTATTATATTTGTCTTGCTGGTGCTCTGGAGGACAACAATTTTGGGAGTGTTTGAATAATTGTTTTAATTATTGAATTAAATCACTATATAAATAATTCAATAATCATTTAAATGAATCTTGGGGAATAAACAGAAGCAATGGAATTTAGTGACATGTGCATAATTAGTTATTAACAATTGTCTACATTGGAACCAGATAATTTAATTTCCACTTCAGATCTAGGTCACTATTATTACTATTATTATTATCACTGTTGCTATTAAGATGATGATGGTGATTAGTATTTACCATGATGAAAGTAAAAAATAATCAATTAATACAGCATCCTTATCCCACAGAGAGCTCACAATCCATTAGGACATGTGACAAATGACAGAGCAAGTTAAAAAGCAACAGAAAAACATGTTTAACACATATAAAAATGTAAAATAACATGAATCATCACAAAGTGCAGGCAATGTGACAAAACTCACTCACCCTGCCCGACTCTGGAGGCTTTCAATTGCGAGTTACCTTCATATAATTGAATTAACAAGTTGGTCGGCAATCAATCAAACAGTGGTATTATTGAGCCCTGAAGTGCACAGCGCTGAGACACTTGGGAGAATACAAGAAAGTTAGTTGGCATGATTCCTTCCTTCAGGAAATAGACATTAAAATAATGTATGGGTAAGAGGAAACCACAGAATATGTGCTTAAGTGATATAGGGGAAGGGAAATGATTAAATAAGTTACAGTGAGCAGGTGGGTTTTGTAGGAGTGAAGAGTACTAGCTGAGCTTAACCAATCAATCAATCAATCACTGGCTTTTATTGAGCTCTTACCACATGCAGAACACTGTATTATTTGGAGCATACAAAAGAGTCGGAAGATATGCTGCCTGCCCACAGTGACCTTATTGCCTAAAGGGGGAGAAAGGAACAAGGACAAGTAGAGTGACAGAGCATATTGATTGACTCTAAGCCAATGATCATATTCAGGTGGTTGATGTATGAGGTTTGCGGGTGCAAAAGTCTTTGGAGGGAAATCACTAAAAATGAGCAAGAAGGAAGAATTGGGACAGGAGCTGATAGCATCAAGAGCAAGAAGGGATTACCTTCAGGGAAAAATAGATTGTCAACCAGAAAGGATCAGGATAAAATAATAATAATAATAAGTGGTATTTGTTATGCACATACTTGTGCTAAGTACTAATAATGATGATGCTGGTATTTGTTAAGCACTTACTATGTGCAAAGCTTTGTTCTAAGCACTAGGGGGTTACCACCAGGTGATCAGGTTGTCCCTCATGGGGCTCACAGTCTAATGAGAAGCAGCTGGCGCAGTGGAAAGAGCACGGGCTTTGGAGTCAGGGCTCATGAGTTCGAATCCCAGCTCTGCCACTTGTTGGCTGTGTGACTGTGGGCAAGTCACTTAACTTCTCTGTGCCTCAGTTCCCTCATCTGTAAAATGGGGATTAAGACTGTGAGCCCCACGTGGGACAACCTGATTCCCCTATGTCTACCCCAGCGCTTAGAACAGTGCTCGGCACATAGTAAGCGCTTAACAAATACCAACATTAATTAATTAATTAATTAATCCCCATTTTACAGATGAGGTAACTGAGGCACAGAGAAGTTAAGTGACTTGCCCAAAGTCACACAGCAGGCAAGTGGTGGAGCCAGGATTATAACCCATGACCTCTGACTCTCAAGCCCATGCTCTTTCCACTGAGCCACTAGATACAAAATAATAAAGTCAGGCACAGTTCCTGTCCCAGAAGGGACTTGCACTCTAAGAGAGAGGGAAAATGAATATCATTTGAACATTAATCAGTGATATTTACTGAGGGCTTACTGTATGCAGACCTCTTTACTAAGCACTTGGGCTTGCCTGGAATGTCCTCCCTCCTCACAATCTGCCAAACTAACACACTTCCCCCCTTCAAAGCCCTACTAAAAGCTCACCTCCTCCAGGAGGCCTTCCCAGACTGAGCCCCCCTTTTCCTCTGCTCCTCCTCCCCTCCCCATCACCCCTACTCCCTCGCTCTTCTCTACCCTCCTACTCCTACAGCATTTGTGTATGTATGTACATAGTCATTATTCTATTTATTTTATTACTGATGTGTATATATCTATAATTCTATTTATTCACATTGATGCAATTGATGCCGCTCCACTTGCTTTGTTTTGTTTTGTTGACTGTCTCCCCCTGTGAGCCTGTTGGGTAGGGATTGTCTCTATTTGTGGCCGAACTGTACTTTCCAAACACTTAGCTCAGTGCTCTGCACACAGTAAGCGCTCAATAAATACGATTGAATGAATGAATGAAGGAGCTTGCAGTCTATAGAGGAAGACAGGCATTTTAAAGCACATTAGGGATGGGGAAATAGAGTACAATAATATTTACAAAAGTATCATGTTAGTCTGGG